>NW_024061783.1:4590000-5190000 GCF_006381635.1 Hibiscus syriacus
TCAAAAAGATTCAAATAAACGTGAAAAATATTAAGCCAATTGATTAGGTATATGTATGCATAAGCTGCTAAGATCACAATTAAGAGAAACGTTAGCCATTAGTTCCGTAATCAATATTCATAAATAATGTGATATGGCAAAATTGGTCATATTGCTAATAATGATGTAAATGATGCAATAATAAATAAATCACACCAAACATATAAGTTCAAACCATCCATAAATCCAAACAAATTCACAATCCTCAAATTCAAACATCCCAAAATATTCAAAATGTTAAAACAATAAGTTTGGAAAACAAAGTAAAACATTTAATCATATATCCGGATTAGGAGGAGGAAAACGAGCTCGCATAGCGGCCATTTCGTTAGTGAGGTCATTAATACGTGCGTTGGTTGCTTCATTATTTGCACGCATTTCCCGAAGAATTTCTAATTGTTGAGCTCCCATTGTGGATAAATGGGACTCTATAGAAATAAAGCGTGAATCCATGGTCGCATATCGGTAATCAAATGTCTCTATAAAAGATTGAAAATATGGAGGCATTTGAGTCGATTGTTGTGCTTGCTCTTCGGGCTGCTCCTCGGCCTGCTCAGGTTCAGCTTCAGCTTCATCGATGTCTCGAATTAGTTGCTCAAGCTCGAGATCTTCGTCAGCTTCGGGTGGAGCTTGTGAAGAACTAGCTCCCGGAGTAGTTGCAGAAGTTCGAACCCATTCCCCGGTTTCCTTATCCTTAATCCATCCCGCTCTCGTTAAGGAAAGAAGGTTAATTTGTTTCTTAAGAGGAAAAACGGCATCTAGACCGACTCTAAGCCCAGCTTTGGAAAACAGATTACTCAAAATATAACCGTAAACAAGAGATGAACAAAGTTTTTTATTAGGAACAAGATTTACGGTTTCAACAATTTCAGCAAAAATAATCTGAGGTAGGTTGATTTTAATATTGTTTTCGAAACAATGTAACCACCAAAGATCTAAGGCTCTAAGAGTAGAATAACGACCTCCAGATGGTCGAAACCACCAAGAAATCATTAGATGAAGAAAACGTTCATGAAGGTCTAGGACACTTGCATTATCCCTTCTTTTATAACGAGATCCTAAAACCTGTTTTTCATTTGAAATCCCTTCATTATCTAATCCGAATGTATTGGCTATGTAAGCCGAGTCAATATATAAGAATTATCCTAGAAGGTAGGAACGAATTCCTATGGTTTTGGTTTCAGTTTGGTCTTTAACACAAACGGCATTAGAATAGAAAATACGAACAAGTTGATGGTAAACGATGGGTTCAAGGTCAAAGAGTTTATCAAATTTCCACTCTTGTAAAAGAGGAAGATATTTAAAATTGATAGCTAACATAGCTTGACGAGAAGGAATACGTTCTTCTTGGATTTTGTAAGAGTCGAAATATTGATAATACCAAAAACGATGATTTCTAGGACCAGGATGATTGAAACACGAATTTTGGATAGTCAAATTAGGATCAATAGGATTAGGATTAGAAATTGGAATAGGTGGAGGATTTGGAGGTGGATTTGGTTGTCGGTGTGAACGACTAGATGAAGACCTAGCACGTTTAGGATTAGACATGGTGAAGAAAATCGGAATAGATTGGATAACCTGCAATTTTAAAAACAAATGTATGCAATTCAATTAATCCCAAAACTCAATTGAGTCCTCAATATTTCAAGGTTCTCTAAATCAATCCTAATGGGCAAAGTTTTTGAAAAACTTTTAAAAAAATATGGTTTTGAGAAACAATATATGTATAGTTTTCATAACAATAACATAATTTAATCAAAACACAATGATTTGAAAAACAACAATATTTTTTTTTAATTTCGAAAATTTAAAATTTTTGGAAAATTTTTGTGTTTTTGATGAAATTAGTTGTAACATCTAGTTTCTAATCACTAAACAATTAATGTCCGATCACTATTTCAACCTAGAACTAATTAAAACTAATCCTATGTAGTGTCAACCTTTCCTTTTAAAAAACCTTTTTCAATTAAAAAATTTGACAATCTTTCATACCAAGCTCTAGGAGCTTGTTTTAAACCATAAAGAGCTTTTGTCAATTTTAAAACATGATCCGGAAAATTTGAATCTTCAAAACCTGGAGGTTGTTCCACGTACACTTCTTCTTTTATAAAACCATTTAAAAATGCACTTTTAACATCCATTTGATATAATTTAAATTCATTGAAACATGCAAATGCTAATAACATTCTAATTGCTTCCATCCTAGCTACGGGAGCGTATGTTTCATCATAGTCTATGCCCTCTTCTTGAGTATAGCCTTGAGCAACAAGTCTAGCCTTGTTCCTCACTATATTACCACTTTCATCAAGTTTATTTCTAAAAACCCATCTAGTACCTACAGTAGATTTATTACTAGACCTTTCAACTAATGTCCATACTTTACTTCTCTCAAATTGATTTAATTCTTCTTGCATAGCCATAATCCAATGTTCATCTTTTAATGCTTCTTTGATGTTGTTAGGCTCTATGCATGAAATAAATGCAACATAATTACAGATATTTCTAAGAGAAGATCGAGTAGTTACCCCTTTTGATGGATCACCTATAATTTCACCATCCTTGACATAGTTGTACTCTCTTGGAAAAGATACTTCCCTTTCTTCACTGGTTGGATTCTCGAGGGGATCATGAGTTTCCTCATCTTTTGTTTCTTCCTTTGATGATGATTTTCCAACATCATGTCTAACGTCATTTGCTTGTACAATACCCACATCATCATTAACAGAAGAATCCTTCCTCGGAAGGGGATTATCATCGAAAACAACATGTATAGACTCTTCTACAACTAAAGTTCTTTTATTAAATACACGATAAGCTTTAGAATTTAAGGAATAACCCAGAAAAATTCCTTCATCACTTTTAGCATCAAATTTGCCAAGGTTTTCTTTACCGTTGTTTAAAACAAAACATTTACATCTAAAAGGATGAAAATAGCTAATGTTAGGCTTTTTATTTTTGAGAATTTCATATGGAGTTTTCTTTAAAATTGGCCTAATCATTACTTGATTTACAACATAACAAGCGGTATTTGTGGCTTCCGCCCAAAAATATTTTGGCAAATTATTTTCACAAAGCATGGTTCTAGCCATTTCTTCTAAAGTTCGATTTTTCCTATCAACAACTCCATTTTGTTGAGGGGTTCTAGGTGCTTAAAAATTATGGCTAATACCATTAGAATTACAAAACTCAATAAATCCAAGATTTTCAAATTCAGTTCCATGATCACTTTTAACACTAGTGATAGAGTAACCTTTTTCATTTTGGATTATTTTTGAAAATGTGATGAAATTTTCTAATGATTCATCTTTAGTACTTAAGAATAGAACCCAAGTGTATCTAGAATAGTCATCTACCAAGACAAATGCATATTGTTTTCCTCCCAAGCTAGTAGTTCTAGTTGGCCCAAAAAGATCTAAATGGATCAATTGTAATACTCTACTAGTTGATACATCATTAATAGATTTAAAAGAAACTCGTTTTTGTTTTCCTTTAGCACAAGCATCATAGATTTTATCATTATCAAATTTAAGCTTAGGCAACCCTCTTACTAAGTCTCCTTGAATTAACCGTTGCAAAACACTCATACTAGCATGACCTAGTCTCCTATGCCATAACCAACTATCATGCTCATCCTTAGCAACTAGGCATAAATTAGTCATATCAATAGAATCTAAATGCACCATGTAAATGTTTCCTATTCTATGACCAACAAGCATAATCCGATTAGATGCAATGTCAATGACTTTACAACCATTAATTTCAAATAAGACATTGAATCCTTTATCGCATAATTGACTAATACTCAATAGATTATGCTTTAATCCATTCACATATAAAACATTCTTAATTTGTATGGAAGAGGTATTACCTATTGTACCAATACCTTCAATGTGACCTTTTGAATTGTCTCCAAAAGTCAATTCTCCTCCATTTTTGGCGTTAAGCTCAATGAACCGGCTTTTGTCTCCAGTCATATGTCTTGAGCATCCACTATCAAGGTACCATGAATTTGAATTTGTTTCCCGTGCCTTGTCGCAATGCTCCTTTCCCTACAAACATAGATTAATTTTTTATTTTTGGTACCCAAATTCTTTTGGGTCCATATTCATTAGTTTCCAAAATCCTAGTCCCCTTAGGTATCCATTTGTGTAGGATATTTTTATCTTTAGTAGTAATGAGTTCTTTAGGAACCCACATACTTCTAATGATTTTTTCCATTAGAGGTTCTTTGGGGACCTCTATGATTGTAGTTTCTAAAACTTTTTCTAACAAAGTTGGATTTTGAATTTCCACCTTTTTCAAAATGTTTTGTTCCAACTTTATCAAAAGAAGTTTTAAGATCATCAATTTTCTTTTGATGATCATCATTGATCTTTGAAAGTAAATTTTGCAAATCTAAATTTTTCTTTTCAAACTCTTCTAGTTTGATTTGCAAATCTTTGATTTTACTTTCAAGATCGTTGTTGGTTTTGGATATGAGTTTGTTTTCATTTTTCAATTTTGAAACATCATTTTTATATTTTAAAAACAATTTCTCATAATCCGAAGCCAACCCATTGTACTCCTCAAATAACTCATCATAAGATAAATCATCAAAATCGGATGAGTTAGAGGTTACCTTAGAATCTTCCCCGAATGCCATCAAGCACAAGTTTGCTACTTCTTGTTCCTCTTCATCGGAACTTTCTTCATCGCTCCATATAGCCACATGAGCCTTGTGCTTATTCTTTGATTGACCCTTTTTCTTCAATTGTGGGCAATCATATTTGACATGCCCCGGCTTTTTGCATTCATAGCAAATGATTGGGTCCTTCTCTTTTGGTTCATTTTTGAGGCCTTCGTTTCGTTTGAATTTTCTTCCTTGGTAAGGTCTCATCATTTTTCTGAACCGTTTGGAAAACAATGCCATTTCCTCGTCATCATCATCATTATTAGAATCACTCTCATCTTTTGTGGATTTAAGAGCAACTCTAATATTTTTCTTCTTCTCCTTTTCCTTTGGTGTCTCTTCAACTTTATCAAGGTCCACCTCATCTTCAAGCATCATCTCATGAGTGAGGAGTGAACCGATAAGTTCTTCAAGAGTTAAGGACGATAGGTCCTTAGACTCGATGATTGCCGTCTTCTTTGATTGCCATGATTTTAGGAGGGAGTAGACTAACTTCCTCACAAGCTTTTCATTTGAGATGATCTCTCCATATGATTTGAGACCATTGACAATCGTTGAAAATCTATCCATCATAGCTTTGATGTCTTCATTTGGTTTCATCCTGAAATTTTCATAGTTATGCGTTAGAATACTAATTTTTGATTTCTTTACCTCATCTGTACCTTCATGTGTGACTTGAAGCTTGTCCCATATTTCTTTGGCGGTTGTACACGATGAAACTCTTCCGTATTCATCTGGTCCAAGAGCACAAAAAATAATATGGATGGCTTTGGAGTTGAGCTGGAACATTCTTGTCTCTCCTTCACTCCACAACCTTGGATGAGTGAGAGGTTTGATGTATACTTCTTCTACAGCATTCCATGCTCCCATGTCACTTGCTTGAATGAAGTACATCATTCTATTCTTCAAATTGAAGAAAAGAGGCTTGTTGACGGGCATCGAATCGAGACCAGAGTCGAAGTTTGAAGCGGAGGCCATTGATGACTTTAATAATCGATATAACTCTTCCCGAATCGACTCAAGAGGCGATTAAACCTTCAAATGAGTTAGGCTCTGATACCAATTGTTGAGTTAATCGATCGACGGAATCGGCCAAGAGGGGGGTGAATTGGCAATTAAAAATTTCGTGGAAGCTTTTGTAGAAAAATTGAAAGTAATTGCACAGCGATTTACAGTGGTTCGACTTTCTCAAACAAAGTCTACGTCCACTACCTTAGCTATCCACACTAAGGATTTTCCAACAAATTCACTAATTTGTTCTTTCTTTTGAGGCCAAAGAGATAACCTTACAAAATCCCTCATGAGTATACCCCAACTCTTGAGAACACTCTTTTTCCCAAAGAGAATATTACAAATTTGCAAACTTACAAGAAAACCTCACAAGGTAAGATGTTTGCACAATTTTAGAACAAGAAAAGAACACTCAAAGATAATTACAAATGAGCACAAATGGTGTTCTCGAAAGCAAAATGAATATTGAAAGGAAAATTGGCTTGATTTGCACAAACTTGGTGTTTGATGCTTTCTCTCTTGTTTCTCTATAATTTCCTGTTGATCAAGGGCTTCAGAAGTTGTTTAAATACACCTTGAATCTCTTCTGAACGTTGGGGATGATTAGTGAAGATCATATAGCCGTTTTAGTGTGAAAACAATTAATAAAACAGTTTGGAGCGTGAGGGGAATCGGTACCCCCTATGGGGGAATCGGTTCCCTAAGTGTAAAATTCAAATATTTCGACCGTTGAATAGGGGGGAATCGGTACCCCCTATGGGGGAATCAGTTCCCTCCGAGCATTCTGGAAATCTCGGAGCCAAACCATTCAGGGGGAATCGGTACCCCCTTGGGGGGGAATCGGTTCCCTCTGAGCAATCTGGAATTTTTGGCTTTGAAATGGTTCGAAATACTTTGAAAGATTATTTTGAAATTGTTTTAAGATTAAAACTTAATTTTTACACTTAAGTAAGGATTAAAAATGATTTTTGAAATATTTTGAGTAATGTTTTGATATTCGAATAATTATATCGAATATACTTAGAAAATCATTTTGGAAAATCTTAAAATTCATTTAACTTAATTTGTTATATCGAAATATCAAAATGTTTTCAACATGTATTCTAGGAAAAGTCTCTCCCCTAGATGTGCCATAAAGATTGACTTACAGAAAGCATTTGATTCTGTAAATTGGGAGTTCCTAATGACTGTGCTTGAGGCTATGGGCTTACCTGGGCAGTTTTGTGGTTGGATAAAAGCTTGTGTCACTACTCATCAGTTTTCTGTCTCTTTAAATGGTAGTTTAGTGGGATTCTTTAAGGGTGCTAGAGGAGTTAGACGAGGGGATCCTCTATCCCCTTATCTTTTTGTACTGGTTATGAATGTCTTCTCCTCTTTACTGGATGTTGCTGCCAAAAGAGGTGTCTTTAAATACCACCCTAAGTGCAAGAGGATCTCCCTCACACACCTTTGCTTTGCTGATGACTTGCTGGTTTTTTTCCATGGATCTTTTGATTCTGTGATGGGCGTTCTTAGCACATTAGAGACTTTCTACAAGCTTTCTGGCCTTAGACTCAATGCTATGAAAACTGAGCTTTATGCTTGTGGTGTATCTGACCTTATCCTTGGGCAAATTAAGGCTGGAACAGGCTTTAGAGTTGGTAATCTCCCTGTTAGGTACCTTGGTGTACCCTTGGTTACCAGGAAGCTTACTAGTAAAGATTGTACTGCTTTGGTAACTAAAATTAAGGAAAAATTGAGTAAATGGGCCAATAAGAGGCTGAGCTTTAGGGGTAGATTGCAGCTCATTAAATCTGTTCTATTTAGTATTTTTAGCTATTGGAGTAGACATCTTATCTTGCCTAAGGGAGTCATAAGGGATGTTGAGAAATTGTGCATGAGGTTCTTTTGAAAAGGGAGTGATTCCTCAGCTAGAGGGGCTCAGGTGAGCTGGAAACAGATATGCTTATTAAAATCTGAGGGAGGCTTGTGTTTAAGGAGCTTGACAGATTGGAGCAAAGCATGTTGCTTACTGCTGATTAAGAAGATTTTGGCGGGGGAAGGTCCCCTTTGGATTGCTTGGGTGAACTCTTATTGCTTTAGATCAGTGGATTTCTGGCATGCTGATTACAGGGCTCACTTTAGCTGGATCTTAGGTAAAATGTTTAAGCTGAGGAGTGAAGCTAGCAGTCTGTTCTGTTCTATTAGTAGCTGGTCTCAAGTTAATGCTCGGTGGATTTGGGATAATATTCGCTGTAGAGGTGAGAAGGTTAGTTGGCATCGGCTTGTGTGGTTTCCTGGCCATATTCCAAAATTTTCAATGATATCTTGGATGGAAATGTTAGACAGATTGTCAACTAAAGACAGGCTTGCAAGGTTTGGTATAGTTGTTGATAGTGGTTGTGGTTTGTGCAGATCTGGTTTTGAGTCTCGTGATCACATTTTTTCTGATTGTGCCTATGCTGTGGGAGTTTGGCATGCCATCTTGCATGCTTGTGCACTTAATCTGGGGCCTTTATGCTGGAATGACCTTGTCTGCTGGTTGCTGCTGAACCTTAAAGGGAAGTCTCTATTGGTTCATATCCTTAAGCTGGCCTGGTATGGGTTCATTTATTTCATCTGGGAGGAGCGTAACCACAGGCTATTTAGAGGTAAGACTCGCTCAATCGATACCATTGTAAGTAGAATTAAAGAAGCTGTAAGTATTAAAATGTATGGATGCCGCATGAATAGGCTAGATGCAGTAAATAGACAGTTGTGTATAGATTGGGGTTTGATGTAATGGGTTGATGGGTTATGGTTGTTGCAGCTAGTCTGCATTCTTTGGATGAATAAAATTTTACTTATCCAAAAAAAAATATATATTTTATTGTTTTTATTTGGATTTTGGGTCTTTTAAACAGGTTCAAGCATCAAGAATGTCATGGGTGTAAATGTTTAATGTCAAATGATTGAGAATTATTTAATAAATTATATTAAATTTCAAATTAGGTTATCATAATTTTTTATTAATAAATTTGATGTATTTGAAATTTTTATAAGACATATATTATAATATACGCACAATATTGTATTACACAATCAAATAAATTTTTAGGATGAAATATTTATTTTATTTAATCAACTAAGATATACTCCTCTATCTAATTAAAATGTTCTTTATTATTTTTTTGTCATTTTTTAAACTTTATTTTATTATTATTAAAACTTATTATTGATACAAATATGAAAAAATATTTTAAAAATCATCAATTAAGTAATTTTTAAATATATATTTTATAAAATTTAATTGTTTAAAATATTTAAAATGATATTAATCAAAATCTAAAAATTTTAACTTTTAAAATATTAATAAGAATAAATTTAGTAGGGCAAGGGGATATTTCTTCTTCTTTTTTTTGTACCCTAAAAGTTTAGGTCAAGGGTAGTTCCCCCGGTCCAGGGCCAAGATATACCTAAGACTCAATTGAGATTTACATAGGACTTTACAGATTGCCCACTAAGAATGACGGTGGTGGGATTTAAATTTGACATTACAAGCTCAAATTCTTGAATCCCAACTACTTGTGCCAACACTCGTTGGCAGGGGATATTTCTTTATTTCTCTCTCTATCGAATAAATATTTTAAATGATTATAATTCTTGCAATATGCAAAGTATATGCTTTAATTGCATCAATTGAATTTAAATGTTTTTAACATCTCATTCTTTAAAAAATCAAAACAAAAAGGGAAAATAGAGAAAAGGAAAACGCAATCTTCCCCTTTCTTCTTCTTACAGAAAATCAAGCCACACAATATCTCAACATGAAAAAGAAAAAGAAAACAAAGATATGTAATTAACAAAAAACTTCAAGCATTCAGACCAAACAAACCAACCCCAAAAAGAAAAAGGAAAAAAAAAGCCTGTTTCTAGAGAATTAAGTAAGTTGTAGTTGTTTGTTTCATGAGAAAATCTCGGAAAGAGAAAGAAAGAAGAACAATCCTGGGACATTTTTGTTCATCTAGTTCCTTGTCTTTTTGTTATTCTCTTCGTTAAGGAAATCAAGCAACACGGTGCTCTTGCATCGAGGGCACTTGGGATCCACTTCCGACAACATAACATACATGAGGCATCGAGGGCATCCCACCAGAACCATGGATGTCTCTTCGGGGCTACTCGGATATTCCACCGTCGTAGTCTGGTTGTCGGGTTCCGACGACACACACGAGCTCTCCGGTGACGTTTCCCAGGAGGAAACCGACGTGTTCGGGGACCCGACTTGTAGGATAGGCGCCCTTGGCGGCGATAAGTTCAGCGTCAATTCCAGCTCCGGACTGCTTGCTCTTCCACTCATTATTTTTCCACTTACAAATTCCCAACGATAATATTCACCTGTTTCATAGAAATGAACTAAACAATGAACCAAAAAGAAAAACCAAAAACCGAAGAAATATATATATATAATTCACCTACGTGAAACTGATTAGGAGGCCTCAGTTATCAAACTGAAGTGTTTGGGAGCCGAGAAAAAGAAACAGAGGAGATTGAGCTTGATTTTCTCTTCTGGACAGCTTTAGGCCTTTATATATGCAATGATTTTGAGGATTTTTCTTTCTTTTTTAATTGTTAGTAATGAATAAGGGGTAGGCTTGGAGGGTAAGGAGAATTTAGGGTGGAAAAAAAGCTGGGATAACATTCAAGTTTGAAGATGGTGACTTGTTCTATATATCTCATATGCATTTTTTCTTTTCTTTTTCACTGTAAACACTAATTAAAATTTATTTAATTATAAACTCAATAATATATTTATATATTTTTCGTAAACGGCACCATAATTAACGCCTAATACTTTTATTTTTATTTATCACATGTTCAAGTTTCCCAAGCTGCACATCGTCGGTCCAAAATCTAAAAAGGGAAAATCGCGTTATTAATACATCTATATATCACATGATACTTTAAGTCTTTAACATGCATTTGCCGAAAAGAAAATTAAAAGTGACCAATTAGTTCTAGATTCAGCCATTTTGTTGAAAAAAAATAACAAAAGAAAAAAAGCGAATATATATACTAAATTTTTATAATTTTTTTATTGAATATAATAATTAATTTGCATTTATTATTACTTAATCGATAATCTATACAATTATTATACCAGTCGAGCTTAAAAAAACATAAGTCAAACGTTAAGAATAAGTTTATTACAAATAAAGTATATTAAGAATTGTTTATAAAAAAATAGAGAAAATAAATAAATAGTAATTATTGTGCAAGCGAGCTGTCCCAAGATAGTTAGTGAATTGGGGAGGCAATTAATTAATTAGGAGTAATTTATTGGCTATAAATGTCGGGAAAAACATAATAATTAATTTCATTTTTAGTTATTTCTTTCTCCTTAAGACACATGCACACGTAATTACAGTTTTCAGCTAACTTTGTTGAGCAACCCAAATTATTAAATTAATTAATAATTTTTTCGATATATTATCAACAAATTTTTATTCAGAATATATTGAGCTACTTCAATAATAAATGAAAATACTATTTTTTAAAGATTTTGAATTTACGCAGTTGTATTTGTAGAATATATATACGTTATCAATGATTAATTTTTTTTAAATAAATATTTTTTTAATTAATTCAAACAATTTTAAAAGAATTAATATTCGATTTGATATGAATTCGATGGAAGGGTAAAATATACATGCAATGGGTGAAAATAAAGGGGTGGTGGTTAATTTAGGTGGCTTATCTTCATTTTTTTTCGAACAATTTCTGTTCACAACTGCCGGTTCTTTTAGACAAAGGAATTTTCAACTACCTTATTAAGATCCTTTCACTGCGTACATCGATTTCAACTGCTGGATTAAAGAGGTACATTTAAATATTTTAATTAATTAATTAATTAATGTCAAGTCGTCAAGAAAGGTTGTATGGCATCAAATTTGCGTTACCAAAGTATTATTATATGTATGTATGCTTAGGAAACAAGTAAAAAGTAATGGGAGGAGTAATTGCAATTTAATAGTTGCCCGAAAATATGAAAAAAAAAATTAATTGATGAATTAAATATGACAATAAAATATAATTAGTGTACATGTTCCCTTCAGTATGAGTTTAATAACATATTTTTCTTAATAAAATATTTTTTTTTATAAAAATATTATTAATGAGTTATCTTAAATATTTTTTTATACTTTTTATAATTTAAGTGATATATTTTATATGGCATCAAATGGACCTGAAATTTCAACCATCATTTTACTTTATTTTCAGTTGGGATTCTTGTTAATGATATTAAAATTTAATTAAAAAAAGAATAAGTATATGATGAACACGTTTTATGGTGACTATATTCAGAACAAATACCTAACAAAATTTAGAAATAATGTTATAATATGCACAACAATCACTCTTAAATACCAAAGCGGTTTTAGTAGGATCTATCATTCATAGTGTTAATAGTTCTCTGCCCTCGTGCTATCAATTAAACCTAGAAATTTCACTTAATATAGTGGAGCACATTTAACGGTGTCGTACATTAATTGGATAGGATAGGATCATGCTTAAATACTTAAAATAATGTTTTAATTATTTAAAATATCCTTGAATTATGCATTTTTAGGATTTAATATCTCAACTAAATTTAACCCTTAATCCACTTTTTAATGAAATGCATCATTTTTTAGTCCTCAGACTAACTTTTTTTTATTAGTTTCATCAAATAATTTGTATTAGCATGAACAATGTTTTTATGTTCATTTAATAATCGAATGAAGATGAACATAGGTGTGTTCGGTTTATCTATATTCACACAAAAAATTGTTTATTAGCTCATTTATTTAGTTATCTTTTTTTTTACTTTAAATATTGGTGAAGGTAGAGACTATATTAAATATGAGGTGAATTTTGGAGTACATATTGTGAAGCCTAAAGAATTTAAGGACCACTGGTATAATTTTATCCTTTTTCTATGGTTGCAAATGAAAAGGTTAAAAAGAGAGTGTTGGTTGACGGGCATTAAACAAATATGTTTGTGAACGCTTAATAAGCGAGTACGAACACCTTGAAAAATAAATAAATGAACACGAGCACAATATTGAAAATTTAAATACATATGAACTGAACATAAGCACCTTCAAAAATAAAGAAATAGATATAAACACAATTTATTCGTTCAAATTCAATCTATTTATACCCGACTTAACCTTAAACAAGCTAGGTGAAGGGTTTCACTACATCCTACCACCTAGTTTGCACAATCCTTAAACAAGCTTGGTGAAGGTTTCCAAAGGGTTTCATGGCACCCCACCACCTTATTTGGGACAAACTTAAGAGCTTTGCAACTACTCTCAAGAAACTCCATCCATTATTTATTAATGAATCAAATACTAAATATTCTAAATTCAACTCATTATTTTTCTGTCTCTATCCAAACAAGACATATATATATATTTCTTAGGGTATATTGCCCTTAGAAAGGGTAACGAAATGGTGAAATTTTTTATTACGACTTTATCATTAGATAATGGATCTATCAACCACCTTCACTATAATCAGCCAAAACCTTCTCGATTTTCTAATCCATTTATAATTATTGATTATCTTGTCTTTTCCAATAAAGTATATAAAATAAATTATAATATAATTAATAAATTTACATAATTATAATTAAAAAAATCATTACTGAATTTGAATATATATGACTTTAGATAAAAAAAATAACTTTAGATAAAACCCATATATAATGAGACTTGAATTTGAATACATATGAACTGAATCCATACATCAAGTTTACATATGATGAAATTTAAATCAAGATATTTAATAATTATAAAAGATAAAATTAAATTTTAATTATTAGATATATAAGAGTTAATTGTATTATGTCCTTAAACTATAAACTCTATTTCTTTAATTTTTTTAATATTCTAATTTAATCTCTAAACTACGAATCATTCTAAATTAGTCCTTAAACTCTTGAACATTCTAATTTCATCTCTATACTATGACTATATTTCTATATTAGTCACCAAAATTTTTAATATTCTAATTTCATTCCCAAATGCATCCAAATATGCAACTAGTTTCATCCATAGGTTAACCTAAATTTTGTTTTTAAAACATATAATAATATTTCTTGGCCTAACAATTTTATTTACGAGGGATGTGATTAGTATATATGTATAGTTTGGGATGAAATTGGAATATTCAAAAATTTTGGGTACCAATTTGAAATGAAAATCATAGTTTAGGGATGAAATTGAAATGTTCAATAGTTTTAGGACTAATTTAAAATGAGAGTGATATTTTAGGGATGAAATTAGAACATTTAAAAGTATAGAAAGCAATTTAAAATGAAGGTCATACTTTGAAGAAATACGATACAATTAACTTGATATATAACTAAATTTTAATTTTTGAGATTGAATATAATATTAATTAATATAGTAGATTCTTAAAAAAATCCTTGAATAAAGTTGACATAATAATTCATAATTTTAAAATACATTAATTATAAAAGAAATGAGATGTGTACTTTCATCAAAATTAATATTATTGCGATGGATGATTAATATATTTTATTGGTTCAAATAATTAATGGAAACCTTATACAATAAGGTTTCACAATTATGTGATCTTAATTACATTTATTTTTACAGGAAAAAGTTCAATGAAATTATTTATTTACGTTAGTACTTTAATCATATGTATCTAATTTGCTGTCATTGGTGGATAATATTAATATCTCAATCTGTAATATACTTTAGTTTAATGACACCTGACGCACTCGAATTTTTGAAAAAGTCAATAAGATCCTTAAATTTATTTCGTACTCAATATGACATTTAAATTAGGAAAAAAAATCAATATAGCCCTTTGTGGCTTTGACTAACAAAAATCATTGTTGATCGTTACGGTATTAATGTGATAGTTCACTTTATTGACGTTATGGTCCACAATATCTATGTGGCCATTTAAAGTACTAACATTACGGTCCACAATATTGACGTGGTAGTCTTTGGTGGATGATATTGATATAGATGAGTTTAACTAATCTTTTTTTTTTAAATGCGAGGGTTTAATTACTTTTTTAAGAAAAAATTGTGGTTTATTTAATTTTGAAGAAAAAAAATTAAAATTAGGACATTGTTTAAAAGTAAAAGTATTTAAAATTTATAAAAGAAACTAAAACTAAAAAAATATTGTCATTTATATAATATATTTTTGAAAATATAATAATATTTTTATATTGTATTTAGACACAATGACAGTATAATTTATCATACACTCATATCCATGCAATGTAGGTCATAAGGCAAGACAAACATATTCAACCGTGGAATGACATGTTAATATTGTGGATCACCATATTAGAATCTTGAACTTTCACAATAATATCATAATGGTCAACGATAATTTTCATTGTTCAAAGAGTTATGTTAATTTTTGTTTCTCAATTGAAGGATCACATTGTATACAAAATAAATTGAGTGACGACTTTGGTTTTCTTTTAAAAGTTTGAAGGCTTCATGTGCAATTAAGCCTATATATTAATACATCACAAGCTATGGCTAGCATGAATTAGGTTAGTTTTATTTATTTTTACATCTACCATATGTATAATTGAAAATTAATTAATCTATCAATAATTAGTTGGTCTATTGGGATGAGGCAGTAGATCCCTTAAAATAGGTCAGGGGTTCGAACTCTAACGTTTGCATATGAAACAAACTAGGTTGGAATGGTCGACTTTGTCTCTGTAGTACCCGATCTGGATTAGTAAGTAGATACCAATAATTAATTTAAAAGAAAAAAGAATTAATATCAACGTAAATAATTATATTTATATAAGAATTGTTAATTAATTTGATTTGATATCTTTTCTTTTTCTATTTTTACATAAAATTTGAAAAATTTTAGTTAAGTAAAATAATATTAAAGATAATATTATTGAAAGGAAAATTCGTGTAGCCTAAAAACAGTAAAATAAATATATAATATTATAATATATTAAAAAAGATAGTTTTTTTAACTTTTTTACAATTACTTATGATACGCTTATTATCTAAACGTGGTTTGCAAATTCTTTTAATGACATTATATTAAATAATAATTTTATTATCATTGCAAAAATAAATTATTCGTAAATTATGATCAAATTATATGTAACACCCTTAGTCGATACGACCCGAAAGTAGATCGACTAGAGCATTACACGAGACCACCAAAGTGGCTAGCCCAAAATTTTAAAACATGTTCATTTTCATTTTAAAACATACTATGTGGTACCAAAATGACATACCAAACAACTGTAAAATATTTTTATATACTTGAGCTCCGAGACACATAGTTTAAAACAAATAATTCAACTCGAAGTTTATAAATCGGATATATAAGTAAGGATCACATGAATACACATGTCTACTAAGCTACAGTACACTACTCTAGAAGAGATGTTGGAAGTCCTACTGTGATAGTGCCACTTGAACGGTTCAAGCTAAACCTGCAAACGAAAACATCTGAATGTCAAGCTTACAAAGCCCAACAATATAATTGTTAATCTAGAGCAATATATGAATCGCATAAACATAACCTTGCTAGAAGACATGGTAATAAGCAGTAGGTACATGCATAATCCTAATCAAGTGCTACATACTTAAAGTTCAACAGTTCTACCTCTTAGGTGTAAGTCTCATGCTTCCCTTAGTTTCTACTAAAGGCCCCGCCATGAGTAAACGTATACTAGGTCTTTAACCTCAATATCATACTACAGTGCATCATTATGAAGGTTAACACCTGAGTCACACAACATCAGCATCTCCCAACTACCTTAGGTAAGGCTCGGGTCACAGAGCATCGACACCTCACAAGCATCTTAGGCTAGGTTCGGGTCACATAGCATCGTCAGCTTACCATGCTAGTCTACTCCTCTAGAGTGCTCAGAGCGTGTATGGGTCACATAGCAACAGTACAATATCCAACTAGCATCTAAAGTTCCATCACACTAATTTGGATATATCTGGATATTTCTAAAACAATTGGAGATCGTCACTCACACACATAAGTAACTTGGGTGTTATCATCGTCTCCCGAGCGATAAGCAAATACATAAATCTTATAGAATCTTACCTCATAACGTTTTTATGATTATTACACAATTTATTCAATGTTTTCATTTGTAAGCTTTATTGAGAGGTTTTGGCAATCCTAGACCCCTTCATGTGTCCTTAACTAAAATGAGGCTTCTAGCCTATTTCAGTTCGAGGTATTGATACTAAGCCCTTTAGTATCTATATTGACCCTTGAGTATCGATACCCACCCTTGGTACAGGTATCAAATCTGACTACTAGAATTTAAGATTTAATTATGGTATAGATACCTTACCCTTGAAATCGATCCCTAACAAATAATATCGATACTCTTTGTATAGAGTACCGGTACTACACAGCTAAAAACCCTGATATTAGTCATTTATAATATTTTTATTGAGTCTTCACGAACAAGCATTCATTATAGAGCTAAACAACTCGTTTTATTATTTAACCAATATGCAACTTAGACTCTTAGTAGTATAGGTTATTACATTCACTTAGGCCCATAAGGGTAATTTGATAATTTCACATAGTACATCGTTTCTCTATCACATTCTACACTACCTTGAGTGTAAGTGTATCCTTCACAATGAATCATTCATTCACGAATGTTCGATATGCACTCCTTTAAAGGTATTTTTAAGGCTTCTTACTCCATAAGGGTATTTTGGTAATTATTCCATATAGGGGTATTTGAATCATTTCATAAATTAGGATCCTTTTCCAAGCTTATTCGTACCTTTTATAGCAATCTATAATCATTCAGATACAACGAGTGATGTTTTGAATCTTTTGGTTTTTAACATTATTGATACTTTACTAACCAGTATGGGTACTCATACAGTATTGATATTGGTATTGACAATATCGATACTCCAACAGTATTGATACGAGTATCGGTACTATAATAACAATATCGATACTATAACCCAAAAAACCCTAAATAAGGTTTGAGAATCACCCAAAAACCCTCTCAAACACGCTAGTTTGGTCCTAAATCAACAAATAAAGCTTAAAGAAGTCTTATATGGTCATCTAACACCATAAAAACACCATCTTTACAACAAGAACATCATCTAGGATGTGAATCAAACAAAAACCCCAAATATGCTCAAATACCCCAAATCCCAACAAAGCATCACATTTAGGAAATTTAGCACAACAATTGACTAGAAATGCATTGCCTTAGCTAGAGAATCCGAAATGAAGCTCCTTTCTTCAACCAAACTTGTTACCTCATCTTCCACTTGACCTTGAGCATTCAACCCCCACAACCCTTTCCTATAGCACATGGAGAGGAAGGAGGATAAGGAAATGAGAAGAAAGAAAATGAAGAATGATATAAAACCCTCATCTTTTCATAAATGAGAGAATCACACTTTTGGTCTTTTGCATTTTGCTTTATACTAAAAAAACCTATTGTTATAACCTTTTGGTCTGATTCCAACCCAAATAAACTCCCACTCGATCCAACGACTATAATTACAAACTCTGCGAGGTCTACATACCATTCGAGTAAACTCAAAATTACTAACTCAGAATTTGAGGTGTTACATTATATTTATTAATGATGATCAAATTTGTATTATAAAGTGAAAAAAAGAAAAGAAAAAAAAAAGAAAACTTCATATATTATTATATTGTATAAATTTACCCAATATTGTTGGTGAGGCGAAATCTTTAATGGCTTAACGAGAAATGTAATATTTAATTCCTAGCTTGCATGTACAAGGAATTTAATGGCTTAACTTTGATTGTTGGAAAGATTTCGCGATTTTTTTTTCTCGAAATAATAATATTGATAATAAAGTATGGAGTTGGAGCACATATGAATTTGGTTTAAATTTCATGCAATATTAAATAATATATAATTTAATGCATTCTTTAAGTGTCTATTTTCCTCTCTTTATAATGCTTAAATTCATAATTGCCGCAAGCTATATATTTTGTATTGAGTTGTTCCCTCAAAATGTTGTACCCCTAAGTTTGAATTATTACAAATAAGGGTTAATTACATATTTGGTCACTCAACTATTCTTGCAATTTTGTTCTAATCGTCCAACAATCCTTTCAAAATCATCACAAAACTTATATTTTTATTCTAATTTAATCACCCACCGTCCAAAATAAATTAATTAAAAAATAGAACTACTGCCACTAACATTTTTTGTTCTTGAAAATTTAAAATTGTCTATTTTCTTTACCCAAATAGGAAATTTCATTTTTAGTATTTTAAAACATCAATTTAAATATATCCAATCCTCAAAGTTCCTTATGAAAACACACCCCCTAAAGTTTGCTAATTTCATTTTCTTTATTACAGTTATTTAATACGAAAACGTGGAAATATTTAAGATGCTTCTTTGAGAGTTGCTATCATTTCTTTTAAGTTCCATGTGAATGATTTAAATTTTTGTTCACATAATCCCAGGCTTTACTAGCATGCTTTAACTGAACCCCTTTTGAAGTTATGGTCGAAATTATTTGTATCCACGTAGAATTGATTCTACCCACTAAATCGTGATTTAATTAAGCTTGAATAGAATATTAATGTATTGTATGATCCTTGTTTATACTCGATCCTAAATATGGGTAAAACTTTCTGTCGAATTCCAATTATGTAAAAGGGCATTACCATCCAAATCGAAATGAAATAATAACACAAACATGATATGGATGCATGTAAAAACCAAATCTATCGTGCAACTTATTCTCAAATGTCAACTCTTGCAAATCATGCATTGAAATTAAACTCCAAGAAAACCCTAAATTAAAGTCCAACAGAAAATGACTTGATCTTTGTTTTAGAAAGGATCTCAGTACAGATGCAGTAGTTCGAAATTTCTGCTTAAAGCCCCTACACATTATAGGTGAACTGACGCAATACATCGTGTTAACAATTCATCCGGGGCAAAGCAGCCGAGTCTCCGTTCATGCCAGTGCATGCAGAAGCAGAAGATTAATGAATGAATGCATGTATGTTTGAATGCAGAAGCTCAAGTTTCAGCTTAGAGCACAACATATAAGGCATTCTAAAGCAATATAAAAGAAGAGACTACATTTAGAGCAAAGAAGCTGAATCCAATTCTCCAATCAATGCATGAGAAACAAACATGTTGAGCCAATTTGCAAAATCATGTCACGTAGCATGTAAATTGTAAATACACCAAATAAATTAGAAATAATAATACGTTTACATCATTCTAAGGCAGTTCTCCTAAGAAAATTTCTTTTTCAAGGTATGGAACTACAAATTAAGCAAATTCTTCTCACCCCCATCTTCTAACTACAGATTGGACGGGAATTCACAGTTGTTTTCTAATAGCAGGAAGAAATAAGATACTCCCACACTCAGAAATAACATTTGTCATCGGCATGTATGCGGGCAATGGTGATTTTTAAGGTTATAATCAGTTGACAATACACAGAAAAATGACAAGTCAGCATTGTCATAGTAATTGAATAGGACTGGTAATCCAATATTGGCAAAAGCCAAGTTAACTACCTGTACTTCTAAAGTGGGTCCAAACTGAGCCATGTATCTCATCATAGGGTTTTTTTTCATTCTCAATCAGCTAAAGGTGGTAATAGTTCTAATACCATATAAAACATCAGAAAATTAGATTCCAAGTAGCTGAGTCAAATAACAGCAGCCACTTAGCAAGGAATATGGATTGTAAAATGGATGATTTAAACCAAGCATAGCTTCATCTATTCCTTTCAAAAGAGATGAAGTGGATACGAGGAAAAAGAAACATATAACTTACAACAAATGTAACTTCGAACTTACACTTACATGGATAAACAATGATTTTACAACTTCAATGCACAGAAATCAGAGCATATGTTTTAAGATGTAATAGCCTAGTCCTCCAAGATCTGTTTCCTCTCAAGCTCAAGAATATGTTCAGTCAAATGGCTTACAGTGTGATTTGTAGTCTTGTTATTTCCCCTGCACTGCAACAGTTGCAGTTCAAGACTCCGCACAAGTTCATTAAGCCTCTGAATCTTCTTCTCTTGTGATAGGATGATCTGCAATGAGTGATAAATTTCCACTAGAAGTCAATCAGAAGTTGAATTGCTGGTGGAAAATGTAGGAATTATAGAAATGAGTTGTCAATCCCTTAAGTTAAGAGATTCTGTAATTATTTTCTGTTTTTCAATCCCATATTTCAAGGGATTACATCTCCTAGGATTAGTTTCCTTTCTTAGAGTTTCCTAGTTTAGAGGCATAATTTGTATATAAATATGTAATATGTTCTACTGAATGTACACAAGAATAAAAATAACAGACTTGTCTGTTTTCTACAGTCTGTTTTCTACATGGTATTAGGTTAGAGCGATCAATCCGATTTCCTCTTCTCTTTAAATCAATTCCTATTCAACTTTTATTTTTTTCATGGCCATGGCTAATCCGGATCCCTCAGCATCCGAAATCACTTCCCAGACCAGCCCCTCTCAATCTGATTTTCAGATTTCAAATTTCAAATTTTCAAAGCAACAGAGGAAAAATCGCCTTTGGTGTGAACATTGTAAGAAGCCAGGCTATATGATAGATCAATGTTGGAAGCTGCACGGAAAAACAACCGATTGGCAGCCCACACAGTCCAGGTTTCAAAAGGAGCCTCATATTGCCTCTCAAGATGATTCCTCAAGCAGTTTTAGCAAGAAACAGATAGAGGATCTGTAGCAGATTTTGAGCAATATGACAGCCAAGCCTACAAATATGACTTATACTACTACTGATGGAAATAATCCATATGCTTCCTCGGTACAATGGATAATAGACTCGGGTGCATCAGATCATATGACAGGAAATATAGATCTCTTGGAGGAATATAGTGAAAGCAGCTTACCAGCTTCTATCAAAATAGCATATGGCTCTCTCACTACAGTCAAAGGGAGTGGTTCTGTTACATTAACAAAAATCTACTACTTCATAATGTCCTCTATGTTCCTAGACTTGCATGCAATCTGTTGTCAGTCAGCAAATTAATTAAAGATTTTGGTTGTAATGTTGTGTTAGGTACTGGTGGTTGCATTTTTCAGGCACATGGCTCGAAGAGGGTGATTTGCAGTGCTAGGCTGGGCAAAGGATTGTACAACCTTGGAGGTAAAGCATCTCATAATCATGCCTTATCCAGTGCTATTAAGAAACCAATTTTATCTTCTGATCTCAATACCAATAAAATTATATTATGGCACTCTAGATTAGGTCATCCTAATTTTTTCTATCTTTCCAAAATGTTACCGAACTTATTCATTAATAAAGATCCATCTTTGTTTTCCTGTGAAATTTGTCAAATGGCCAAACACACCAGAAAACCATATATTACAGCCAAATTTGAACCAACAACTTTTTCCAACATCCATAGTGACATTTGGGGCCCTTCTCCTGTCAAAAGTATTTCTGGGTATAAGTGGTTTGTGTCTTTTATAGATGATTACTCTAGGACAACATGGGTTTTCTTAATGAGAGAAAAATCTGAGATTGAGTCTCTCTTTAAAAGTTTTTATCAAAAAGTTGAAACCCAATTTGACACAAAAATCAAAATTCTAAGGAGTGACAATGGGAGTGAGTATTTGAATAAAACCCTTGGGTATTTCTTTAAGGAAAAAGGCATTGTTCACCTTACTTCTTGTGTCAACACACCTCAACAAAACGGGATAGCAGAAAGGAAAAATAGACATCTTCTAGAGGTTACTAGGTCTCTTATGTTTGCTGCTAATGCTCCTAAGTATCTTTGGGGGGAAGCTCTTCTTACAGCCACTTATCTCATCAATAGAATGCCATGTAAGACCTTAGATTTCAAAATTCCTACTAAGATTCTGTTTCAGTTGTATCCCCATTTTAAACATTTAAACTCAAGTCTTTCTCCTCGGGTGTTTGGGTGTACAACCTTTGTTCATATCCACAACAGAGGGAAATTAGATCCTAGGTCCATAAAGTGTGTGTTCTTGGGCTATTCTTCGAGTCAGAAGGGTTACAAGTGTTACTCACCTTCCACAAAAAAGACCTATGTCTCCTTTGATGTTACATTTTTTGAAAACCAACCTTATTTTTCAGGAACAGAAATTCAGGGGGAGAGTTACAAGGAATTTCAGCCTGTTCAAACCGATATTTCTTTACAGCCTATTAGTTACAAGGAATTTCAACTTGTTCAAACCGATATTTCTTTACAGCCTATCCTTTCCTTACTTATTACTGTCTCTCCAAAGCCGGCTAGCACTGTCCTAGTTCCTAGGGAGGGTGATGGGAATAACCTAAATAACTCTAATGAATTACCTTCCTCCTTATCTCAGCACTCTAGTCCGTGCAAAACACCTTCCATCACTACCAAAAATGCACCTAACAATGACCCTGAAACCATAACTCCCCAACCGAAACAACTCAGTGTTTACTCAAGAAGAAGGAAAGATGTTGCTGAAGAAATCAGTCAGCCTAGCATTTGCCAAGAACCAGATTCGGATCCTGTTGCAGATGAAACAAAAGGTAATGATGGTTACCAAGAGGCTACTACTGTTGATCTTGATAACTTTCCTATTGCTATTAGGAAGGGGGTAAGAAAATGCACTGCTCATCCCATAAATAAGTATGTTGCATATGGGAAATTACAGTCTAATTTCAGGGCCTTCACTGCCAGCATTAACACTGTGAAAATCCCAAGAAATGTGACAGAAGCATTTCAATCTCCTGAGTGGAAAAAGGCTGTGGAAGAAGAGATAAAAGCGTTGCAAAAGAATAAGATATGGAGTTTGACAGATTTGCCAAAAGGGAAGAGAGTTGTTGGATGCAGGTGGATATTCACAGTCAAATATCATTCGGATGGGAGTGTGGAAAGATACAAGGCAAGGCTGGTTGCTAAAGGTTTTTCTCAGTCCTATGGCATCGACTACCAGGAGACTTTTGCACCGGTTGCAAAATTGAATACCATCAAAATATTGTTATCAATAGTTGTTAACATGGACTGGAAATTGCATCAACTGGACATAAAGAATGCTTTTCTGAATGGGAACCTTGAAGAAGAGGTATACATGGAGGTCCCCCCCGGATTAGAAGGAAAGGTCACTAAGAAAACTATGTGCAAGCTCAATAAAACCTTATATGGCTTAAAACAGTCTCCCAGGGCTTGGTTTGATCGATTTGCTAAGGCTATGACACAGAATGGTTTCAAACAAAGCCAAGCGGATCACACATTAATCAGAAAAATTACACCGAGTGGTAAGATAACCCTCCTAATTGTCTATGTAGATGATATGATTATAACTGGCAGTGATATAGAAGAAATAGAAAAGCTAAAGATGAATCTTGCAAAGGAGTTTGAAACCAAGGATTTAGGGAGTATGAGGTATTTCCTGGGTATGGAAGTTGCAAGGTCTGAGGAAGGGCTGGTCATAAACCAGCGTAAGTATGTTTTGGATCTTCTTGCAGAAACTAGGATGCTCGACTGCAAACCAGTTGAAACTCCAATGGAGCCAGGCTTGAAATTTTGCAAGGAAAGGACTAGAAATCCAGTAAACAAGGAAACCTACCAAAGGTTAGTTGGGAAGTTAATCTACCTTTCACTGACCAGGCCTGATATTGCATACTCAGTGAGCATTGTTAGCCAACATATGAGTGATCCTCGAGAAGAACATTTGGAAGTTGTTAACAGAATTTTAAGGTTCTTGAAATTTACCCCAGGAGCTGGACTTATATTTAGAAAAAATCAAGACAGAACAGTGAAGGTTTATACGGATGCAAGCTAGGGAGGTGAATTAACTGATAGAAGGTCAGTTAGTGGCTACTGTACCTACGTTTGGGGTAATTTGGTGACTTGGAGAAGTAAGAAACAAGTTGTTGTCTCTCGAAGTAGTGCTGAGTCAGAGTTTAGAGCAATGGCTCTCGGAATATGTGAAGGAATGTGGATTAAAAGACTGCTCACAGAACTGGACTTAGATGACAAGAAGAATTTTGAGATTTTTAGTGACGGTCAATCAACTATGAGTATAACAAAAAACCCAGTGCAGCATGATAGAACGAAACACATTGAGATAGACAGACATTTTATTTACGAGAAGGTCAACAATGGAGTTGCAAAACTGCAGTACATTCCGACGAAGAAACAGCTGGCAGATATCTTCACCAAAGCCCTTCCACGAGTGACTTTTGATGAGATGTCATTCAAACTGGGTATATACAACATATATACACCAGTTTGAGGGGGAGTGTAGGAATTATAGAAATGAGTTGTCAATCCCTTAAGTTAAGAGATTCTGTAATTATTTTCTGTTTTTCAATCCCTTATTTCAAGGGATTACATCTCCTAGGATTAGTTTCCTTTCTTAGAGTTTCCTAGTTTAGAGGCATAATTTGTATATAAATATGTAATATGTTCTACTGAATGTACACAAGAATAAAAATAACAGACTTATCTGTTTTCTACAGTCTGTTTTCTACAGAAAATGTAGATCAAAGACAAGACACTCGTTATAATTGGCCACCAAAGGCAAATATTTCCAAGTATCTAGTTCATGCCTTTGGGCCTACAGGGTTTGAAATAGCATAACAGCTCCTTCTAAACAATGTGAATGTGTTGATTAGAACACCATGATCAGTGTCAAAAACAAAAAATAATACTAACCCAACAGGAGTGACAACAGAGAAAAACAAGAACTTTGTCATTGAAAAAAAAAACAAAAACAAGCTCACAAGGCATAAAATTATCCCAGATTGAAAAACATTCAGAGACTACTTATAATGTACACCGATACTATACCATGTTCTGAGCAAACATAAATCTTGAATATAAAGACAAAACTCAAACAAAAATATTGAAGAGGATAGCTTACAAAAAAGAAATTGCTAAATAAGGGTATAAAAACATTTTGTTTTACTTCTACAGTTTCCTTCCTACGCTGAATAAACCAGCATTAGTAAGCTGATTAGAAAGTGAAAAGATTACAGATAAAAAGGGGTTTTCCTTTTGCAATTCAGCATAAGATTACATAACTATACATATAATACGTCAAATAAAACATATGCATTTCAATGAATCTAATCTCATTATTCAAACTTTAACCGTCAAAAAAAGATAAACTTGAAATTTTATTAGTAAAAGGCGTGTCACCTTTTCTTTCACAGCTTCTTCCCTCCTGGAAATTTGTTGCTGCTTCTGGGATACACTCGGGGCCGTGTCAACATCGACAACAAGTGGTTGTCTCCACTCAAACTGTGATGTGATTATTAATACAATGAATAGGAAAACAAGTAACATTGGTCTCGACATTGTTCTCTAACACTCTTTTCAAACCTGTAACTTAAAAAAATTCAACATTCATTAAAACTAACCCTAAACTAAAATGCCGTCACCGCATGTGTTATGCGATTAATCAAATTGATCAAAGTAAAAAATAAAATTGAGTCAATATACATAAAGTAAATGCAGTAATTTCATAAAAACTAAGCACTAACAGTTAAATATCTCAAAGCTAACTTAAGGATCAAATTCAGCTAAAAGCCCGTAACTTTATTCGACCAAAATATTAGAAGAAATGAAGAAAATACCTAAATCGAAAAGGGAGGAGGAAAAGGTGGGGGGGAAACTTACAGATCAAAGTTGATTAGAAAACCCTAAATTCATGATCGATCAGAACACATTTGCGACTATTCTTGTGAGGGTTCTGAACCTTCTTCTCTGGGTTTGATTTGGATTGCTTTCGTTATACCCCGAAGAAAGCATTGATTTTTATATTTGCATTTAAAAAAACGAACGAAGTCAAATTTTGTGGATTGGGCTGTCGGACTTTACTTATTTCCTTCCTTTTATTTGGGTTTGTACCACATTTTAATTTTATTCATTAGAAAATCAATTTAAAATTTAATGGATTGAATATTTATAATTTTTATAAAATCTAAATTTACAAAATTTATTTTAAAATTTGAATAGCCTATTATCATCATTTAAGTACGAGTATGCTAAATTCGAATTTAATGGTAAAAGAAAATGTCATTCTCCTTAGAAATTTTGAATTCGAATAGTGATATTTGCAAAGTGTGTTGTTTAGGTCAATTATAAAAAAACTCTATACAAATACTATAAGGAAAGTCCATTGAATAATCTTTTGTGTACTATCTATGTTTCAAAAAATAATTACTAAATAGTATAATTAAACATTGGTGATTAAATAAAAATATTTTTTGTTAATAAAAAATAAAAAAAATATTATTAAAAAGATTTTTATATTGATTTAAATAATTAGTACTATACAACCTTAGTACTATGCAACCGTTGATAAACCCTGATGTAAACCATTGTAGGGGACATCATAGAAGACATAATAGTCGTTCGTCGGAGGTAATCACTCAGATTTCTAATTTATCGATCTTGAAAAGAACGAGTCCGCCTTTAGAGAACTCATAATACTCTAAGAAACTACATAACGGGGATGAAGAGATAGAGCAGTTGTTTGGCAAGGAAGCTACCACCATGGAAGTTGATGATGGCTTTAATAATTTTGAGGAGGTGTTGCATCAACAGGGGAACAATATGAAAGAACAAACATGAGTGAATTCAGCTAAATTTTCATATGCGCATATGATATCAAGAACTATTGAAACGAAACGGGTAATCAAGAATTTGTGTGAAACAGATGATGTGGAGGTTTTGGATGAAGATTGCATCATAGATGACACAGGACCAATCACAAAATGTATGTAACAAGTGATCATTATTAGGTTAGTAGATAGAACAATCGGTTACGGGACCCTATTGGGGCGAATCCATGCATTTATGGAAGCCTTTAAAAGATGTCCAGATGGTTGAGTTGGAAAACAATTATCACCTGGTGAATTTTTCCAATGGTACTGATTATGTTAAGGTTCTAACTGAATGGTCGTGAATGATTTATGGTAGTTATTTAACGGTGTAATCTTGGAGTAGATCATTTTCGACATCGAAGAACCATCATTCATAAATCCTTGTCTAGGTGAGATTGACGAGTCTTCAATACCGATATTATTCGAAGTCTCTATTTTGTAGGATTGCATGGTAGTAGGAAGGGTAGTGCGTGTGGACTATAATACACAGAACAGTGGTAGAGAGAAGTTCGCTCGTCTTGCAATAATCGTGGACTTAAACAAGTCGTTGAAGTCGTGCATTGGGATTGACTGCTTAATTCAAAAACTAGAATATAAAAGTGCTGGGAAATAAAATGAGTACGAGTAATTTCCCTATAACCAGATTAGTGAGAATGCGAAATAAAAGAGGAAAAATAATACCCGAAATTGATAACGGAGTTCAGCCAATTATGCCTACGTCTCCGGACTGCTGTAGATCTTTTACTGAAGAGAGAAAATTTACAGGTGTTTACAAAAAACTCACAACTCACAAGAAAGCTCTCTAGTATTGGGAGAAAGAAATGATTTGAGATAATTTTGAAGCTAAATGGGTTAGGGTATTTATAGTTGAAGCTTAAAGACTAATCTTGTAAATACCATAAAGTGTACAGGGACTAAAATGTAATTTCCCTAAATAGAAATTAAATACAACGAATTCGGTGCTCAATCCACCGAATTCGGCGCCCCCAATTCTTGATTTTAAAAGCCCCATCTTTGACTTTACAATCTCCCACTTTAAGACTGATTTTAATCTGTGTTCACACCTCGATCGATGCAGCAACATTTCTGGTCTTGTTAATCTAGCATGCCAACTGAAGCTGAACACAACTTCAGTTTGTCAGTAGTCACCGTGTCTTCCGGATTTTGAGCTCCACTAATCTTTTCAAGTTTTAAAATCCCATATTCCAGAAAAGACTAGATAAAATGATATCGTAATTGTATGTGCTTCGTTCTGGAATGAAAAGACGAATTCTTCGCTAGATGGATAACACTTTGACTGTCGCAATGCAAGACATTATTTTCTTGTTTCTTGCCTAACTCTTCCAAGAAACTTTGGAGCCAAACCATCTCCTTGCTGGCTTCCGTAACAGCGACATATTCTGCTTCAGTTATGGAGAGAGCAACTATTTTCTGTAGTTGAGATACCCAACTCACTGCATTACCTCCTAGAGTATAGACATATCATGTAGTGCTCCTTCTGATGTCAGCATTTCCGGCTAAGTCAACATCTACATAGCATGTCAGTATCGTATCTCCACCTTTGAAACAAAGTGCTTTGTTTGTAGTACCCTGCAGATATCTGAGGATCCATTTGACTATTTCCCAGTGTACCTTGTCTGGATTATTCATGTACCTGCTAACAGCTCCCACTGCATGAGCAATATCTGGTCTAGTACAAACCATGACATACATCAGACTTCCAATTCCTGAGGCATACGGCACCTTCACCATGTGTGCACGTTCTTCCTCCGTCTTTGGTGACTGTTCTTTGGAGAGTCTAAAATGAACACCCAAAGGTGTACTTACTGGTTTAGCATATTGCATGTTAAACCTGAAAAGTACTTTGTTGATGTACTCAGCCTGTGATAACATCAAAGTCCCCGAATTTGTGTCTCTCTTAATCCTCATCCCAAGAATTTGCTTTGCAGGGCCCATATCTTTCATTGCAAACTGCTTCGACAATTTTTGCTTCAAGTTTATAATCTCATGCATGTCTGAGCCTACAACGAGCATGTCATCAACGTACAACAATAAAATAATGAATCTGTTGTCGAACTTCTTGATGTAGCAACAATGATATGCTTGGCATATGGTAAAACCACTACTACTCATGAAACTATCGAACTTCTTGTACCACTGTCTAGGAGCTTGTTTTAAACCATACAAGCTCTTCTTCAACCTGCATACCAGGTTTTTCTTGTCTGCCTTTATGAAGCCTTCTGGCTACCCATATAGATTTCTTCCTCCAAATCACCATGAAGGAAAGCTGTTTTTACATCTAACTGTTCAAGATGTAGATTTTCTGCAGCTACAATTTTTAATATCAGTCTAATTGTAGACAGTTTCACGACTGGAGAGAAAATTTCGTTATAGTCAATACCTTTTTTTTTGTTGAAAACCTTTGACAACCAATCTTGCTTTGTAGTGTTTGCTCCCATCGTGCTCTTCTTTGATTCTGTAAATCCACTTATTATGGAGCGCTTTCTTGCCTGGTGGTAATTCAGCTAATTCCCACGTATGATTTGACATAAGCGAGTCCATCTCATCTTTCATGGAAGACTCCCACTTGACTGAATCCTCTACCTGCATTGCTTCATCATAGCACTCTGGTTCATCATTGTCAGTCAACAATAAGTAGTGCAAAGAAGACGAATAACGTTGGGTTAGTTTAGGAATTCTAGAGGAGCGTCTCAGTTCTGGTGTGCCTGGTTCTTCTTGAACTACTTCAGGATTGATCTGAACATCATTTCCAGAAATCTCCTCGAACTCAGCAAATTCCTTTGTTTCAGCTTCGGTATTGGAGCTACTTAATTCTATGGTTGACATGTCTTTGTACATCACATTCTCATTGAAAATGACATCTTTGCTTCTGATGATCTTTCAATTTTCGTAGTCCCAAAACCGGTAATCAAACTCATCACCACCATAACCAACAAAGACACATTTGTTAGACTTGGCGTCAAGTTTACTTCTTTCAGCAGAATTTATGTGTACGTAAGAAATACATCCAAACACTCTTAAGTGTGAAAGGTTTATTTCTTTCTTGCTCTAAAATTCCTCCGGTATTCCACCATCCAATAGAATTGAGGGCCCACGATTGATCAGGTAAGTTGCAGTGTTAATAGCTTTAGCCCATAGCAATTTTCGCAAGCCGACATGTATCCTCATGCTTTTGGCACGTTCATTCAGAGTTATGTTCATGCGTTCTACTCCGCCATTCTGCTACGGTGTCATGGGAACTGTTGTCTCCATCTTGATCTCATTATTTGGGCAGAAATCTCTGAATCTACTATTTCTATACTCTCCTCCATTATTAGACCTCAACCGCTTGACTTTCAAACCAGTCTCATTTTCCACCATGGCCTTCCATTTTCTGAAGTTATCAAAGACTTCTGATTTCTTCTTCAGAAAATAAACCCACACTTTCCTTGTAGAATCATCGATGAAGGTGACATAATATAGTGAGCCTGCAAGAGATAGAACTGGAGATGGTCCCCATACATCAGTATGAACCAACTCTAACTTTTCTGTCTTGGGTGTCTTGCCAATCTTTTCAAAATTTACTTTCTTTTGTTTGCCAAAGATACAATCCTCGCATAGTCTGACATCTACACTCTTTAGATACGACAACTTCCCTTTTGACAAAAGTGTCTTCATCCCTTTCTCGCTCATATGACCAAGTCTTTGGTGCCATAGGTTTGATTTTTCACCAGCATCTGCTACTACAATGATATTCTCTAAATTTGAGGTTTTATAGAGAGTACCAGTCTTCTTACCACGAGCAATGACAAGTGCTCATTTGGTAATCTTCCATTCACAGCCTGAAAAGGTTATACTATATCATTCTCCATCAAGCTGTCCTACAGAAATCAAATTTCTTTTGAGGCCAGGAATATCTCTCACTTCTTTCAGCTTCCAGGTAGTTTGGTTTGACAACTTTAATCGAATATCTCCTTTCCGACGATCTTCAAGGTTTCATCATCAGCTAGATGAACCTTCCCAAAATCACCACTGACATAGTTCTCCATGATTTCTTGGCATAGGGTGGAGTGGAAAGATGCCCCTGAATCCAAGATCCATAATTCAATCGAACTGTGGACGCTTAGAATCATGGCATCACCTGTCTCCTCTGTCATGTTGGCAAATTCTTGTACACCGGTATCTTTCTTCAGTGCTCGGTAATCTCTTTTAAAGTGACCCTTCTGCCACAATTATAATAGGTAAAGCATTTCTTTCCCGTTCTTGATTTTCCGCTTCTGGATTTCGATCTCCCACGATTTGAATTTCTTTCTGAAGTTCTCCCTCTAGACTCCATGTGCAAGGCTGAGGAGCTTAATGCTTCACCCGATTTTCTCCGTCGAATTTCTTCACTTAATATCAGATCCCAAACATCATCGAATTTCAATCTACTGTTTCCCGACGAGTTGCTGACTGCTGTAACAGTAGCATTCCAACTGTTTGGTAGAGATGATAAGAGAATTAAAGCTCGAACTTCATCATCGAATTCAATTTCCACGGAACTCAACTGTGTTGTGATTGTGTTGAGTTCATTTAGGTGTTGAGCCACTGATGCCCCTTCCGCCATCCGCAAATTGAATAATCACCTCATCAAGTGAATTTTGTTTGAGGCCGATGGCTTCTCATACATACTAGAGAGAACCGGCATAAGACTCGTTGTGGTCTTTTCCTTTGCTATGTTGAAAGCAATATTGCAGGATAACGTCAGTCGGATAACTCTGATGGCTTGTCTGTCGAGAAGAGCCCAGTCTTCATTCTTAATGCCCACTGGTTGCTTTCCTAAGAGAGGTTGATATAGATTTTTTTGGTACAGAAAATCTTCAATCTGCATCTTAAAAAAGACAAAGTCCACACCATCGAACTTTTCAATTTTCACATTCCCTTCGTCTGCAGTCATCGCTCCCACTCGAATCTGGCTTCGTTTGGATCATTTCTGACAATTCTTGCGAACCATCGTGTATTAGAATACCTCCGTCGACAAATTCATATCATTGACAAAATTTTACTATTCATGAAATTTACTATTTACGTGAATGGTAATGAATAGTAACCTTGCAAAAAATTGACAAAATTCACAACCAAAAGCTCTAATACCAGTTGTTGGGAAATAAACCGAGTACGAGTAATTTCCCTATAACCAGATTAGTGAGAATGCGAAATAAAAATGGAAAAAATACCCAAAATTGATAACGGAGTTCAGCCAATTATGCCTACGTCTCCAGACTGCTGCAAATCTTTTACTGAAGAGAGAAAATTTACAGGTGTTTACAAAATACTCACAACTCACAACTCACAAGAAAGCTCTCTAGTATTGAGAGAAAGAAATGATTTGGGATGATTTTGAAGCTAAATGGGTTAGGGTATTTATAGTTGAAGCTTAAGGACTAATTTTGTAAATATCCTAAAGTATACAGGGACTAAAATGCAATTTTCCCAAATAAAAATTAAATGCACTGAATTCGGTGCCCAATCCACCAAATTCGATGCCCACAATTCTTGATTTTAAACGACCCCATCTTTGACTTTACATGAAGGGCTGAATAATATATACTATTCATGTAAAGTCTATGTCCATTCGATGCATGATTGTGGTGAGGTAATGAGTGGCTCGGAAAAGAAGAAGTTGGTGGAAAATGAAAGGAAGAAGGATAATACCGGTCCTACTATAGAATCTCGAGGGAAAGCACTGTATGACCCATAGATAGTTGAGAAGAACAAGTGTTAGCTTTATCGATCAACCGAATAATGCCAAAAGGTAGGGTGAATTAGCCTCTAAAAACCGTAGAACTAATATTTTGATATAACAAATAAGGGCAAAATATTTTTGGACTAAACTGAATATATTCAAAGTTTTCTTTAAAATAATTCAAAGTTTAATCAAAACCTTAAAATGAATATTTTGAACAAAAGTTTCGAAACTTTCCATGAAAGTTTCCCAAAAAGTTTCGACACTTTTCAAGAGTTTCGAAACTATCTCAAGAGTTTCAAAACTTTCCCTAAAGCTTCGATACTTTGACTCCAACTGTTATATTTTTCCAACGGTTCTTTCAAAGAGTTTCGAAACTCTGAATTTTAAAACTTTCCTCAGAATTTCGAAACTTTATGTGCAAAAAGTCTTCCAACAGCTCCAAACCTTCCCAAACGGCTAGTAACTCATTCCAATATATAAAAACAAGTTCAATACACTTGAAGAATGTGACACAACATCTATCCAAGCATTGATCATCAAGAGTAAAGTTTTCATTCTTTATTCTTTATTTTCTCTTGTAAATAGTGTGTTTTAGTGAGCTAATTTGTGTAAACACCTATCTTTTAAGGGTTTTTCTTATTTACATCTTTCCACCTTTGTAAATGGGTTTTGGTTCTAGTTTAGCCAAGTGAAAACTAGGAAGTAGTAAAGGTTACTCTTGATCCTTAAAAAAGAAAGAACAAAATAGTGGATTTGTTGGAAAATCCTAAGTGAAGAGCATAGGTAGTGGATGTAAACTTTATTGAGGAAGTTAAACCACTATAAATCTTTGTGCAAATTTTCTTATCTTTATTCTCCTTACTCTCTAAATTTCAAAAAGTCAATTCACCCACTCTTCGCACTTTTTTTGTTAATCAATCGAGCTTCGTCGAACCTAACAATTGGTATCAGAGATTGACTCATTAGAGGGTCTAACCATGGTTATCAAAATCGGATCGGCCGGTTCAACCGATTGAACCGTGAACCGATGGCCTGTCCGGTCTGGTTAACTCACAAAACTAGACTGGCAATGAACCGGCTGAAAACCGGTAGAACGACTGAAAACTGGTAAAACCGGAGTGAACCGACTAAAAATCGGTTTGAACCGCCGGTTCACTTTTTTTCTTTTAAAAAAAATTAAACCAAACGACGTCGTTTGTTCAATGAGTCGAGTCAAATTCGAGTATTGTTGAGCTCGACTTGAACTCGAAAACTTTAAAAGTAAGCTCAACTTGACTCAAAAACTCACGAGCTAAAAATTATCAAGTTCAACTCGAACTCGAAATATAATATTAAAACTTGAACTCAAAAAGGCTCGAACTCAAAAAAAATTAGAAGTTCGATTGAAGCCTAAAATTTGAGCTCAATTGAAGCGAAAGAATAGTTCGCTAGTGCTCACCAAAAGGCTCTATGATTTTGAATGTCAAATTACCTCTATTATTTATAGAAGTAAGTTGGGATGCTCTTCTATGTTTCTTAGCCATGTGGGATTGTTTTGTTCTCATATTTTCTCTTTAAACTTTTGGGATGCTCTTCTATGTTTCTTACGCATGTGGGATTGTTTTTAAAAAAATTAAACCAAATGACATCATTTGTTATGATTTTTTAAGCCCCAATTTTATTTTTTTGATTATAGTTATATAATTATATTTATTATTTAATATGTTTTACCTTAAATATTATGTTGTAGTTGATTTGAATCATTTTGTTTCACTTGATTTTATGATTTTTAATTTATATATGTTATGACTTGTGATATTTTTATACCTTTTAATATTGTAAAGTTAAAAAAATGTTACATATATATTAATATTGCTTTGAATATTATGTAAAATTAAAAAAAATATTATTTTATATAAAATTCGGTTCAACCGCGGTTGAACCAGTGAACCAGTACCTTCACCGGTTCAATGTCCGGTCCGGTTTTAAAAACATTAGGTCTAACAACCTTGAGACGATCCTTGAAGAAGCTCTAGCAATTTCCTAAAGCAACTTAGAAGATGACTTTTTCCTTTGGCGCTTACTACATCGAAGATTATCAACCGGTTAACAAGCCATCTTATTTCAATGCAAAAAATTATGCTTGTTGGAAGAATATGATGATGCTCTTCATTCAAGCTACCAATCTAGATGCTTGGAGCTCTATCTTGACGGGTCACTCTACTCTATCTAGAGCTATGGCAGAATGGAGTGAAAGAGAGAAGAAAAAGTTCTCGCTCAATGCTAAAGCTATGCACATTTTATTTTGTGCATTAGGCCCAAATGAATATGGAATAGTCTCCTCTTGTTCAAATGTCAAGTAGATTTGGGACAAGCTCCAAGTCACTCATAAAGGAACCAATGTAGTGAGGGAAATGAAAATCAGTCTTCTCAATAATAGCTACAAGAATTTCAAGATGAAACCAGGTGAAGACATTAAAGCTATGACGAATAGACTTTCTGTGATTGTCGACGGTCTCAAGGGATATAGTGAGATCATCCATGACAAGAAGCTTATTAGGAAGATGATATATTCTCTTCCAAAATATTGGTAATCGAAGAAGACGACAATCATTGAAGCGAATAACTTAAAAACTATATGATGAGTTACAAGATGCCTATGATGAGTTGTATTTGAAATTTAATACCATGAATTCCAAATATAAGAAATTAATTTCAAAATTTAAAGTTGAAAATGATTTGATTTTGAAAAACAAAATGAAACCTTGAAAAAATGATTTAGAGCTTTCAAAAATCAAAATCAATGATTTAGAAAAAATAAAACTTTGTTTTGAAAGTTAAGCTTGAAAGCTTAACAAAATAAAAAAGAATTAATTTCTAAAAACAACTCATTATGTTTAAAAATGGCAAAAATGCTCACATTGTCATTTTCATTGTCATTTGGAACATACTTGTCCTTTAAAGAACGAAAAATGTTTTAAAATTAAACAAATATGGGTTCCAAAAGGAACAAGGGGCATTGAAACTAATGTTCAATGATCCAAAGCAATTTGGATACCAAAATCTAAAAAAATGTCTCTTGTAGGTATATAAGAGCAATGGTGACAAAGTGAAGAAATTGAGATGTTCTGGCCACACTTGAAAAGGGATGAGTAACCTCTAAGCTTAATGTTATTAATTTTTATATAATTGGTTATCTATTTGTTTTAAGCATACATGAGTTTTGATCTTAAATAATTATGTATTATTTCTCATCTCATATACGTTGAAAAGTGTATTATGATGAATATTTTAAAGTTTTAATGATTTTTCATAATTTTTATTTTATCATAATATTTTTTGTCAAAATTTGTTTTTTAATGTTTTGTTTTACAAATTTTCATTTTTGACCTTTAAAGTTTAAGGGATGGTCGTCGGTTCATGGTGAATTTGGCTTATACCATTTGTGTCGGTGAACATTCTGGAAGAGGTGATGTAACCTGGAATGCTATCAATAAGTTTCGAGGTATTCCAAAGGTGAAAATGTTTTTATGGTTAGTATGTTGTGATCATGTGATTACAAACGCTGAGCGATTGCGGCGCCATTTTACGGCCGATGGTAGCTGCCCTCTTTGTTTCGCGTCATGAAAGATATCGACCCTTTTCCCATCAGCTCTATCAATTTGGATGCTTTTGGTGAAGCGTGATCGGCTACAAGACTTTACGATGAATTTAAAAGTGTGGATAGTCATGAATCTTGGCAAGGCACAAGAGTTTGTGGGGCAAGTTGAGAGCTTGGATATGCTCTTTGGTTCCATCATATGGAATATTTGGTTGCAGCGTAATTCGATTGTATTTAATTCACCCCTAGAGGATGAGCGGTCAGTGTTAGAAAGGAACAAACACCTTTTGGAGATATCTTGCAAGGCCCAAGACATGGCTATATCGAGATGTGTTCTACTGGAACGAAGGACTGCTGGAGTTGTTCGATGGCAGTGTCCACAAGCTGGGTGTCTGAAGGTGGATTCGGACGGGGTTAGGGATAAGGTTTTGGATCTCGCTGCGTGTGTTGGTTTCGTTCAAAATAGACTTAGGGAATGGAGATTAGGTTTTACCAAATTTATTGGCATATGTTCTGTCATGGAAGCCGGGATTTGGGGGGTGTATTTGGGTTGTCATGTGCATGGGAGCCGGGTGGCCTCCATATTATATTGGAGATTGATAGCCTGGAAGCCATTAATGCAATTCACCTGGCGGAAAATGGTCGTGCCCGGGTAACGCTACTGGGGTATATTGCCGCGCTTCTCAAGCAAGACTGGACTGTTAAGATTCAACATGTGCATAGGACAGGATATAAGGTGGCCGACTGCATGGCAAAACTTGCGGATAAGAAGACTTATGATGGTGTCCTGTCCACAGAGCCTTCTGCCATGGTGTTGCTGGAGCTACAGGAGGAATATAACTGTAGGTTGGATGTTTAATTAGATAGAATTTCATTTGTTACCATAAAAAGTTTTTATATTTGATTTGAAATACAGTTAAAATTATATTTATGTTTTACAATAACATAAAACATAATATGCTTGAATGCAATTTAAAATTTATGACCAAACCAACCAAACTGAATTCTTTTACTCTCCAAGATACATAAAAGTCGATGAAATACTCAAATGGCCTGAACTATGAACGAATAAGCTCTACGGCTCTCGATTTCCAGTAAAACGTAATTACTCACACTATTCATTGACAGAAATTCCAGTAGAACTCATCGCATTTGAACTACTTTGCTGGTTTTTTAGTCGGAACAACTTATAAATGACAGAAACAAAGCCAGTAAAATGATCAGGATGACTAAAATGGCAGTCCTCGATGAGAATGGGGATACCATACATTTTGATGATTCCTCAGACATTAGAGAACTCATTCGTTTCTCAATCGATGTCTCACCGAGGCCATGTTCCGACGCATTGGCATCGCCGATTGTATCTCCTTTAGCCGGTCTCTGTTTGATTGTCCCTTTCGGTTCGCCCTGAAAGAAGGATACATTGCAGGGTGCATTTTGTTGCACGATCTCTGGTATTGGGGTTGAGAATGAAGTTTCATCAAGCCTTATTATGTCATCTTTCAGTATCTCAGAGAAGAAATCCTCTTCCTCGTCAGAATCCTGGAAATTTAAGCCAAAAACATATATTAATTCGAGTTTCAATGTATGATGATTACGAGTTAAAACCTGCAATCTTGTTGATTAGCAAACCATTTTGTATGTTGAAGATTCTGTCGGTCCAACATCGTTCGAAAGTTTCTGCTCGGAGTCGGACACCAAATCGATTTGCTCTATTGAATGAGAATCATTACTGCTAGAAGCCTTCTTTGAATAGAATTCGGCTGCCTTCTCCCCTTCACACAAGGCAGTCAGGTCGGTTCCACCATCCGAGGTAGCACAGTTGCTGTCGTGCATAATCGACATATTACGAGGACCACGAGTCGAGTTGTTATTCGGACGAAACTCGCCGTTCTTCTTTAGACGGCAAACAACTAGGGAATCCTAAATATTTCAAACATCAGCCAATTGACCCTGCAATGTTCTGTTATTATAAGACAAGTGGTCACCTGGGATTTTCCCGTCATACAATATTCATGCATGATCCACTCGGTCCTTTCGCCTCTCGGTGCGCGACCGGAGTGGAACACGAGGGTCCTCTTGGTGCCGATGACATTGGAGCCGGACTTGACATTTCGTTCTTTCCCGGTGGCTTTCCAATAACCCTGTTCGGTTCCCCTTCGATTTTGTGAACCATTCGGGTACTTCCTTCCTCGAGCGCAGAAGAAGAACCACTCGTTATCGGACTTTATGATCGACTTGGCTGGTACAGAGGAAAACAGGAATCAGTGATCCACATACAAATAAAGGTTCCGTTGTTAAAAGGAGTAATTAACACCTGGCAAGTCCCAAGGCTCGTATCTACAAATTTCAATCAGGGGAACGACCTCGACACACTTATCATGGCCATGGAGCTTCTTTTTCAAGTAATAAGAGATCAATTCAACATCAGTTGGTGAAAATCTAAAGCCTGGAAACATTGAAGATGCTTGTATGGACATTTGGGTTTCTCTTGAAACTCCTCCTTCACCTGCCATCATCATCATCCACGCAAAGAAACAACACAAACTTGTTCTTTTTTTGGGTGGGGGTATACGTTAAAAGCTGTGCTTTGCTTTGGCTTTTGGATTTGGGTTTTTGAAGTTCGAAACTTGTGATGTTTTTATGTTTTGCGTATGGGAGGGTAAGTGACGTGATGTCGGATTGTTTTTGAAACTTGGGACAACTGAAAGGACGCATTTTCACAATTGGTACGGACCTAACCTTGGCGTTTCATTTGACGCTAGCCATAAAGCCATACGCCAATTCATGAAGGCACTCCACCCCGTTACACCTTCATGTATGTAGACCTGGCTCCCTTTTTTCTAAGCTACTCCATTTCGGCAATTCAAGGTACCGCATGGTGTTTAAAATAATTTTTAATGTTTCACATAGTAATCATGTGACTTTTTTAAAAATATTTTAATTTCTATCAAAATCACACACTTTTAAAAGATTTACTTTTAATCAAGATCATTATTTTTAATTAAAAATAAACAACAGTCTACAATTATCATTGATATAATATTATATTTCTATGTTAATAAAAAATATTATTTTTTTACAAAAATAAAAGTCACTGATTTTATAAAAGAAATTAAAATTACAATGAGAGGTTACGACTATAAGGGTAAACTTAACACGTAATTAGGATATTTCTTATAATCATTGACATGAAATTAATCACTTAAGATCAAATAAATACCATATAAAGAAAAAGTTAAGAAAATATATGCAAAAAAACTCGAACAAAGTAAAGATGTTAATATATCTGATGATATCGGCAAACGAACCACAATAGAGGATCAAATTACTGAAAGATCAACAACAATCGCGAATCAAAATCGAGCGTCGTGAAAAAATTATCTCCGAACACAAATTACATATCCAAATTCATCTGAGTGTTCAAAGCACGGCAGATCAACAGAAGTGAATAAAGCGTAAGACAAGTCCTCTCAATACCTGAAGTGAATAAATGTTTCGATGGATTGTTTATTTTATAGCTTCAGCTCTGTGCTCTCTGCAGAGTCGAAAGAACAAAAAACCCCCATCACATGTCTCGAGCAAATCAACAAATAATTTACTCATCTTGCATCCCACATTACTAAAGATCAATCCACAAACCAAAACAGTACCTTAGGATGTATTTGATTCATTAAATATAAGATTATCGGTGAGAATAAAAGATTATCATAGAGAATGTTATATTTTGTGTTTGATTAGTTTAACAAAAATGTAAGATTATCATGTTTGATTAAAAGAATAAAAGATTATTAAAATATATATTTAACCAAATTATCCTTATTATATATTTATTTTTTAATAAATTAAAAAATATTTATATATTTTTTTAAAAATTTTAAATTCATAAAATTTATATACTTTTTTTTACAAAATTAAAAATATAAAAATATTTAATAAAATGATAAAATTTTATTTTAACCCCTGAATTTCATATAAAATTTTAATTATAGACTTTTTTTTTGTAAATCTAAAATAATTTAAGGATAAATTTGTAATTTAACATTCGTCGAATTTTTATTATTTAATAATAGATTATGGATATTTTTGAAAGAAATTTTTTTAAAAATATTTTAGTCCAAAACGTCGATAATCCAACAATACCTAAGAAAATGAAGGTAATGACATTCCCGGTAATATACCGTAAAAAATCTACCATTAATAATATATAAGATTACCGAGAATGACATTCCCGACCAACCAAACGGGAGAATGTAGATTCCATTCCCATAGAAATCTCACATTCCCCCAACCAAACACACCCTTAAAGTTCAATTTTCTAAATCTATCAACTGAAAAGGTACGAAGAGAGTACAATATTATATAGGATTATCATGAAATGAATTTTTCCTGCTGCTCTTGAAGGATTTTCGCCGAAGACTTGGCATCTATGTATAGCTTGCTTACTTCCTCGAGATCCGCCTATACATAAAAACATTTACTCCTTGCATTACTGATAAAAGAACAATAACGATGTGCGGCTGCTTCTGAATAGTTAATTACCTTGCAAATGGTGCCTCGGCCATTCATTTTTGCCACAATGCTAGCAGGCGATAACAATTGAACTGCATGCCTGAACAAGTAAAAACTTGTATGATTCTGATAAATGAGGGCAACTGTCAACTGATATTAGAGAAAAACTAGATTTTAAGCCTTACCTTAAAGATGTGCTTTGTCCAATCTCTCCAAGGAATGCCAGACTTTCTTCATCCACAACAAGTTCTTCCACCTGTGCACGGATAGCTAAAATCTGCAGACCACAAGAAAGTGAAGACTTTAGTCGGGTTTTCATTTGATGCTTGCTACAAGTGATATAATTATGATGACAAAAAGTAACCTGTATCATTTCAGCAGGACCATAAATCTGAGTGCGGATAATAACCAATCTGTCCAATAAGTCGACAGGAATGCCGTGAGGACTATTCATATCAGTACCCCTTCAAAAATGTAAATACATCTTTCAGAAACTAGAATCAAACCGATTAGCAATGCAAGCAATGCAGAATATATATATCAGTTATACGACTGGAAAATATAACAATTGACATAAGATCCATCATCAAGTCAAAAAGGAAATTTCGTTGTAGAAGATATCCAACATCATGAATGGAAAATGAACATGAAAAACTATGCTAACCCAAAAATATAACAATCACCATGAAATTCATCTTTGGTTATTTAAGAAATACATCTTGTAGAAGATGACTCATATTTTGATTCTTTAATTCCATGCCTGGAACATGAACATCTATGCTAACCCCGTCACTGTTCCTCATTATGACAGCCTAAATTTTCTATGAACATCTCAAATTTTGTACCTCATTTATGTTTATCCTACAATTGCTCCTCAATTATGAGAGCCAAAATTTTGAATATATATGGGAAAATTTTACTCCAACAACAAAATCCTTCCAAGGGTATGTATTATTGTTGCATCGCTATTTCTAAACCAATGAATTGTTTCACTAGGATGTGAAGCACTGAAACCAAGTCATGATGATATGAGTAATAGCTCATCTAGTATTCAAGTTCAAATTGCATACTTCCTTTTTAGATTAAACAAGAAGAAAAGCTGATCTAACAAAAATTACAACATCTCAAAAACAATTTTCATTACCTTACATTACATATGCCTCTATTTGTAGCAAAAATTACTATTGGAGATAGTGAGCTCTCTAAAGCACGATTCAAGTATGAAAAACACTCCATGTCCAGCATATGAACCTGCAAACCATGACTTGTAAAACATAAGTATGTCTGCTATGAAAATGTGCTTGAGCATGTGTAGGTCATAATAAATATCTTAGGTCTAAATGTATGCACACACATACAGAAACAATAAATTGTATCCATGCATCTAAGGACATGTATCATAAGCTGGAAAGAGCTCCGGTTAAAGGACAAGACCTCATCAATGAATAAAACTCCTGGAACAAGCTCTGCAACACCTTCATCAATATAACGGTTAACAACCTGTCACAAATAACATTGTTATTTCAATTAAAAGACATGCCATCTTTCGAACAAAAAAGTTAGCATAGAGGCTGAAGTCAAAATCCAAATCACAAGTTCTATAAAATTAAATAAGCAACCATTTTGACTCGTAAAGTCACAAACAAGCAGGATAGCTATAGCTTCTAGGGCGCACATAATAAGAGGGGCATACTAGGATTAACCACCGACTTGCTGAAGAGAGTTAAACTCTTAAAGTAATATTTAAACCATTAGGATTTGAGAATTTACTCAAACAAAAAGGCATGAAGAGAACATAAACCAGTTATAGGAAACCATGACAGTGATGAAAATACATCACAATAAATTCAAGCATTACTATGAATGAGATACATATAGAGGGACATCTCAAAGACTCAAACTTATTCAATAAAAGCATATTGTTTTCCGTAGATTTTAAAATATAATGATCCTACCGTATGATTCAGCAGACCTATATAAACCACGTAAAAGCTTAATGAGAAAAATAAGATACAATTGGATTGTTAAGTGAATTTTACAGTACTACTACTAATGGCTATTGCCTGCAAAAACTACAGCATCTGTAAGAGTACTCCCACAGGTTTTCCAAAAAATGAAATCATCAGAGGGGTGAATGCCAAATGTGTTCAGAAAATAATACCTTATTTATTTCTTGTCGTAATTTTTCTGTGATTTCCGTCTTCCTGGGCTTCATCATCTGGCCCATTAGAGACAATATGTCTTGCCCCCCTTGTGGTCGTGCATTGGCAGCATCCAAATCATGTAGTGTTACATCCTGGTGGAGAAAATAGAACAGTATTTTTTTAATGAATTTCAACATGGGTAGAAAACATATAAATTTAGAACCAGAGAAAGGAAAATGGGACTAAGCCCAGCAAAGCCGTATTTGTAAAATATCAAGCAAATGTAGAAGGCAGCAAATTCATTGAATTTTTTCCCTTTTTTCTTCATCAAGTGGGTTTTAGCTCTTAAGCAAATAAATAATATTTTGGTAAGAAGATTCAGAAAAAGATCCTCACTATTCATATGTAACCAAAGGCATGATAATAATGGTCATTTAATATATACAAACAAAATTTATTACCAAAGAATGTCCATGCCCATCAGTGCAAAATATGAGCAGAAAGAAGTCATTAAGGCCAATTAGATTATACTACAGAATAAATGCTAAGGGAAACACGGAGAAAGCATAATCTCGGTGGGACAAACCTGCACTATCTCCTTCTTTTTGTGAACCTCCTTTGGGAAGTGGCACATATTCTTCTGCTTCAAGGTCAAATTCTGTGGCAAAAGCATCACTTCTGCCCACCCTTTTGACAGCTCCACTATTTGCTTCAATATATATAACATCTCCGACAGCTACCTGCCATTCAAATTTAAAACATCACTAGCTTTCAAATTGAAGCCAAAATTCTTAGGCAGGTAAAAGTTAGACGCCAAAAGTCTCCAGAGTAAAGAGACAAATATTTAGCACACTATAGTGCCTCCTACAGGTTACAAGAAGTCTGAAAATGAAAACTAGAACAATCTTTTCCAAATGATAATGCAAGAAACTGTAAGCTCGCAGCTACCTTTCTTTAATCAAGGCATCATAAATAGTAGGGTCCAAACTTCAGTTTTGTTCCTTGACAGTTTTCATTCCAATAATTACATGGCTAACGCTTTTACCATAACCACCTGTTACACTCTCTGTTTCTTCGGGAGAGAGTTCAGTAACCTGAAACAAGACCAACCAGGAATCAGGCTTTATCCCTAATCCAAAGAGAAAACAGTCGCATAAACTCAGGGACAAAGAACTGTCATTAGATAAAACTTGCCTCTCCTTCATAAACCTCTTTATTTTCTTTGATACGTAGACCAATAGACCGTCGGAAATTTTCCATCAAAACTTCAGTTTTCTTTACTTCTGATGAGTATACTTCAGATCCAACCATTGGACAGAATGGAACCTGCATAAAAGGAAGAGGAATACGTATAGACAAAGTCGGGCAATCCCTCCAAAAGAACTGGATAACTAATAATGCCAAGCTTAAAGGAAATTCATAAAATAAAGGGAATACGCAATGAGAACCTTGCTCCCAAGTTCTTGGGATATTCCTAAGGCCAAAGCTGTTTTCCCAGTACAGGGGACCAGCCAGCAAAAGTGCACGGCCAGCCTCTTTTCTGCTTATCATATCCACCACGAGACCGCTTCCCTTGCCTCTGCTTGGCCAACAAATCCGCAGCCAAAGGAATGGCGTTTCCACTGGCCTGGTAACAAAGGAAAAGGAAAGATTTAGGAAGGGCATTGCAATTTTTTCTAGTAAAACAACAAGTCAACGAAAGAGAAATATGTGAGAAACTGATAAGATGATTAGAAGTTTCTAGCTTTCTATTACAAGAACAGGCTTTTCCATGGAAACTTCATGGTGAAAATAATGAATAAAACCCACTTCTTCACTCAATATGCATTATAAAAGCATACAATTAATAGCAACCTACTTCAAGAACCTGATATCTTTCCATAGTCCATTAGTTCAGAATGAACTAAAATTCATCCAAAATATACTATTATCTCAATCTCAGGACATTAAATTTAATTTAAACTATACTTATCGACTATACACTCAAAGTACACCAAATCCAAATCCAAAAGCAAACAATAAAGTCCAATAGTTGAACAGAAATTTCAGTACTTCATCTTAAAACCCTAAAAACTCGGAAAAGGTTTAGGTGAAAGGAAACTTTCCATGGCTTAAAACAAAAAAGGAAATTTCAGAATGCCCACGATTAAAACGACGCTGCAGATATACAAGAAAATACAAAAACACTTCAGCTGAGAAAAAATACATAAAAAAAGAGATGGAGGGAGAGAATGAAGTGAATACATCGAGACCAAGGCCTTTGATGTGAGTGTGAGTAGCGACTCTCTGCTTTTTGGCCGTTGATTGAACCTCTTCTATCTTCATTCTGTCCTTCCCTTTCCTTTGCTCTTCTCAGTTTCAGCTTGTTCTCGCTCTTTTTGAGAGCAGCAAAGACTGCAAGTTTAATCTGGCTTTTTCGTGAAGACATAAGGGCGAGGCTTCTGTTAAAAGGGTTTAAGTATGCATCTTGCTGGAATAAATTACACCTATAGTCACCAATTATTTGTATGATTTTGTTTTGGTCATCCCACTATTTTTTAACTAAATCGTATATAACATTATGCTTTAGTTTCATTTCAATGATCCGTTGTTAAAAATTTAATGAACTGTTGATATAGAATTCGTTTTATTTTATCAATGATGATATAATATTATCTTATAGTAACACATCTATATCATAAGTTTTTAACGATGGGTGACCAAATAAATAAAAACGTAATGTTAAGAATGTTTTTGTAAAAATTTAGTTGAGTAGTCAAAACGAAACTACATAAATAATTAGATGACTAAATATGTAGTTTATTTTATTGTCAAAAAAAATTATTTTTTTAATAATTTGATTATATATTAGTTTTTTAATGTTTTTATTTAATCCATAAGATAGTAATATATGATATGACACCACCTAAATTGCAAGCCCCTTCAATATAAAGGTTAAAAAATATGAAGGTGATAAGTTATATGCATAGTTTTCAGAATCAGACCGGTTAGCGAACCGGTCATGTTATCGGTTCACTGGTTTAACCGGTTCGATCGGTCGGAAGAACCGGACGACGTCATAATTATTTAAAAAATTAAATAAAAATACCAAAAATATTTAATAAAAAATATTTTTTTTTATATCACAAGTCATATTCAAAGCAAGTCATAACTATATAAGTTAAAACCATAAAATCAAGTGAAACCAAATGATTCAATTAACTAAAACATAATATTTAAGGTAAAACATATTAATAATAAATATTATAACTATAATTAAAAATAAATTTGGGATCATAACAAAATGATATTGTTTGGTTTAATTTTTTTTAAAAACAATCTCACATGGCTAAAAAACATAGAGAAGCATCCCAAAAGTCTAAAGAGTAAAAATATGAGAGCAAAACAATCTCAATTGCTAAGAAACAAAAAGCATCACAACTACTTCTATAAATAATAGAGGTAATTTGGCATTCAAAATCATGGAGCCTTTTGGTGAGTATTGAGTGAACTATTCTTTCACTTCAATCAAGCTCGAATTTTAGGCTTCAATCGAGCTTCTAAATTTTTTTTAGTTCAAGCCTTTTTGAGTTCAAATTTCAATATTATATTTCGAGTTTGAGTTGAACTTGATAATTTTTAGCTTGTGAGTTTGAGTTGAGTTGAGCTTACTTTTAAAGTTTTCAAGTTCGAGTCGAGCTCAGCAATACTCGAGTTCGACTTGGCTCGTTTAACAAACGACGTTGTTTGGTTTAATTTTTTTAAAAAAAAAACAAAAATCCCGGTTTTTTCCAGTTTTCAGCCGGTCCGGTTCGAACGGTTCAGCGGTTCTGGCCGGTTCACTAATAGCGGTTCAACCGGTTTAGATTGAATCGGACTAAGTAACGGTTTCCGGTTGAACCGGCCGGTCCGGTCCGATTTTCAAAACAGAGGCTATATGAACTTCATTATAAATTTTTGGGTAAAGTATAGTAATGGTGACTGAACTTTTCTAAAGCTTTTATTTAGGTCCCCTAACTTTAAAACTTGCAATACAGTCCCCCAACATTTAGTTCGTTTGTAATATGGTCCCCCAATAGTTATGTCGGGGACCATATTGTAAACGGACTAAATGTTGAGGGATCATATTGCAAACAGACTAAATGTTGGGGGACCATATTGCAAACGAACTAAATGTTGGGGGATTATATTGAAAGTTTTAAAAGTTGAAGGACCTAAATGAAAGCTTTAAAAAGTTCAGTGACTATTACTATATTTTACCCATATATTATATTAGAGAGAAAAAGAATGATGGAGCATGCGGGTTAAAACATTAGATGTTACAAATGATAATAAGCCAAAATATTCAAACCTGATCCTCAAGAATACTTTTGGAAGTAGAAGATATGTTTCTCCCATCTATAACCGATCTTCAATCTCATTTAAAATTTTTAATTTTTCAGAAAAATCATTTTGTCTGTCCAAACGTTATTTCTTCTTCTGATTTCTGAAGTACATGCGATAAAGAAAATAAGAATCATAATAATGTAAAATTGTGAAAATTTTATAAACAAGATTAATTATACACTAACATAGTGACTTTTTTCTTCACTAGATCAATTATACCTTACATTTTGAGTTTAGATCATCACTATGAAACATTTTCCCCATTTGGAAAAAGAAAAACCCTATGTGGACTTGTGTCATAAAAGCAAGTTTGACAATATGATTACATATGAACAGGCATCATTCATTGTCCTTCACCAATATTCTACTGCAATTAGGCACAAGTTGAAGGTCAAGAAAATACAATATCAATTTGTATACGAAAGATGTAAAATTATGTAACATAATGAGAAATGCAAACCCTCCAGGCATGAAAAACCGAAAATATCCCATTCAAATAAATAAATAAATAAATACGAGTAACTATCAAGATTTTAGAATAATAAAACCCAAACATACCAATGTAAATATATTTAATACATATCTATAGTCCAACCTATGATTTCTACAATTTAGGAATTGGGTTTAGTAGTCAGAAAAAAAATCTATCGAGTATAGGAGCAAAGGCTTTAGGATGTGCCCTGGGCATTATCAACAGCTACAGTTTGCCAACGGTAATGACCCCAAATCCTGATCCGGAAACATGAGTCTCACTCTCAAAACCCCACGATGCTTGCTTCTAATTCAGTTCCCAGAAAATTTGCCATCATAAGAAGCAATCAAAGGAAAACTATTCCAACAAACCAACCAGACATAACAAAAGACAAACTACGAACAAAGTTCTCCCATACAGTGTATGTGCTAAATTACCTCTTTTTGTCAATGGACCTCAAAGGGCTATATCCTGCAATTTTAAATTCCATTGGTGCATATAAAAATCAACTGGATGGGAAAGAGAATAACAAAAAAAAATGGAAAAAGTGAAAGAAAATGAATCAGCATTAATTCAACTCCCGAGTAAATTTTCAGAAGTAACCAAGCCTATAGTAAGATTTATCACATTCATCTCAACTTCATACTTTGCAAGCCAACAAATAATAAACAAATGCAGAAATGAAATGAAAGACGGGAACAACGTAGCAATGTAGAAATCAAATTTTATGAGGATAAAATATTAACCCCGCAATGTCTGTTGGTCTCTCGCGTCTCTTCTTGGAGAATGTCTTCGCTCAGGAGATAGCCTTCTGTCAAGCTTATCCCTCAAGTCACCATTTCGATAGTTCCTTTTACCTGGAAATGGCAAAGAAATTAACACTGGGAACACAAACCACTCAAGATAATTAAACTGCATCAGGTGAAACACGCAAAGGGACAAACACAATCAATGTTAAGCTTACCATCACATGGAACAATATGAGAAACATTATATAGAACAATAAAACTGCATTCTTGCCAGTTTCAAAGGGAGGGCAAAAATAGTGTCCTCGGATTTGAATAGAAAAGGAAAACCTGTATGGTAGCCTATATCATTGAGATAACCGTTGAATAATAGGACTGGAAAAAAGATAGTCACCATAATCCCATCTGATTTTTTAGCAATAAGAAATATATGAATTCCGAATTGAATGCTACGATAGATTTCTCTCAAAATCCATATACAAGACAATATAGTATTTTGCCTGGTATGCAATATAAATAGATTTATTCTGAATGTGTCCCAATAAATCAGCATTCTTTCCCCATGCAAGTAGACAATGTCACTGAGGCAGAAGCTGTTAGATTTGTCTAGAAATTAAGTTGACAAGTTGGAAATTTCATCTTGGTTGGTGGCCAACCTTATTGGAAATTTCATCTTGGTTGGTGGCCAAACTTTGAACATGTGAATTTCATATTTGGTGGCTAACTTGTACACATTGGAAAATTTTTTGGTAGGTGGCCAAACTTTGAACATATTGTTCTTGAAACTCAACTATAAATAGGCCTAAGTATTTCCAATAGAAATCATCCCAAAAACAAGTTCTCTCTTCCTCTTGTATTCTTCTCCCACTTTGGGAATTCCAAAGAATTCCATTTGTTGTAATATTGGCGATATAGTGAAGTTATCATCCGGTGTGGTGCCCGAGGAATAGACGATATTCTCGTCGAACCTCGTAAATTTGGTGTGTTCTCTCCTTTATTGTTTTTTATTCGGTTCTTTTCAATTGTGTTTCAATATTCAATAGTTTGGCAGGTTTATCCGCTGTACAATCTTTGGTGGTTTTAATCTTGACATTTTAGGTCAATTTTAAAACTACGTTCGTGTGGAAAATAACCCATTTTCCCCAACAATTGGCATCAGAGCTTCGGTTGAGGTTATCCTGGTGGTTCCGTTGCTGAAAAGATAGTTCGTGATATTGAATATTGTTCGTTAGAATTAAATGCCAAAATACGGATCAATTGAGACATCAGCTCTTTATCTGGACCGGTGAGGAGGTGATGTCAAATGCAAATTTCTCGTGGAGTTGTTCGATGGATCGGTCATTTTGGCATGTGGCAAGGCGAGGTGTTATACGTTTTATTCCAACAAGGTCTAGACTCGCCATTGAGGAAGAAAAGCCCGATATATGGAGGAGAAAGAAGGGGAACAATCAATCGTTTGGCGTGCAGCACGATTCGATCTTGTCTTTCCAGGGAGCAGAAGTATGGCTACAAGAACGAGATTCTGCAAGTAAGATGTGGAAAGCTTTGGAGGAAAAATTCCTGAAGAAAAGCTCTCAGAATCGTCTCCACATGAAGAAAAGATTGTTCAGATTTGATTATCAACCAGGCACCAGTATGAATGAACACATCACTGCGTTCAATGAGCTAGTGGAAGACTTATTGGGCATGGATGAAACCTTCAAAGATGAAGATTTGGCTTTGATGTTGTTGTCATCTTCCAGATGAATTTGAGCACCTTGAGACAACGTTACTTCATGGTAAGGATAATGTTACCTTAAAGATGTAACTGCTGCTTTGTATAGTTATGACTCAGAAGAAAACCAAGAAGGAGAGCAAGTACGAAGCAGTAGAGCCATGGTGGCAAGAGGTCGCTCGAAAAGTCAAAGCCAAAGTGAGGGAGATCAAAGTCAAGTCCAGACTGGGAAAAGATGAATGTGCCTTTTGTCATGAAAGGCCATTGGAAGAAAGATTGTCCGAAGCTGAAGAAGAAGGAAAAGCTACTCCAGATGCATGTGTTGTAGAGCATGATGTACATGACTCTGACATATCATTGGTTGCTTCATCAACAACATTCCATTCCGATGAGTGGATATTAGATTCGGGTTGCACCTATCATATGTCCCCTAATCGGAGTGGTTCTCGATTTAGTGGAACTAATGCAGGAGTTGTTTATATGGGCAATGAAATTGCCTGTAAAACTGTGGGATAGGTTAATTCGATTGAAGAATCAAGATGGATCAACCAGAGTTCTGACGGATCCGATACGTGCCAGTTTGAAGAAAAATCCTATCTCGTTGGGAGCCTTAGAATCCAAAGGCTCAGTAGTCACTATGAGAGATGGAGTTTTAAAAGTCATATATAGCGCACTGTGATGATGAAAGGAATCAGGAAAAAATTTGTATTAACCAAGGTAGTACAATTATTGGAGCAGTTGCAGCAGCTTCCGGAGGTGATGATTTGGACGCAACCCAGTTGTGGCATATGCGGTTGGGACATGCTGGAGAGAAATCCTTGCAAATTCTGGCAAAGAAAGAATTGTTGAAAGGTGCAAGGCTTGCAAATTGAACTTTTGCGAGCATTGTTCTGGGAAAGCAAAAGAGTTTGGCACTATACATAATACAAAAGTATTTTAGATTATATTCACTCAGATGTATGGGGTCCTTCAAAGACATCGTCTTGGGAGGAAACCATTATTTGTAACTTTTGTATATGACTTTTCCTGAAGTTTGGGGTATCCGATGAAGTCTAAAGATGAAGTGCTTTAAATTTTCCTGAAATGGAAAAATATGATCGAGAACCAGACTGGTAGAAAGATCAAACGTCTTAGGACGGACAATGGAGGGGAAATAAAAGTGACCCATTCTTTGACGTTTGCCATGAGTATGGTATGTTTGACACTTCACTGTTAGACATACACCACACAGAATGGGGTGGCAGAGCGTATGAATCGAACACTATTGGAGAAAGTTCGATATGTTGTCTAATGCTGGGTAGCAAGGCATTTTGGGTTGAGCTGTGACATATTTGGCCATCTATTAATCGTCCGTCATCAGCGATAGGAGGAAAAACACCATTGGAGGTATGGTCTGGAAAACCTGTTACTGATATGATTCCTTAAATGTATTTGGATCCACTGCTTATTATCATGTGAAGGAATCCAAGCTTGATCGAGAGCAAAGAAGGCTCTCTTTATGGGAATCACCCATGGAGTGAAGGGATTCCGCCTTTGGTGTTTAGACACCAAGAAGATAATTTGTAGCAGAGATGTTACCTTTGATGAATCTGCCCTAGTAAAGAAGGTAACAAGTGAAGCTGTCCAGACAAGTAGTACTCCGCAGCAGGTGGAGCATACTCCAAAACAGGTGGAGTTTCAGCAGATGATGATCCCAGAAGTTGATGCAACTGATTCTTCAACTCCAATAGAAGAATCAGAAGATGAAGAGGTTCAAAACCCAAGAACCATTGGAGACACCAGAAACACTTGCAGTTACAAGGCCAATGAGAAATTCGTAGACTGCCGATTTGTTGATATGGTGGCCTATGCTCTTCCAGTTGTTGATGATGATATCCTTATCACTACAAAAGCAATACAAAGCTTGGAAAGTGATAAGTGGAAAAGTGCCATGGATGAAGAAATGCAATCTCTCCAAAAGAACGACCTTGGAAACTGGCACAATTACCGAAAGGTAAAAGAGCCAAGGATGCAAGTGGGTATTTGTAAAGAAAGATGGATCTCATGAGAAGAAAGTGTTCACTACAAGGCACGGTTGGCAGCTAAAGGCTACGCTCAAAAGGAGGGAATCGACTACAATGAAGTATTTTCCCCTGTGTGAAGCATTCCTCCATTAGAATATGTTGGCCTTGGTAGCACAGTTGAATTTGGAGCTAGCTCAACTTGAAGTAAAGACGGCTTTCTTGAACGGTGATTTAGAAGAGGAGATCTATATGACACAGATGGATACAAAGATGGTGGTTGTGAGAAATGGGTTGTAAGCTGAACAAATCGCTATATGGATTGAAGCAATCTCCAAGGAGTGGTACAAGCGATTTGTTAGCTTTATGAGGAGGCAAAAGTATACTAGAAGCAAATATGATCATTGTGTGTATTTGCAAAAGCTCAAAGATGGATCTTTTATTATCTTCTCTTGTACGTTGACGATATGTTGATCGCTTCGAAGAGTCAAAAGGAGATAGACAAATTAAAGGCTCAGTTGAATCAAGAGTTTGATATGAAAGATCTAGGTGAGGCCAAGAAGATTCTTGGTATGGAGATAAGCAGAGATAGACAGAGAGGGAAGCTTTGTTTAACACAGAAGTAGTATCTGAGAAAGGTATTACAATGTTTTGGCATGAATGAAAATACCAAACTGTAAGTATCCCATGGCTTCTCATTTGAAACTTAGTTCTCAATTATCTCCTAAAACTAACGAAGAACGGTGTATATGGCAAAAGTTCCATATGCTAATGCAGTTGGGAGCTTGATGTATGCAATGGTGTGTACGCGTCCTGACATTTCACAAGCAGTTGGAGTTGTGAGCAGGTACATGTATGATCCTGGAGAAGGACATTGGCAAGCTGTGAAATGGATTCTACGGTATCTCCAACAAACCGTGGATGTTGGTTTAGTTTTTGAACAGGATGAAACACTTGGTCAGTGTATGGTTGGATATGTTGATTTCCGATTATGCTGGTGATTTGGATAAGCGTCGATCAACTACTGGGTATTTTTTTACTCTTGCTAAAGCCCCAGTAAGTTGGAAGTCTACATTGCATCTACGGTGGCCTTGTCTACTACAGAGGCAGAATACATGGCAGTTTCAGAGGCTGTAAAGGAAGCAAATTTGGCTTAACGGGTTGGAAGACTTGGGAGTTGTTCAAAGTCACATTAGTCTCTATTGTGACAGTCAGAGCGCTATTCTCTTAGCGAAAAATCAAGTCTACCATTCAAGGACTAAGCATATCGACGTGAGGTATCACTTTGTGCGGAGATCTTTCAAGAAGGAAAGATTTACTTCAGAAAATTGCGACATCAGAAAATCCTGCAGATTTGATAACCAGGTGGTAACAGTAATCAAGTTCAATCATGTTTGAACTTGATTAACATCCTGAAAGTATGAACACCTTCGGGTGTGTGGCGCTTGTGAGCGCAATTAGAGGCACTACAAATTTGGGGAGTTGAAGAAGTTGAGTAGGCTTGGTAATTTCAAGCCAATGTGGAGATTTGTTAGATTTGTCTAGAAATTAAGTTGACAAGTTGGAAATTTCATCTTGGTTGGTGGCCAACTTATTGGAAATTTCATCTTGGTTGGTGGCCAAACTTTGAACATGTGAATTTCATATTTGGTGGCTAACTTGTACACATTGGAAAATTCTTTGGTAGGTGGCCAAATTTTGAACATATTGTTCTTGAAACTCAACTATAAATAGGCCTAAGTATTTCCATTAGAAATCATCCCAAAAACAAGTTCTCTCTTCCTCTTGTATTCTTCATTCTCCCACTTTGGGAATTCCAAAGAATTCCATTTGTTGTAATATTGGCGATATAGTGAAGTTATCATCCGGTGTGGTGCCCAAGGAATAGACGATATTCTCGTCGAACCTCGTAAATTTGGTGTGTTCTCTCCTTTATTGTTTTTTATTCGGTTCTTATCAATTGTGTTTCAATATTCAATAGTTTGACAGGTTTATCCGTTGTGCAATCTTTGGTGGTTTTAATCTTGACATTTTAGGTCAATTTTAAAACTACGTTCGTGTGGGAAATAACCCGTTTTCCCCAACAGAAGCAAGGAATTATGGAAACATCACGTGCTCCAGCAATATGCAACCAGTAGAAGCTATGACAAATTACAGACCAGAGTTGCACATCAAATCTGCCTTGCATCTCAATACTTTGTATGAACACATGTTCTAAGAAAACCTATAACAGAACCTTCGCGAACGCCTGCTTCTTTCATGGATGCATAATGACAAACCAAGATATAGCTGAGTAAGAAAAATACCAAAACCAGCTCTAAGATTTACCAACCAGCACAATCCTTTCTGAAGAAAGACAATACTTTGTCAGTGGATACTTTGTTTAAACTAAAACAACCATGCTGACATAATGGAAAAATAAGTCTCCAGAAGAAGCCTAATTATAAGTTAAAAATTTGTGTCAACAACTTCGGGATCCCACTCATGTTTACAAACCAAGTTGATCTGATCTGAGCAGAATCAACTATTTGTTACAAAAGATATGCAGCCAAGCCCATGAGAAGTTTCGATGAGGGAAGCAATGGACGACAAAATATAGGCTTCACACCTAATATCAAAAAAGATGAGGGCAACATAACAGTTTCGGTGAACTAGCAGGAAAACAACATTTTTTACCTGTTCAGCAACAGACAGCAGACACAAGATGGACATTTTAATAGAGCTAAACAAAATTTTCCTATAGAATTTACAGTATTACCATCTGACATTAGCATTCAAAAACAAGAAGAAAAATTAAAGTTTAAACATCTCAATGTGTTGCTAAGTGTCCTTATGGAAGTATCCCTTCCTCAAAGAGATCTAACATTTTTAAGTCAGCAGGAAAAAAACATTATAAAAGGTTAGTTACATTGTTCTCTGAAGTCTAAACTCTAAACATAAACTAGAATCCAACATCTTGACAATTCATTTATGGGTAAAGTATAGTAATGATCACTGAATTTTTCTAAAGCTTTCATTTAGGTCCCCCAACTTTTAAAACTTGTAATATAATCCCCCAACATTTAGTCCATTTACAATATGGTCCCTCAACATTTAGTCCGTTTGCAATATGGTCCCCAACGTTACTTTTGTGGGACCATATTGCAAACGTACTAAATGTTGGGGGACTTTATTGCAAGTTTTAAAAGTTGGAAGACCTAAATGAAAGCTTTAGAAAAGTTCAGTGACCATTACTATACTTTACCCTAAATTTTTAAACATTTTCCTTTTCATTATTACAAGTCAAACTTAGCAACGCCAATTGGTCGGTGGGATTGAAAGGAAGACGTGGAGTTATAAGAACATGCAGTGGAGTTGCTTTACGACTCGTCACTCCAGCTGCTTCGCGCATATCCACTACTTCACCCGATGGGGTCTTAAACTCGAACCAATGCAATACATTAGCCAGCGTGAGTACCAAGATTCGAAACGCAAACGAAACTCCCGGACACATTCTTCTACCACTTCCGGACGGAATCAGTTCAAAGTTATGTCCCCTCACGTCAATGTCTCTGTGGCTAGTCATGAATCTTTCGGGTCGGAATTCGAATGGATCGTCCCACACGAGCGGATCGCGATGAATCTTTCGAAGATTGACGATAAGCCAAGTGCCGGCAGAAACTTGATGTCCATCGACTGTGCAGTCTTCAATGGCTTCATGAACCAAGGATAGTGGAGCAGCAGGGTATAGGCGTAGCGTTTCCTTGATGACGGACCCAAGGTAAACTAAGTTTTTGGTGTCTGATTCTTTCACTAGCATCCTATCTTTACCGACATGGATGTTGAATTCATGTTGGACCTTGTGCAATGCATCACGATTATTGAGTTAATAAAGATAAAACCCATGTCATTGTGATCGAGGTGGTATCTTCCGTCGCTAATATAAGAGCCTATTTGATTATGACCATAAAAAGATCAATAATGAATCTCCATAATAGTCTAGTACTAGCATGGGCAAGCTTGTATTTATAACATCAATAAAGGATTTGGTTAAGAAATGGACGTACGAGAGTGGTGGCTTTGTTGATGGAATCAGCATCGTGCTTCTCTGCATCACGGAGAATAGCTAGCAACGCTCCCATGAGATCTTGCTCATTATTTTCATCGTCTTCATCTATCTTACGCTTGTGCTCTTGTAGCCATCCTTCCACAACTTGGTCCAATTCTTTCGCTATCTTCTTCATGGACTCCTTATCTCCACCAATGTCCAACCATCCCAGAAACAGCAGCACATCAGAGACCACGAACTTTCCAATTGCTTCAAAGAAGTCGTTCAATGGCTTCTTCCATTCCAGGCTGTCATCTCGCTTCCCCACAATAATCCTAATGCTCACGTTAAGTGTAACATCTCTAAACCATCTCTGCATATCCACCAATGTATTCTTATTGCAGAGCTTGTATAACTGTTGCATCGACATCCTTATCTCCAATTCCCGAACGTGTTTAAATGAGTCGAATCGGTGATTCGAGAGGAGCTCGATCGTGGCATACCTGCGTGCTTGACGCCAATAATGTCCATATAATGACATTGTTATAACCCAGATGTTCCATGTTTGCTAGCTTTGGACGACCGGCAAATGCTTTATCGTTTGTGGTGAGACATTCTTTAGCGATCTCCCAACTGCTCACCACCAAAGCTCGACGCAAACCCAATTTGATGGTGAAGACTGTCCCATATTTGTCGGCCATGTTTGCCAATATTATGTGAGGTGCCTGTGGTCCTCTGAGGGGCGGAGGTGGCCAATAACTGGCCATGCTCCACCAGCTCCCGATGTCGTTTTCCTCTTGTTTATGTTTTTTGATATCCATAGAAGAGAGGAAAGAGACAGTCGTAATAGTGGAAAGGTAAATATTAGAATAGTCGATGTTGCTGGGAATGAATGAAATGATGCCATAGTTAGATTCCTACTCAAATATCTATGAGCCAAATAGAGATGAAGGTGTTGATTTATAGGCTATAACATGTAGATCAGACGGACATTATATATATTCTTTTTTTTTATCCTCCAATTCCAAGGTTTTACCTTGACTAATCTGGACTGACCCTGGACGGACATTATTGAACATATTTAATAAACTATGCCACATTGAGAATATGTGAGAAGGTACTGTGATTAAGAGTCATGTTATATGATCTTGATAAATGAAATATTTGTAATTAGTGCTACGGTGCTGAGTTATTTAGTTTGTACTTTGGAATGGTAATTAGAATACAATCTTATTCGACTTCAATTGGACATACAACTTTTACTAATTTGTCATTTGACCTATAAACCCTGTTTCTTTCTACATTTATTTCGAACCGTGTTTTGTTTTAAATATCGAAGATTCACGTCTGTAAAACATTCTCGATAACCAAAACAAAGATTTTAAATGTTATCTCGTGGTTATCAACCTAATGTTTTTAAATTGTCTGAATATTATATTGTCAACTGTTGTGCTCCGAGGGTCACTCTGGAGACTCCATGTAGGGCTTTGGATCCGACCGGTCTTCTAATTCAGGTGAAGCGATTCGATTCACACCAACTCAATATGTATACCCATTACCCCTAAAACTTGACTTAAGACCAAACCCAATAAATAAAATACCCAACCCAAATTATATACCAAACCCAATTATATATTATATACCACAAATATAAAAAAAAAACCTCGAACGAGTGTTGGCACAAATGATTAGGATTAAGGAATTTCAGCTTGTAAGGTCAAATTCAAATCCTACCATTGTCACTCTTGGTGGGCAATCTATAGATTCTTATGTAAATCTCAATTGAGTCTTAGATATACCCTGACCTGAACTGAGGAAGTCACCCCTAACCTAAAATTTTATGTACCAAATATATATATATATAACCTAAATCTCAATTAAATTACTCAAACCCAATTAATTACTGGTATCACAGTTGTACTATAACGATTTTAAATAATATCAGTATTATTATTCAAAACAATTGTTCATAGTAGCATTGTTTCGAACATAAATTGTTCTCAACGTGGTTACATTGGGTAAAAGTTGTTTCAAACATTAATTAACTTTAATATTATTTGAAAAATACTTAATAATTGAATTTATTTGATAAAATAAATTTATTTTAAGTAGTAAGTAATATGGAATTAAGTTTCTTGATGACTAAGTATGTAACTCTATAAATATAAAATACGTCATCTTTATAATTATTGAAGAGAATTATTTTGTAGAGATATAATCGTTTTTTTAAGATCTATGTAATTTGTGAGATATAAGTTGTAGGGATAATTTTCTAGGGATGTTGAGAAAATATTTTGAGATATACAAAATTTCTCAAAATTTTGATATAAATATACATTGAATTTTGAGATACATGGGACATCATGTATTTATACACTGCTTGATCTATATAGTGTATCAATGCTTTTTTCTCGTCAGATAGATAAGATCGAATCACGTTAAATCTAATTACTTGCATTTCTATGTTATCTCGCATTATTTATTTTTCTGCTTACATATTTCTAACAAGTGGTATCAAAACTATGTTTGAGTTGTGAAGTTTTAAAGAAATTTATTGCTACATATTTTATTAGCAATTTTAGAGACTTGCAAAAAGAATCTTGTTAAAACGAATTTTCAATTGTATGATAAATAATTCTCAATTGATACAACTGTACTTCAACAAACATTATGTAAGAATTAAAGTTGTTGTAGACTTGATTACAATGTTTCAATGGGTTTTCGACATATATATGAATTGAAGACTATTCTTTTCTTACTATAATACATTGTTTTGACTGTATCGCACTATGTATCATTTAATAACCGAATAGATCCCCTATCTTTGGTTCAAATCGAATTTGAAATAGAGGAATTTCAAGTATATTTAGAACTAAATAGATCTCGCCAACATGATTTCCTATACCCACTTATTTTTCGGGAGTATATTTATGCACTTGCCCATGATCTTGGTTTAAATAAATCGATGATTTTTTTTAGAAAAGGAAAATCAGGGTTATGATAATAAATTCAATTCACTAATTGTGAAACGTTTAATTATTCGAATGGGTCAATAATTGAATATTCGGTAACAATGTTTCAATGTGTTTTTGACATATATAGAAATTAAATTGTTAAAGACTTGACGACAGTTTTGCAATAGAATTTATGTCGATAAGAACATTATTAGATATTGATTAAAATTTTAATTAATAATTAAATTAAATTTTTGTGGTAACTATAATGGTGGAAGATTACTTCATAATTGAGTTTATTAGTTTAAGCTAAAAAATAAGAATGTGAGATAATATTTTAGAATACATTATGCTTTAATTTATATTATTTTATATTATTTGTGATTTCCAGATTTATAATGAATTAATATCCATTACATATTTTACTATAAATTTAATTCTCAACTTTAAGACTATTTTTTAATTGATCAAATAATATCAAATTTCTAAGCTAAATATATTAAAAAAACATATATAGAAATAATATACACGAATTTTAAGTGTGAAATTTATTGGAAATAAGGATCGAACAGAAGAGCAGAGTCTGAAGCAAAGAAAGGAATCAAGTCTGAAACCAAACTGAAGAAAACAACAGAGAACTGTGCTTCCACCCAATCATGGGATGCCACGTCACTATCCTAATTTAATCCCTGTTGTACAAATCCCACACCTGCTCCACCGGCTTACGTCCCGCGTGTCAGCTCCTCGGCGACCAGCCACCCGTCGTCGACGCTTAAAAGGCAGCCTCCCATTTCACTCCTCATAAAGAGACTCTCTCTCTATTAAAAAGAAGAAAGAAAAGGGGGGAAATATTTTTCTTTTCTTCAAATATTCTCCTTTTCCTTTGGCTTTGTTTTATTTCTTCAAAAACCCTAACACATAATTAAATAAATATCCAATCTTTTTCATTCTGATTTTTTCTTGAATTGCATATCTCAACTGGCTTTCCAAAGCCTTTCTCTCTGTCTTTTAGAGGCGAGTTTTTCTTCTTTTATTTTTTCAGTCTTTGCTGCTGAGTCATGGTTTGGATTTTTTTTAGAGAAAATCGCCTCAGTGACCAAAAAAAAGTTATAATATACGATTTTAACCAACTTTTTTTGGATTTGCCAAAATGACCAACAAAATCGCAACGCGAAATAAAAATCGCAACGCGATCCCCAGAATCGCAAATCAGTTTCCAGAATCGCAAATCAGTTTCCAAAATCGCAACGCGATTCTTGAAAATCGCGATGCGATAGTACAAATTCGCATTGCGATTTTCCATAATCGCAACGCGAATATGAAAATCGCAACGCGAACACATAAATCGCAACGCGTATCCGTAAATCGCAACGTGTATCCGTAAATCGCAACGCGTATGGGTAAATCGCAATGCGTATCCGTATATCGCAACGCGTATCCGTAAATCGCAACGATAATACATAAAATCGCAACGCGTATCCGTAAATCGCAACGCGATATTTAAAGCGCCATTATAATCGCTACGCGTATTTTATTTTCAAATTACAAAAAGAATATTAAGACAAAATCCCGTAATCGCAACTCATAACCTAAAACCTAAAATCACAACTCAGTCCCATCTCCATCTCTCACTCTCTACGGCGAAGAAATCCGTCCCATCTCCGAAGATTTCCGTCCCCATCTCCGGCGAAATCCCTCACAACCATTCACGGTCAGAAATCCCTCACAATATTCAGAAATGGAAAATCAACCTCCGAGGGTTAGTTTTTTTAATTATTTTTATTTTGAAATGTTTGCATTATTGTAGGTTTTTCATATTGAAACTGATGATAAGTTTACTGGTCATTTCAATAATAGATTAACCATTTCACTTAGATTTCATTTCGCGTTACGATTCTGTCGTTGCGATTTTCATTTCGCGTTGCTATTCTCTCGTTGCGATTTTCAAGTTAGTATTTGTCTTTGTCTTTGTTCTGTCTTTTGGTTGAAGTAATGCAATCCATTCAAGTTTCAATTTGCAGAAGAGTCGCAACGAGATAAATGAAAATCGCAACGAGAGAATGACTGTCGCAACGAGAGAATCGCAACGCGAAATGAAAATCGCAACGAGAGAATCGCAACGCGAAACCAAAATCGCAATGCGATTTTGGTTTCGCGTTGCGATTCTCTCGTTGCGATTTTCATTTCGCGTTGCGATTCTCTCGTTGCGATTGTCATCTCGCGTTGCGATTCTCTCGTTGCGATTTTCATTTCAACCAAAAGACAAAACAGTGTTGCAAATTTTAGTTTCAAGAATAAACTACTACTTTTTATGTTTATTGTTTTTGGTATATCTTCACAGTGTAGTTTTTGGTATATCTAACTTGGTATGTTTATTGTTTTTGTAGAAATTTTTTTCGGCTCAATTGACCTTGAGAAATAAAGTCAGCCTGGCCACTACAATTGCAAAGAAGCTTTCACCTGCTCAAAGACAATTGTTTGAGGAAACCTGGTTCGGGCCATGGCTGAGAGTACAGCATCCGGGTGGAGATGCTAATTTGACCCATTTGTGGCTTCAGACCATGACATCAAATCTACCCGACAGTATACAACGTGGTGAGGAAGAGATATGGTTTCATTTTCCACCAGCGTATACTTGCTTTGGGCGGAAGGAGTTCTGCTTAATCACTGGTCTACGATTCGGACACGATGATGTAGGCCGGTACACTCGTCATATCGCCCGCCCATCATGGTTATCCCGGGTTTTTCCGGATGAGTCAATGGAGAAGCCGAACCTACATGTCGACGACCTGAAGAAATTATTTAATAAGAAAGCTGGTTTCACTCGGATGGAAGACGTCGATGTTGTCCGAGTATGCCTTCTACTACTTGTGTATGCCGGCTTTTTAGGCAGAGAGGCCAGACAACCTATTCATCGGGAGCTAATAATATTGGTAGAGGACCTGAATGCATGGAATCTGTTTCCGTGGGGTTCGTATATATGGAAAGCTACCTGGACTAAGTTGTCGTCTGCCTTGATGACCGCAAAAGTTTGCGGGGCGATGGGTCCAAATACACTTTGTCAGGCTTTGTTTGGGCCTTTAAGGTAAGAATTTCTATATAATGTTTCTAAAATTATAATTAATTATTTAACAATTACTAATTTTGTTATTATATTGTTTGTAGATTTGGATATTCGAGGCTTTCCCCAGCATGCGTACATATGCAATAAAAACGTCAAATGATATTCCCAGGGCTATTTCCTGGAAGAGGAAAACTCTGTTGGATTGGGAAGACTTAATACCATATGCCACAATAAATAATGTAAGTTAACACAAATACTTTCATATAATATATAAACAAGTTATTAATAGTAGACGTTTAACTTTGTTTGAGTTTTTATATTTTAGGAGGCCAACATTCCATTACAAAGACTGACACCCACGGAGGAAGAGCTTGCCACTGATTGGTGGCAAGCTAGTCAGAATTTTTTTGATGGCACGGATGATGAGCAGCATCCACTTCCTCCAATTCGAGAGCCATCACCTCACCTAGAGCCATCACCCGATCGACCCGACTATACATCTCTAGAACGAGAGCCATCACCTATCCCGTCACATCATCGAGCCTCTTCTCCACCATCACCTCATGATAGGCGACCGGCAAAGATGCCACAACTCCTATCTCCCTGTTCTCCACCTCCACCTCAACGGATGAGTCAAGGGAGTTACGTGATGAGGTCAATGCCTTGCGTGAGGAGATCGGTACTCTACGCGATAACGATGGTGCATGGCGTGTGGAGGTGTCAACTTTATGTGGTGAGGTTGCCGCTCTACGTGAGATGATAGTATCGTTGCAGAATGAGGTTCATACTCTACGCAACGAGGTAAGTTTAAGATTTTCCATATTTAACTTAATGATAAATTTACTCGTAATTTCACTTAGATTAGCCATTTCACTTAGATTGCTTAGTAAATTTATTCGGTTGCTGCCAATTCTGCTAAACTGTGTATTCTTTAACACTGTGAAATAGTATTTGTCTTTGTTTTGTCTTTTGGTTGAAAGTAAATTTGTTCGGTTGCTGCCAATTCTGCTAAACTGTATATTCTTTAACACTGTGAAATATATTTGTCTTTGTTTTGTCTTTTGGTTGAAAGTAAATTTGTTCGGTTGCTGCCAATTCTGCTAAACTGTGTATTCTTTAACACTGTGAAATAGTATTTGTCTTTGTTTTGTTTGAAAGTAAATTTGTTCGGTTGCTGCCAATTCTGCTAAACTGTGTATTCTTTAACACTGTGAAATATATTTGTCTTTGTTTTGTCTTTTGGTTGAAAGTAAATTTGTTCGGTTGCTGCCAATTCTGCTAAACTGTGTATTCTTTAACACTGTGAAATAGTATTTGTCTTTGTTTTGTCTTTTGGTTGAAAGTAAATTTATCCATTCAAGTTTCAATTTGCAGAAGAAGAAATAGTTTACTTTCGCAACACGAAACTTAAAATCGCAACGCGAAACCAAAATCGCAACGCGAAATGAAAATCGCAACGACAGAATCGCAACGCGAAACCAAAATCGCAACGACAAGATCGCAACGCGAAACCAAAATCGCATTGCGATTTTCATTTCGCGTTGCGATTCTTTCGTTGCGATTTTCATTTCGCATTGCGATTCTGTCGTTGCGATTTTCATTTCGCGTTGCGATTTTGGTTTCGCGTTGCGATTTTAAGTTTCGTGTTGCGAAAGTAAACTATTTCTTCTTCTGCAAATTGAAACTTGAATGGATTGGATTACTTCAACCAATAGACAAAACAAAGACAAATACTAACTTCAGGGTATTAGTTTGAAACATATTTTTCTTTGTTATCTGATGCATTTTGTGAACTATGATAGAATAATGACTTGGGTGAATACAATGCAAGTTTGAAACATATTTGTCTTTGTTTTCACTGTTTAAATATCATGTCTGTTTATTTACTGATTTTTGTATTTAATTATTTAGCGGCCCGATAGAGTGGATGCTTTACGTCGGGTTATGCTTGCACGATGGAGTTCACGCATCAGACAGCGTGCACGTGCTATTAAGTCTCCGTACACCCCAATAGTGCGAAGACACCGCAAGAAGAAGCCCGACTCGCCTGTCATCCCTCAAGAGTCCACTCCTATCGTTGAAGAGGCCCCCCATATCATTCCTCGAGAGTCCCCTCCCACCGTTCAAGAGGCCACTGTCATCATTGAAGAGGTCCCTCCCACCATTCAAGAGCCCGATTCACATGGCGTCATATGTAGGCTTCTTGAGAAACCCTCTGTCGTGCCGGACATGATGGATTCAAGTTGGCTCTCGTATGAGTTACCGGCCAGTACCATACCGGTATCTGAAGAGGAGAGGGAACAACTACCGGACACAATTTTGGATAACACCCTTTGGGCTAAGACCGCAGTTGATTTTTATCTACATGAGCGGAGCAAGGGGTGTTTCACTGACATATGCAAGCTCACCGATGATATCTTTTTGTTGCTTGAACGGCCTTGGTGGGGCGTATTATTAGGGGTCGAAGACAATGGCTATTTCGATGGGGGGGTAAGTCTTATATTTTTCTTATATTTCAATTTGATTAATTTTTTTTTAAATTTATGTAAGTCACTAATATATGTCTTTTTTTGTAAAACAGCATATCGATGCGTGGGTGACACGTCTTCTAATAATAAGAAAACTTAAGAAAAATAAAAATATACGATATACAATAATGCCGACGTCTTTTCACGCCGTTCACTTGAAGAATGCACGAGATGAATCATTTGATTTGGGCAATGGACAAGCTAAACTTTATCCTGCATGGTGGGAGGTCGATAAGGTTAGTATTTATTTTAGATTGAGTTTAAAGGTTTTATGAAATAAGTGCGCAAATGAATGAATTATTACTTATGATTGCAGGTGTTTATCCCTGTTTTGGAACGTAAACATTGGATTCTCGTCGAGCTTCAGCTCCCATCCCTTAAGACAATAGTGTATGACAGCATGATAAATTACATATCATTGGCTGATTTAAGAGATGTTATTAAGGGATGGAGCTCTCATTTGGCTAAATTCTTGGATGCGATCAATTATTGGACTCGTTCTGGAAACAAGAAGCCAAAGAAGCTCAATATTACAGTTATTAGAGACGAGACCGCGCCACAACAAACGAGCGGAGCCAGAGGAGATTGTGGTCCTCTCGTATGCTTGGCGTTGGAGCGTTTGACGACGGGAAGCATCAAGTATCTACCTCCCACCGATAGAGATAAAGCTGCAGTAGGCTTGTGGTTTCGGCATTATATGGCTAAATCGATATATACGAGACGCTGCCTACCTGCATCCGCGTTATAAAAATGTCCATAAACAATTGGTAAGTTTATATACTTATAAATGAAAATGTTTGGTTAATTAACTAGAATTCAATAATTTGCGTAGAAAGTGTTGTTTGAACAAATGTTTGGTTTCTGCAGGTTAATCTCAGAAGTGAACTGCGTGAAAATGATGTCGAGCTGCAAAAGTTGATTCAATAGTTTAATTGATTGTTTTTGATTGTTTAATTGATTTGTAAAAGTTGATTCAATAGTAGATGATCGGAAATAAGAATTATTGCTTATTTTTTGATTGTTTAATTGATTTGTAAAAGATGATTTGTAAAAGTTGATTTGTGTAATTGATGCGAACATAATTCTTATTTGTGCTTGTTTAATTGATTGAAATGTAATGGTTGATTTTGTTGATTTAAATCTGCATTATGTTGAAGGCAAAATGACTATCGCAATGCGAAATGAAAATCGCAATGCGAAATGAAAATCGCAACGAGAGAATCGCAATGCGAAATGAAAATCGCAATGCGGAAATGAAAATCGCAATGCGTTTATAATTTCGCATTGCGATTATCTCGTTGCGATTTTCATTTCGCATTGCGATTTTCATTTCGCATTGCGATTCTTTCGTTGCGATTTTCATTTCGCATTGCGATTTTCATTTCGCATTGCGATTTTCATTTCGCATTGCGATTTTCATTTCGCATTGCGATTTTAATTTCGCATTGCGATTCTGTCGTTGCGATTTTCATTTCGCATTGCGATTTTCATTTCGCATTGCGATTCTCTCGTTGCGATTTTCATTTCCGCATTGCGATTTTCATGTTGGGATTTTCATTTCGCGTTGCGATTGTATTTTCCGTGTTGCGATAGTCAAATGCATGCCTAATAGTGATAACAACTGAATAACAAGAGTTGGTTAAGTCAAAATGGTTGGCCTGAGTCATTAATTCAACTGAAAATGTTAAAAGTTCACACATAAAATCCACATAATACAACGTTTGCATTTAAAAATCACCTAAGTTAACAGTCTCAAAAGGTGAAGCCAATCGTGATTGGGATTTTAAAGATGATTGCCTTTTGCTTGACACCATATGAGCTTTGGATTTTGATGATGATCCATATTTTGGTAGAGGAAAAGATGATTTGATGGCACTGGTGATCCACATGTCAACCTTGTATGACCACTTTCCTTGCACCGACTACATGTCGATCTCTTCTTCTCTCACCCTTAGACGGTATACGATCGTGACTTTTTGGTCGGCCAGGTAGCCTTCTGTCCATGGCTGGTGGCAAAACTGTTTGTAAGTCATCTGGTATGTCCCACTCAGAAGGATGTGGAATAGGGTAGACAATCTCGGCATAAGTCTGTCGATAAACTTCTGTAGTGTAGCAATCCATAGCGTATGCGCTTGAATCATCTTGGTTTAAATGACGACTTAGAGCGTTGATTGATTCTGCACTATTAGACGTCATGAAACCATATCTTGCTCCAAGTTGATGTACTCTTGACCATCTTTCAAACCCGACATCTTCTAGTGTTTGAGCACACTGAGGCAAAACACGTCTTAAACAATTTATATGCTTATTGAAATCCACTTCCCGATAAGCTTTTACAGCCTTCCAGTATGTCCATTTGTGCTTTTTTATACCAGCAGACCTTGATTTTAGATTTCTATACAAATGAACACCACAAAGTCCATGAAAAGCATCTGGGAAACACCTTCTAACAGCGTTGTCAATTGAGTTTGCCCTATCGGATATGATTGTCAGATTGCTAATAGGACCTATGCAATCCCTAAGATGCCCCATAAACCATGTCCATGAATCAGAGGTTTCAGATTTGCCAACCCCGTAAGCTATTGGCAATATCCCATTGTTAGCATCCATGGCTACTGCTAATAAGTTTACTCCAAGGTATCGACCTTTCAAATGTGCTCCGTCAACTATAATAACTGGGCGCATGCAAGTAATAAACGAACGAATCTACAAAATAATATACACAAGAAATATAATCATTTAAATGTGAAATGCATGTAACTAACAAAAATGAGTCAACAAAATTATATTGATTTACTAACCGTAGCACCAATGGCGATAAACAGCAACTCAAAGCGTCCATCTCTATCTGTTTTGATATGAGTTACCGACCCAGGATTTTTCAGCTTTAAATTGTGACAATAAGCCGGCAGTTGGGCAAACGATGCTTCTGGCGACCCCCTCAACAATTCCAAGGCATAACATTTGGCTCTCCAAGCTTGAGAATATGATATACTAATCTTGAACCGAGCATTCATGTCAGTCATAATTTCATGTCCCCGATATACCCTGCCATTCAAAAACATTAACTCAGCCAGAAAACCACCCAACACCTTTTTGTTTGCCTGTCTATGGTGAGGAAAAACTTGGGTTCTTGAACATGTATGTTTATCAATAAAAGTCCTAACTTGAAACATTTTGCAATCTTTTATTCTCTTTGCAATCATACGCCACGTACAGTTTTTGTCAATCATACACCTTGTTTCGAAACGATCTTTGCTTGATTTGTTAACTTTTAGTTGATAGCCATCTTCCACACATTTCGTATATAAAGCTATCTTCAAGTCTTCCTTTGTATCAAAACAATCATCTTTCTTGATACGAATAACTTTTGTGTAACAATCAACTGCTTTCTTTATCAACTCTTCTTCCGGTATCTGAAGTAATTCTGGCATATTCCAGTTATACGCCCGTGGCATTTTCTTTTCTTCGGGGACTTTTTCTTCTTCTTTTTCTTCTTCAGGATTATATGAATTACAGAATGGATGTTCAACATGTTCATTCACAGTCGTAACTTCCTCCTCATTATCATCAACATTACATTCTTCGGCAACGGCTGTTTCATCATCAAAATTCGGGTATTGACCAATATCAATATCATTACACGCATGGTCTGTTTCTTCTTCTGAAACATCATCAAAATCCGTGTATTGACCAATATCAAAGTCCGGATATTGACCAAGACCAAATTTCGAATACTGACTAATACTCACAATTTTTTCTGTTGGCTCATCATCGTCTAACTGGTCAATACGAAAACCGGAATTTGGTGCTGAAAGTTGATTGGGATTTGGATTAGAGAAAGGTTGTGGGTTTTGAGAAAACTTAGTTGATTACTACCCGCTACTGACCCAACAATACTACTTCTAGGTTCAACAACATACAATGTAACATCATCTTGTGAAACACTAATGTAAGCAATGAATCGTTCAACATCTTCATTGTCGGTTAACAAATAAACTTTACCATTTCTCTGATAAGATAGCCTAAATCCACTTAGGGGCTCTAAATTCAATTTATTTGAAACACGTAGCATTAGAGTTTCATAAGTTAACTTTTGTAAAGACAATTTTAGTTGAAGATTCATGGGTAAAGGCATATATTGTAAAACACCATGAACATTATCCCATGACCCTCCAAAACACAAATCTATCCAAACATGATCAACATTAGATGATTTCATGGTTGTAAATTAATTTACTAAACAGACGAGCTGCGAAACTAAAACCTGTTGCCGGATTGGGAAGGATGTCGTTGGATATAGGAACGGATGTCGCCGGAGAGAGTGATAGATGGAGATGGAATGAGTTGCGATTTAGGGATTTAGTTTATGATTTCAGTGTTATATACCCAAAATTTAAGTGTTGTGATTTACAGATTCTCGTTGCGATTTACGGATTATCGTTGCGATTTACAGATTCTCGTTGCGATTTACGGATTATCGTTGCGATTTACGGATACGCGTTGCGATTTACGGATTATCGTTGCGATTTACGGATACGCGTTGCGATTTACGGATACGCATTGCGATTTACGGATACGCGTTGCGATTTACGGATACACGTTGCAGTTTACGGATACGCGTTGCGATTTACGGATACGCGTTGCGATATACGGATACGCATTGCGATTTACCCATACGCGTTGCGATTTACGGATACACGTTGCGATTTACGGATACGCGTTGCGATTTATGTGTTCGCGTTGCGATTTTCATATTCGCGTTGCGATTATGGAAAATCGCAATGCGAATTTGTACTATCGCATCGCGATTTTCAAGAATCGCGTTGCGATTTTGGAAACTGATTTGCGATTCTGGGGATCGCGTTGCGATTTTTATTTCGCGTTGCGATTTTGTTGGTCATTTTGGCAAATCCAAAAAAAGTTGGTTAAAATCGTATATTATAACTTTTTTTTGGTCACTGAGGCGATTCTCTCTTTTTTTTAAGTATCAAATTTTTTCCTCTTCTTTTCTATTTATTCATCAGCTTTTGTTTCTGGGATTCTCTGAATCTTTTATTGGGGATTGGTTGTTTTGGGGTTTTGACATCTGCTTGATATTTGTGTTTTGTATTGTTCTTTTGTTACCCTTTTTGTATGCTTGGTTGGTTGCTAAGAAATGGTAGGAAAATTAAAAGATAGAGGACTTTTCAAGTAATTCAATTGTGGTGAAAGTTTAGTTTTGCTTGCGTGAAGTCGAGTTGGTTAATTGGGTCCATTATTCTTTAATTGTATATTTAGAGGGTTTTTGGGCTCTTAAGATTATCATTTTATGACGTTTCCTACTTTTCCTTGGGAATCAAACAAGGTTTGGGTAGATAAAGTTTTCATGTTTTGGTTGATGTTCTTTTTCTTGGAAATTTGCGTGGTTGTTAATTGCAGCTTGGGCAAGTGAAGGTGAAATTTTGGGAATTTTTTTCTTAGATAAAATTCCGAGTACTTTGAGGGGTAGTTATGCGGTGCGACGCCGAAAAATGGTTAATATATGGTATGATCGATTAAAATTTAGACTGGTTATGTTATATTATTTAATGGAAAATATTATAAAGTACAATAACATATTATTAAGCGGTTATATAATGTAATAGGTAGAATCTATATTGACCTATTTTATAAGTAAATCGGTATATTTATATCGATAATATTATAAATTTACCTATTACATTATAATATGTTGAAAGTGTCCATACTTTTTTATAAAAAGGATCGATATTTTTTTTAAAGTTATGTAATTTATGTTTCAATTTTTTAATAGTGTTTCATGTTTTCCACATACAATATTAATTTAATAATTTCATTTGCACAAAAATTATTTGATTGTTTTGATATTTTATAAAATAATATTTAGAATTTAAATTTAACAATATTAACCAAAGATAATAATAAATATGTAATATATATGTTTATTGTTTTTAATTTAATGATAATATATATTGTAACATAAAAAATAAATCATTAGATACATATAATTACTAAATTGATGTCTTAAAACTCTCTCAAAAAATAACCTTAAATTAATATTTTTCACAGTGAAAAAAGTATGGACACTTTTATAAAAAGGATAGATACTTTACAATATAAACACTACCTATTACATTATATAAACGCTACCTATTACATTATATAAGCGCTACCTATTACATCATATTTTTACCTATTATATTGAAAGTGTCCATACTTTTTATAAAAAGGATCGATACTTTTTTTAAAGTTATGTAATTTATGTTTCAATTTTTTTTAATAGTGTTTTATGTTTTCCACCTACAATATTAATTTAATAATTTCATTTATACAAAAAATTATTTGATTGTTTTGATATTTTATAAAATATTATTTAGAATTTAAATTTAACAATATTAACCGAATATAATAATAAATATGTAATATATATGTTTATTGTTTTTAATTTAATAATAATATATACCGTAACATAAAAAATAAATCATTAGACGCCTATAATTACTAAATTAATATCTTAAAACTCACTCAAAATATAACCTTAAATTAATGTTTTCCACTGTGAAAAAAAGTATGGACACTTTTATAAAAAGGATAGATACTTTACAATATAAGCACTACCTATTACATTATATAAGCGTTACCTATTACATCATATTTTTACCTATTATATTGAAAGTGTTCATACTTTCTATAAAAAGGATCGACTTTTTTTAAAGTTATGTAATTTATGTTTTAATTTTTTTAATAGTGTTTCATGTTTTCCACCTACAATATTAATTTAATAATTTCATTTGCACAAAAATTATTTGATTGTTTTGATATTTTATAAAATAATATTTAGAATTTAAATTTAACAATATTAACCAAAGATAATAATAAATATGTAATATATATGTTTATTGTTTTTAATTTAATAATAATATATACCGTAATGTAAAAAATAAATCATTAGACGCCTATAATTACTAAATTAATATCTTAAAACTCACTCAAAAGATAACCTTAAATTAATATTTTTCACAGTGAAAAAAGTATAGACACTTTTATAAAAATGATAGATACTTTTCAATATAACAGTTAAAAATATGACAAAACCAGTTTCATTATGACAAAACTGATAAAATTTACCTAATATGTTGAAAGTATAGACACTTTTATAAAGAAGATAGATACTTACCGATAACCAAAGTTTATCGATTACCAATTTTTTTAATAGTTTTCATGTTTTCTACCTAAAACATTATTAGTCTGTCAACATAATAAGTAACGCTAAACGGAATTTATTAAATATCTTTTAATGTATCCGATAATGCCGTATATTAATCGTATATTAACCCGTCTTTCCTGAGACAATCCCCTTTGAGGGTTTTATTGTTTAAAAGTACCGAGGTCTGGGTCTCATGAGACTTGTCAGGGGAATGCAGAGATGTTTTTGCGAGGAGACGAGTGTGCTGGGCTGCAAGAAGTCCTTCATCCAAGGGATCGGCATTACCGCGCCCAAGGCAAAAAAAAGAGACAAAGCTATGAGTTGGGCTCTGTGTCTCTAAATTTAGGGGGGTTTGGAAAAAGGAGAAATTAGGGCTAGTGCTTCTCATTGAGAATAATTATCATTGAAAGCAATGACTCGCATATTGGTTCAACGAGGTTCCACTAGCAGCTCTTCTTCAAAAATCCAAGCAGATCCTCTTCCTTGCCTGGGCCATCTTCTTCTCGGACGGAGCCACAAGTTTCTCCTCCCATTAAATGAATTATATTTGGTTAAACAAATTTATATACTAAAAAGCAAATGGGCATGGTTGATTTTCCCACTGGTCCCCTATTAATTCCACACAACATTTTATTCCCATCTCATGTTCTAAGTTCAAACCCTAAATCATCCAGAAGAAGAAATTGTTACCACGTAAATAAGTACATGTAAAGGACGAAATTGCATGAGCAAAGCATTTAACCAACCTTTGTAGGAAATACGAGACCTAAATTTCTTGCATTTTGATTGATTCCATTCTTGGAAAAGTAAAGTTACCATCTATTTTGGAGCAAAATTTAAAAAGCATCCCTCAAGATAAAAGACTAGTAAAATCATTTGTAACAACTTGAGAACCCCAGTGATTTCAATTATGCCTATATCAGAAAACCATTCATACCATGCATTTCTGCATATAATGCTACGTCAACAATCAAGCGGTTTTCACCTTTCGAGAGGGGGGGCGGCGAAATAAACTGATCAGATCATCAACACCCTGTACACAAGCACTGTGATCAGATTAACATTTGATTTCAAAATAAATTATTTTTCTGGGGGAGGGGGATTCCAAACAAGTAAAAGAGGTGAATGCATAACATTAACATAAACGTTGAAGATTTTCTTTATGGTGAAGAGTACCCTAGTTGTGATGACAAGAAAACAGAAGAGCACTATCAAATACGACCCCAGAACAAGGAGTAACAGTAAGTCAAATGTCACGCTAGCAACCTGTGACAGCACATTTAAACAAGTCATTATCTTCAATGGTAAAGAACAGGTAGAAATATAAAGAACTCCAGGTTATATCTCCATGCAGTTTCAACCAATCTGTCAGTGATCTAAGGTATTACTCCCCCCCCGAAAAAATAAAATAAATAAGAGTTAAATAAACCACTAGAAAGATAGCACAGCTAAGGGGAAAAAATGAAATATTCACTAATTGTTAGCAACTATAGTAAATACCTGATATACGTTTAGCCTAGCGCTAATTGAATCGTAGAAAGTAAATATCCCTTCAAGATTCTCATGTTGCACATTCACTTCATCAACATGACCAGCTAATTCCTGCCGTCAAGTGAAACAGAAAATGCAATCGTAACTGAAAGCAAAAGCCAAGTCATTCCAGTGTTTTCACCATTTACCCTAAATCCCTATTCCAAAGCTTGCGCAGATATATTTCTCAAAAAAAGATACATGAAAGTTCATCAAACCGGTAGACAATCGTTAAAGTTTTGAAGTGACCAAGGTTGAAATACAAATACTTTTTCTTTACTTTTGCTTCTGATTAATGGTACATGCAAGTTTTCTTCATAAAGGAAGGTTTTATACCATCAAATTCCCATTTGGAAAAGCCATTACCAAGATATTTGACAATCCCTGTTTTAGATTATCAATCTTCAAGAAAGAAACAAGAAAAGAAAAGGGGTTAGAGCATGAACCTTTTTCAATGCCATGACAAAAGGGTCATTCTTTGAAAGAAATGGTGCTACTCGAGGTGTTTTTGATAAAAGATACAGCCAAGATCGTATGTATGCAGGATTGACAGATAAACTACTCTCATCTGCAAAAATTTGGACACTTTTTCCCTGGTGACCATAGATATGCCTCTGCAAAAAGAGGAAAGACAATTTTAAACTAAAGGTACACATCCATGCCAAACAATGATAAAGCCATAATGTCTTTAGACACAAATGAACAACTATATACATGCTCTTATTATACATATGAATTAACAAAAGAAAATAAACAATCTTTACTGACTAGTTGGTCAGGCTCCCTACAATCTACATAGAATTACGACCAGTAAAAGACCGGTTCTGTTGTTACTTTCTACACATATTTCCTCTTTCCCCTCCTATTCTCACGAGCAGCCTACAATTCAACTGTCTTACAATAGCGTATTTGGGCCTTTGTTCCAATGTCTAAAAGATTACATCTCAATATTAATAAACATATGCAAAATACGATCATTTTCCTACAAAATTCTACTCGCAGATCATTTGATCTTACCGCAAGACTTTCAGCAACCAACTTCACACCTCTAACAATTGCAGTTTCATTCACATATTGTCTACAAAAAGAAAAATGTGCTCTCAGCTACTAGTCTCAAACACAAAGACACAAACACATGGTGGCAATAAGAATAATAAAGGCTTAGGTTTGAAAATATGACCCGCCATCAAACAGACCACCAGTGCCTTCGAAGAATTTTGGTGCAACAGAACGTCCAGAAAGAGTGGCAGCAGTGACTCTCAGCCTTGAGAACTGTTCATGCTCCCAAGCTACCTACAGCAGCTCAATTGCTTTATTACCTATTATAAACAACATACAGGCAAGCACAGAGAGTTTTCTTATATCTATCCAAAGAATGTTCTCATAAACATCTATCCACCGTTGTTGTAGTAAAGTCTGATGTGAAGCGGCAGAAAGAACATCGTTAATAGATTTATTTCAAGTTAACCATTGTCCAGTAAAAAAAATGTTCTGCCCACAATAGATCACAGGATTTTAAAGGACAAAGGGATTATTTTCGAAACAACAAAAATATTTTTTTATAGCTAACCGCAAAAATAAATTCATAGACATATCAACTTAAATTTTCATAGGCTCCTATAGCTGAAATTGATAATAAAATAAGTACTTGATTCAGGAAATGAATACAAATACAGTTCAAAAATTGGAACATGATATATCAACTTACTCGAGGATTGGAAATATTAATTTTCTTGTGCTTTAAGCCAACTTTGAGGTCCAACTCCTGAGCTACGTTAGAGAAACCCTTCAATAAACATTATGTATCAGAATATGAAACATGTTAAGGAACACCAATATCAATATGCTTTAAAAACCTATTATGCCGGACATTAGTGGCTTACCTCAAAAATTTGCTTGATGTAGGCATTCTCTGGAGGCTTGGACACATGAATCCATAATTCATTATCCCAAGAACCAATACTATTTAAACAAATAGCATAGTCGATACTCTCACGTAGACGTTGATCAAAACTCCGAAGCCACTGCACCACATATGATACTTATATGATCATAATAACCAAAATTGATAGCAATAGATAACCAAAATGATACACAGCCTTTGGAGAGGTAACAAAAGGATTTGTTCACCGAGGAACACTAATCACCTTTTGAGTCCCATTGTAGTTATATGGTCCACCAGATGTCAGGCCAAAAAGTAAATTGTACCTTCCTCTTGTCTTAGGGTTTGAGTAGAGAGAGAATAGCCTTGCCATTTCAAGAAGAGCCACAATGCCACTTCCATTGCTGTCACTTCCCACTGATAATGCCTGCATGAATAAAAATATTTACACACCTTCATTGTCGAGGTTCGGTTACTTACTCTGAAACCAAATGGTACGATCATACCAAATTGTTATGATCGCGTGTTTCAATTGATAGTGGGACTCGTCAAAGGGAACTTCAAACCTTCGACTCGTTTAGAGGGAAACTTAGACCTCTTAGGGTTTTTTCTTTTCTTAAAATCTGACTTAAACTTCATTAATGATGATAAGCCTCTTTAAATAGAGGTCACATACCTTATGAAAATAGAAGACCTACCCACTTAAGAAAGGCTTCTAAATTACTAATAAATATGACCTTTATAATAATAAACTTTTTATAATAAACTGACTGAAAAGATAAACTGCAACCTTGGTTTTAAAAAGCGCCCTAAAGCGCCTAGGGTCCTAGACGCCGAAGCGCTAAGCGAAAGCGATCGCTTTATGCACACGAAGCACCAGAAAGGCCGAAATTCACAAAAAAAATACAGAATATTTATAAATTATCTTATAAATACTTAAATATCAAAGTGTCACTGCATATATTCAAAAGTTATAAGTACTTAAACACCAAAATATAATTCTCAATTTACTTATAAGTTATAAACACTTAAATACTTATATACCATTAACCATACGACTATACGAGCATATTAATCTCAAAAGATGGTCTACACCAAAAGTAGTCTAAAGTGAGATGAACAAAAGTATTTTTCTAAACCCTCAATTCCTTATAACTAAAAATCCTCTAAATCGTCATTATCGTCGTCATCAACTAGAACAACACCATCTCCTTCATCACTAGACACTCCAATATCTTCTTTCATCTCATCTTCATCAACTAAGCATCTACGAGATGGTCTACTAGAGATAGGATTATGAGCAGGAGATTTTCCTTTATCATTTCGTGATGGTCCGGCTATTTCATTCGCATTTTTTACCCTAGCCCGCCTAAACTAAAAGCCGATCTAAGCCTGATAATCTAATAGCCCGCTAAACCCTAAACAATCCCAAAAATCGTATCTGCTAAAGCCCATAATCGTATCTTCTAAACTCGCGATTAAGCGCCGATTAGCGCTTTGCAAAAAGTGCTGCAAAAGCGCCGATTACTACCGCTTAATGAATTCGTAGTGTTTTTGCTATGCTGAAGCGCCAGGGGCCTGGCTCGAGTCGCTTAGCGCTTTAATCGCGCTTAAGCGGTGCTTTTTTAAACACAGACTGCAACACTGTTTTATTCACTGAAATTTAATAAAATACATACAGGAGCAGCTCCAAACGTATCATACGAAGCCACAATAGCAATGGTTGGAAGTTGATTTGCATCTCCATCATCTTTTAATCCAGACAACCACCCCTGTTATCACAAAGCAGAATTATCAGAGTGAAAACTTGTGGAAAACACCATTAATAACATTTTCAAGGTTACCCGTGTAATACATGCAGTGAGAAAAAAAAACTAGCACAGTAGCACTAGAAAATTAAACATGCCAATACCTGATGTCAAGAGGAGGCATAATTTATTAAAAAATTGAACATTGATGAAATTAAAGAGAACTACAATCATGCAGATATTTTACCACCTAGGGCCTTAAAAAAGCACGATTAGACAGCACAAGTGTGTGCTTGATCACGTTCATCTTGCCCAAAAGGTCTGAAGCATTGTTGTTGTCTGGCACTAAGGCACAGTCCCTAGGTGTGTTTAGGCACACGCCTTAACAACACTAAAATTGACCTAAGCCTCAACAGTTCGAATGCAAGAAGGGTATTGTTTTTCATACAATAGTAAAACACCAATTGCAACTAGTTTCCTTCACTTAGAGACGTAAAACTTGACACACACCTGAATATTAGTGATTGTGGGAGATGCAACTTTCTTAGGTTCTGCTATTGGGATAACAAGCTTGTATCTGCAATTATTTCACAATAAGATTTGAAAATAAGCAAATTACAATACAAGACTATTTACTCACCAACTTCAAAAGAGAAATGAGCCAAAGAATAAAAAGGGACAAACATACATTAGGGGTAGAGTAATATTACGGTTACACACACATGGTAAAAAAACAACAAAAAGAATAAACCAGGAAAATGCAGTAAGATTAATGTAGGATCCTAGTGAACAAAACAAGTGCATCAATTTTGCTCCTTCAGCTGGGAAAATGATCATTCTAATTTTATTTTTTTAAAATAAAAAGAGAAAAAAGGTAATATGTTCTCTCCCTCAATGATGCATAAAAGAGTTCAGACAAGATCCGTTTTCTGATACCAAACGAGCATCCCTATAGAAAAATGTGATATTGTCATGGCCCCACGGTTATTTGCTGAAACAGTTTCAAAAGAAAGCTTATTTCTTTTGCAAATCCCTTCCCCTTCTCAAAGCAAAAACTGGCAGATCAGAAGCATGTTCTTTTCTAGTTGAGGTAAATGTGTAATGAAAATCATTCACAAGAAAACAAATTGAACAGAATGGAACATGAACTTTTAAGGGACAAGGTAACCCAAATATATAAATGATAAAAGAAGCTGTCAACTGACCCGCCTGTAGTTGCAGTAGCAGGCTGACCCATTGCATCATTCTTCTTGATATCAGCCAACACAGTATCAATGTCATCATTCTCAAAAGCAAAATAGACAGGATACTGCAGCATAAAGATCCCACAGTAAAATTAAGAATCCAAAGCATAAGACATAAGAGAATCGAGGGGAGAGAAGCAGCAAACTTTTCTCTCGAGAAATTCTCTCCAATGAGTGACAAATACCAAATATTAATTTTAGAATAAAAAAACAAAGGATTTAAATAGTAAAAATCATATGAAAACGTAGAAATAGAGGACGGGTCTTTCATAGCTGATGGCACAAGCAGAACATGGATTGATGGTGTCACACCAATGAGTATGAGATCTAAGTATATACCATAATATAATTACTTTCTGAAGGAAAAAGTCTAACTAAAAATGCAAGAATAGCAATAACAAAGTTGGCTCAAATCCTAAATATGCATTGGTGCCTGAGTTATATATAGGATGTGTAAGAAGAAATTTCATGGTTTATGCTATTTTTAATTCAAATTAGTTGATATGAGGAAACAGACATCCTCACAAGATGGAAGCACAGATCAAGAATGTGGAATCTATATCTTTTAGACTCGGAAGGATTTTTGGAACAGTGGTTGAATAATTCGAAAAAGGTCAAAATATAAATTCAATCAAGATGATGCTAGTGTAAATAAAAACGATGCAGTACCACAAGTAATTTATATATATAAAAAAAGCATGAAGTTGACAGAGGTCAGATCTTGCTGAAAATTAGGCTGGCAAACAAGGAAACTTCAATCTCAATGCATAAATATATTAATATGTTTCTATGTACTCACAGGTATATTTGAATGTACAAGCAACTGTTCGAGCTCCACCAATATTTTTTTCAATTTCTCTTTTTCATGAACTTGCTTATTCCCTCCACGTTTAAAGCAAAGTACTTCAGGAAGCAAAAATAACAACCCTCCTAACGGCTTTTTCTGAGTAATATAATCTGCCAAGAAAGAAATAAACGAAATTAAACTAAAGGAAAAAATAGAGGGAAAATTTAACTGATGAAATGAAAGTGAACCTCGAACGAAGGTGACATTCAATTCGCGTAGAGGGATGATGAGAACGGCTCTGGAAAGATCGGCGCCAGGAGGGAAACGCAAGGAGGAGGCGTGGTGGTTGAGGGAGGCGAATCGAGATCCGAAAGGGGAACCGGACATGTCGTATTGGATAAGACGGTAGACGTCGACGGCAGCGGCGGCGTCGCAGAGTTCAACGCAGGCTACTAAAATGAAGAGCAGAGCGACGACGGAGTACATCGATTCTAACAACTCCCGGAGGCCGCCCGAATTCTTTGAAGTGGCCATCGGAGATTGGATCTAGGGTTTGGACAGAGTGAAAAAGAAAATTTGGGTTTATCTTATTTCTGTCTTTTTTAGTGCGAAAACTGTTAAGTGATTGTTTAATGGAGTGGAGCAGCTTCCATCATGTCGCTGTTCCTCAGATTATACGTAATAACTGCGTCCAGAATGATTAAAAATTTAACAACTGTTATACAAATAATATACTCTAAAATGAAACAGTAATTCATCTCTATAATTATCTTTACATTACCATCAACTCTATTTTATTCATAATATTTAATTATTAGTATGTTTATTTTTTTAATTTCAATGTATTTTTATATATCTTACAATTTAATCTATTTGAATTTATTATATTATATTTAATTTTTATTTATTGTGTAGAAACTACAATAAAAAAACATAAAAGATAGAATAAGAGAAAATAATGTAACAAAGAAAATAAAACTACTTCCGGTTCCTATAAAAAGGAAATAATCAAGCTGCTTTCGAAGCTAGGGTCAGTTGGGTGAAACTTTGCGCCCCAGATTAGAAGGAGGGTTAGGTCTTAAAAACATTAAATCCTGGAACACAGCTTTTATGAGCCATCTTATCCGAAACATTCTCACTGCTGAAGGGTCTCTTTGGGTCGCATGGCTTTACTCCTATGTTATTAAGAATGAAGACTTTAGAGACATGGTAATAAAACCTTCTCACAGCTGGAGTATCAAGAGAATAGGGAAGCTTCGTACTACTGTTTTTCCCATTCTTAGTGCAGGAGCTAAAACTACTAAAGAGATTTGGTAAGCAATTAGGGACAAAAGAATTAAGGTTCATTGGCATAAAATCATATGGTTCCCTTCCCACATTCCAAAAATCAGAATGATTGCTTGGATGGTCATCCTAGACAGACTTCCAACTCGGAAAAGACTGTCTCGGATGGGATTTGTTCTTGATCAAAGCTGCGTGTTATGTAATGAGACCATTGAAACAAGGGATCACCTTTTTGTTGAGTGCAGGTTTGCCAAAACCCTATGGAGTTTCATTCTCAATCTAACTCACCTGAGACTAACTCATATGACTTGGGGAGAAATGACTAATTGGGCGTCAGACAATTGGAAAGGTAAATCACTCCTTTCAACTATACTGAAACTTGTTTGGACCTCGTCCATCTATCTGTTATGGGAGGAGAGGAATAGAAGAATTTTTCGCCGAGGATCAAGAGATGCTTAACAAATTCTGTCTACCATCAAAGAGTTTGTTTGAATCCAACTTAGAGGCAAAAATATTAATAGAATAGATAATATTAATTGTAATTTATGCTATAATTGGGGTATAGTTTAACCATTTTTTGTTGTAAGTATTGGTTTTACTCCCTTTTGGGTCTGTTGTAGCTACATTGCTATTTGGATAATAAAAGTTAACTTATCCAAAAAAAAAATAACAAAAGAAAGTAAAAAAAATAACAAAAATCAAAAATCAGAAAAATAAAATAATAATATGTAGCGCATATACAGTGCAACTCTAGATGTTGAGTATCACTATAGCTTTTCTCTACTCTAGCGTTAAAAGTGGATATGGGATGGAATTGAAATTTATCTCTAAAGTGGAGATTTTATCCACTCTAACGATACGCTGGAGATGGTCTTAATATGTATATATTGATATTTGTTTTATTTTAAAAAATATACCACAAATAATTCAAATCTAAATTTATGATACTTTGAAGAAGAAAAAAACCCGTGTTAGGTATTTTTCATTTTCTCTCTTTGAAGAGTCTCCTTACCTGTGTGGTAATTTACTGGGGTGTGTTTCCAGTGTTTTTCTTTTATCTTGCTTAGATAAATTACGCTAGTGGGATAGGGAGATTGTTTCTATTTAACAAGAGGGTGTTGTCTATGGGAGAGATTGAACAAGAATTAGAAAACTCCAATTGAGAGAGGAAGAAGAGGAGGCTCTCAATTTAGGAGAGTCGGGGAGTATTGTGCAATTGTCTTTTGATTATTGTTTGGTTGGTTGATTTTTCACGGAGTACAATGGTGAATTTTCAAGCGATGTGGACTACGATTGCTAATGTTTGGTGTCCGATAGAGAGAATCTCGATAACTGAATTGAGGGAGGGTCGATATCTATTTCATCACTATCTTGATGAGGATGTAGATCGTATCATGATGGGAGGGCTATGGTACTTTACTACGCATATGCTAATTCTACATCGATTGGGTGAGGGAGAAAATCCGACAACTGGTTCGTTCCACAAAGTAGGATTTTAGGTCTTTGTGAAGGATATACTGATTGGTTCTATCTCGGAGGCGGTGGCAAAGTGGTTTGGTAATTTTCTTGGTACTTTTATTGATTACGATACTAATGCTGTCTCATTAAGATACAAAGGGTGTCTACGAATCAGAGTGGAGTTAGATGTGTAGATGCCCCTCAAACGTCGAAAAAAACTAGCACTTGCTCATGGAGGGTGTCATAACCTTTTTAAAACGTTTAAATTTTAATAATAATTATGACTCATTTTTGAAAATTTGGATTTTTTTGTTTAATTTGAATTTTAGAGACATCAACCTTTGCGTTATGTATATCAAATATCTAAAAAAATGTCTCTTAAAAATAATTTTAAGCAAAAATCATTTTTAAGACAAAAATTAATCCGCGTTTACCAAAAATTCATTTTAAAGGGTTCGAGAATCAGTTATGCACGAGGAATGGTGAGCACTCCACAATGTCCAAAATTAATACCCTTGATTATACATTGTCTAAAGCGATGGGATTTTACACATTCGAATTCAAAATTTAAACTACCATCCTTTCTATTTCTATGAATTTTAAAAGAGTTAATTTCATTATTTAAAAATATCCGACTCGATAAATTGCTTAATTCACTCGATATTATTTAAAGAAGGATGTTCCCTTACTACGTGAATTAACAGAAATTAAAATCCGATTATATTAGACGTGATTTCTTTGACCCACAACATAACACAACATTGCCTTTAAATTTTCAAAGGGATGAGAAAGTAAATGCATGATATATGAACGTGATAATAATGAACAACACATGTAGAGAATAACGAAGATATTAATCACAACAAATAAATAAAAATAAGAATTAAACATAAACGAATAAATAACGTAAAGTAACTAAACGATAAATAAAGGGATTCGTAAAAGAAAATCGACTATTTATTACTATATCCAAGTATATAATTTAAAACATTAAGAATATAAGTAACATATTAATTAGCAAAGAATTATTTAAAGTACATTTGATTAACCTAATAAATAGCAACTAATCATATCATAATAATTTTATTCGAATAATTGCTTGGAAGGACAATCTAGGTATTTGAGGTCTTCCCTAGATTAGTCGAATAATTAACAAATAATTTTATATAAATGCTCAAATAAATAAAAAACTTTCTATATACATATATATTTTTTTAAAAGTTCAAAATATCATTTGAAAATACAATGCACAAATATATATATATATATATATATATATATATATTATTTCCCCTCCCATTTATGTATCAAAACCAAAATAAAATAATATATAACAAAAATAAAGTACTATATGGGCTAGATTGAAGCCGAGATAACATGCAAGGAACTAATAAATCATTTAATCTTAACATTTTATTTAGTAATAAACTATAAAGGATGATTAAAATAAATATAAGGCAAAATTATAAGGATCATAAATGTAAATAGAGTACTTTCCAGTATGTAATACACTGTGGGACGAAAATGAAATAAATCTCAAATAAATGCATAAATTTATAATTAAACCCTTTTTATTCATAAATAAAAATTAAGGATCACAAATACGAGGGACCAAACCAGTTATTTACCTCCTGAAATCAGAAAACACGGGAGACATGGTAGCAAAACTATGTCGTTTCACTGGTATATATATATATATACACACGTAATTATGAGACAATTGGGAACCCTAGTTCTCATTTGTTTTAGCCGCCTAAAATTAAAGGGGAGAGGGAGCCCTAGAATTGTCCGAAATCCTTCCCCCACCGAAGGGAGATCCGCCATTCAAAGGCGTCGTCGCGACGGCCATAACTCGAGTTAACCAATCCAAAACGACTCTCTCAATCTCTCCGTTTTAGATCTAGGATCCTTTTAAAAGAAAAAACCACCGATAGCCTTAGATCTAACCCTTTTTACCTTCGTTTTTCTTTGAACGTCTCGACGCTGGTAAGAGAAAACCACCGTGGTCTTTAAAGGTAAGTTTCTTCTCTCTTTTTATATTAAAGTTTTTTTCTTTCGAATCTGGATTTTTTTTTTAAGAAAACTAACTCCAAAATAATATTCCTTGCTTCGTTTTTATACTCGAATCTCTGTTGCATGTGATGTTTGATGGGGTGCTGCTAAGAAAATAATGCATTATGATCTTATTTTCGAGTTGATAGCCTCAGATTTGATATTCTTTGGCTTATATGAGTAAAACAGTTATATTCAATTTTTTTTACTAATTTTTCCTTCTTGGCTGACTGATTTGATGAGTTGTTGACAGATTGAAACAACGACGGTCGGTGGCCAGCAGGAAAAGTCGGCGACGACCGTGGCAGAAGTGGGCAGCGGTGGCGTGGCAATGGAGGCGGCAGATTTGGCAGTCCAACAGTGGCTACGGGCGGGTCAGGACAAACCCTAACTGACTTTTGTCGTTGGATCAAGGACCGATCCAACGACCCAGGGAGCTTGACGGCAGGTGTGATGATAGAAAACCCTAGTTTGCTGGGTTGTCCAATTAGGCTCTCGGCTTTGGGCCTGGCAGTATGTTTTTTTGCCATTAGCTGAGTCCTGGCCCACTTGTGGTTGTTAGTTGTAACCTTGGGCCTCATTTTTGGATGGTGTTTGGGCCCCTTGCATTGTAACCTGTAAAAATAAAAATAAATAAAAGTAAATATTTATTAAATATATAATTAATTATTTTACATTTGATTACCGATTCAAAAGTTAGATTCCAACTTAAACGTAATTAACACAATCATCATCAACACAATTAATTAACATTAATAATTACCAATTACCAACAAATATTTAATATTAACACAACACAATTAATACTAACCATTACTACCACATTTAATGCCAACAATTAATGCTAACAATTACTACCATTAATACTAACAATTAACATTAACAATTGATATTAGCAATTAATATTAATAATTCGTAATTACAACTTAAAACCTATGATGTATATATGTATGTATATAAACCCGAATAAAATACAATGTCTACAGAGGGTATACCTATGCAACTTTCCGATATGAAAAGTTACGATTATTCTGTTTCTATGTGAGAAGCTTGGCCATGGAGAACTAGATTGCCCTCTGAGGGTGCTAAAAGAGAAAAAGGATTTAATCCCTTAGTGGATATATCTTTAAGGGCACAGCCGACTCAAAGAGGAGTCATGACGAGTCCCTGGTTACGAGAAGAGAGGGCAGTAAATGAAGAGAATCAAGCAATGGAGTGGGATTCCCAAAAGGACATCACCGACTGTCCAGGGTGGGCAGACGAAACTTTAGGTTGAAAGAACGTTTGGGGTGAATGACGGCACAAGCAGCCAGAAGAGGGATTGGATGAGGTCATGGTGTCAGCAGAAGAGGAGAACCCTTTTGACAAACTAGATAATGCTAAACAACAACGGAGTGCTCCAGTTACTTCGAACATGGGTACGGTTCAAATGCTGGAAATCTTTTAATATCAACATACCTGAGTTCACAGGCCAACCGGGTGCAATTAAAATCCTCGGTTGCAACGTCCGAGGATTGGGGATGCCTCGGACGATAAGGTGTCTCAAGCATTTGCTACGAGACATGAACCCATCTGTAGTTTTCTTCATGGAGACGAAACTACAGAAGACATGAATGGAGGAGAAGGAAATCGTGTGGCTTTATAAATGGTATAGAAGTGGATTCTATCTGATCTCAATGAGGTTTGTGTTATGCTTGGAAACCAATATGCGGTGTTCTACTTCAGTCAGTGTCAAGTTCGCACATTGATGTTTTTGTTACGGAGGAAATGACAGAAAAGAGATGGAGGTGTACTAGGTTCTACGACACACCGAAATAATAGAATCGGGTTTATTCTTGGGAATTATAGAAGGTTGGATGACTTTCCAAATATCCATGGCTTGTGATAGGTGACTTTAACAAGATCATGTTTGCTTATGAGAAAAGTGTGGAAATATTAGAAGTGAGTGACAGATGAGAGCTTTTTATGATGCGCTATTGGAGTGCGATTTATCAGACAAGGGGTTTCTTGGGCACGTGGTTTACATAGGAAAGAGGAAGACAAACAGCCACAATAATTAGGGAGCGGTTAGATAGGGGTCGCAAACAATTTGTGGATGGATCAATTTCCCCGATTTACTCTACAGCACCTCATGCACTCTTTTTCTGACCATTGTCCGTTGTTGTTGACAATTGCTACAAGCAGTAGGGGTGTGAGGCGATGGCATTTTAGATTCAGAGCTGCGTGGTTGTTAGAATACATGTGATACGAGGTAGTACGACTTTGGAAGAGTAGAGGGTCAAGTGCCTGATTGATTAAACCATATGTGTAAGGGTTGGATAAATGGTTTAAAAATATGTGTAAACAACGTAAGTTAACTGGTCGCGAGCTTCAAAAGTGAATAGAAACACTATTGGAGTTGGATCCTTCGGATGGAGTGTTAGGCGATATTATGGATACGCGGTTATTAATTAATTTCGAAGCTAATAAACAAGAACTCTATTGGGAACAAAGGGCTCGTTCTATAATTGGCTGAAGCATAGGGATAACAACACATCATTCTTCCATAGGTGCGCGACGACTAAGAAGAGGCAAAATAGAATTTCATCACTGGATGATGGCAATGAGAATATGATTGAAAGCGAAATAGAAATGTGTAACAAAGCGAAAGAGTTTTTCAGGATCTGTTTACCTCGAATGGCTCACTCGTGAATGAGGAAATTCTTAACGACATTCCTTTATGCATTCTCGAGACGGATAATACTAAAATGAACCAAGAGTTTTACAAAAGAGGTGACCACCGCAGTTAATTTCATAAGCTCGTTGAAAGCAGCAGGGGAGGATGGCCTGGGGGCTCTATTCTACCAAAGATTTTGGCATCTTATAGGAAATGAGGTAGCCGAATTTTGCATTGGGTTGATTAAAGGATGTTATGATATGAAGGAGGTAAACCATACTCATTTAGTGCCCATCCCTAAGGTTGATTCTCCGACTACTATGGGTCATTTCTGACCTATTAGCCCTTGTAATGTCCTCTTTAAAATCGTGTCCAAGATGATTGTTAATCGAATGCAACGGTACCTTCCAAAGTTCATAGACAAGGCTCACAGTGCGTTTGTCCCGGGAAGAATTATAGCGGATAACGTTATTACAATTTATGAGATGTTGCACTCGTTTCAAATGAATAAATTGGGTAGAAGGGGTTTCTTTGCTCTCAAGCTAGATATGAGCAAAGCGTACGACCGCGTTGAATGGAGTTTTTTATGGGCTATTCTCATTCATTTTATCCTATATATGCAAAACCCAAAACAAATTCAAATGAAAATAATTAAAGTCCAAGTTTACAAGCCAATTAAAGCAACCCTAAATCCAATATACCGACCCATTACCAGTAATCACACTCAATAGCATACTCGAACTCATCATGTTTCACTTTCCAAACCTTAGCTTTATGAAATTAACTGAATTCGAGATATTTCTCCAATAACATCTCCTATATCTTTGTTCGGTCTAAATATTAATCTTTAGTGTATTAAGTCTAATTACTTCAATTTAAAGATATTTTATGATTTTTTTATATCCACAAATCAAACGATTTCGATGATAAATAATTGTTGTTATTAATTGAGAACTCGAGTTTGAACATCATGAATGTCAATGGTATAAGCGTTCATGTCAAATGATTAAGAGATATCTTTAAACATATATTATCTTATACTAGTCTCATGTTAATAAAAAAAATTTATCTTTTACATAAATAAAATATCTTTTGTTTTATCTTATTTTGATTTTAATAAAATTGGTTGTAGAAGATTGAAGTGCGAGATTCTTGGATTATAGATATGACACATATCATAAGTAAATAATGTATCATATTTAACAAAGAGTTAGTCTATATTAAAATATTTTAGTACGATTAAAGTTAATTGAATTTCTAATTAAATAAAATATGTGACACACATGATACCTTAAGGGTGCGTTTGTTCACGAATATAAAACCGACGGGAAAGGGTTACTGGAATGTTGTATTTTGTGTGTGGTTCGTTTGGCATGAATGTAAGATTACAATGTTTGGTTAAATGAAGACAAGATTATGAATTCATATTTTACCAAATTGTCCTTACATATATTTGTTTTTTTAACAGTTGAATTCTACTCTAACTATTTTATATATTTTTTAAAAAATTTAAATTCATAAAACTTATATAATTTTTTTTTAAAATTGAAAAGATAAATATGTTTAATGAAAGGGAAAATTTATTTTAACACCCAACTTCATATAAAATTCTAATTATGGATTTTTTGTAAATATAATAGTTTAAGGATATAATTTGTAATTTAACTTTCGTAGAATTATTTTTTATTCAACGACAGAATAATGATATTTTTGAAAAAAAAAATTTAAGGGTATTTTAGTCTAAAACATCGGTAATCCAACAATACCTAAGGGAATGGGGTAATCACATTCCCAGTAATAATCCCCCAAAATATCATTGTTGGGAATAAAGAATTACTGGAGGCTGAGAATGTTTGCCAACCAAACGGGGGAATGACATTCTATTCCCCTGGTAATGTGAGATGACTTGAACCAAACACGCCCTAATGGTTAATTTATAATTAAAAATAAACTAATTAGAAATTAATATTAATTTATTTGGTTATTTTAATATATTAAATTTATATTTTAGACTTCATGCCTAATTAATATTTCATGAAATATAGAAATAACTAAAAGTGAATATTCATTCGTGCTTAATTCACTTTATTCCGTTTTCCCTTATTTAACTATGAAGATTTCTCTTTTAAAAAAGAAAACCCTAGATTAGGTTAACCATAAACCAGTATAAAAAGAGAACGAGAAATTACATTGTAGCAATAAGTAGCGTATGAGCAAATACTACAAGTTGCAAGCAAAGGTCTCGTCTGATTGTGTAGCTACCAACCACAGCCATGAGTATTAACTTACTATTCTTCTGCACTTTTATATTTACGATTTCATGAGTTTTTTTTGTATCTCTAGCTACCTAGTTAACTGCACTCACCCATGCATGCAAATATTTCTTTTATAAAGAAAATAGAACATCATAACAATAATTTTGAATCGAATGGAAACAGGTCTTCAAAGTTGGATAGAAGAGCATACACTTCATATAATTGTTGGAGGCCTGGGACTGCTCATCTTCGTTGTGGCTTCTTTGGCATACTGGTGCTTCATAGAAGGCCCTCTGGAGTAAAACAAAACCTAGGAAGAGCAGAAACTAGAAGTAGCCGAAGCAGAAGCGTAAATCGGAGCTTGTTATTTAGTAAATGAGAATGTTTCATTCCAAGTTTGTTCTTTGAGTTGAAACTAAGTTGCTTAGTTTAATAACAGATATGGCCAAATCAATCTAATGCTCAAGTTTTATGTTATGAGAATTTCTAGTTTCTATTTTTTTTCCTCTTTCGGAGCTTGATTTAATAATGTAATATTTATTAACCTTTCATCAAAGTATTTAATATACTTTGATATTATTGTTAGTACGTTATACAACAAAAAAGATGAGAATCAATATATTAAGTATTTAATATATTTCGAGTTACTTAATATATAGAAATAACAAAACTGAATATTCGCTTGTGTTTATAGAATTACATGAAGGTTTTCGTTTTCTCTTAATTAGGGTTAAATCTAACATATCATCACACAATTAATTACTTGTTAGTCTAAATTTTTTATTAATAATTGAGTTAGTATCACATAAGATCAATTCCTTGTCCATGCAATCAAAACCCGGAAGTTGTAGGTCAACCACGAATATTTGAGATATGATCAAATAATCATAAAAATAAACAGTCGAATAATGTCCAAAAAGTTATGCACAATATTAAGTTCAGGTTTATGCAAAAGCAATTATTGTTTACGTTACACAGAAAGAAAGACTCGAATCGTTGACACTATGTAAAATTTTATAAAATTATTAAATGAGTAAAAATAGATAGAAAAAGTGTAAAAGAAAACAAGTCTGACAAATGTATAACATATATATATATATATATATATATATATATATATATATATATAATATATATATACATAAAGTGTTGCGCATATTCTTTTAGTTTTGAGAGCTTTGAATTTAAGAATGTGCAAACTAAGTTTGATAAAAAAAGTATATATATATATACTTACACTTAAGTGTTTAACAGTTTAATGATTTTACATTTCATTACATTTTGGTTGAGTTGATATATTTTTTTTAATTTATTCGGGTTGTCCTCTCGATTTTAAGTTTTTGTTATGACTAATACGAATCGACTCTAATTTAATGTTAATGTATTTGACATGATAGATTTTAAATTTTGAATTTCATATATATTTTTTCCAATTATACTACTAGTAGTTAATATTTCATAAAAAAATATTTACTTAATATAGAAATAATTAAAAGTGAATATTCATTGGTATGTTATTCACTTTGATTTAATTCTAAAGATACACTTTATTCTACTTTTCCCTTATTAGAGACTATGTATGAAGATTCTCTTTAAAGAAACCCTAGATTAGGTTAAGCCTAAACTAGTATAAAAAGAGAATGAGAAATTACATTGTAATTATAAGTAGGTATAAGCAAATACTACAACTTCGAAGCAAACGTTCCTGCTATCTTTCTTCCTAGCAACCAACCATAGCCATGGGTACTAATCTTACCTTCTATTTCTTCTACACTTTAATATTTTATGATTTCATGATTATTTGTAGGTCTAGCTACCTAGATAACCAATGATCAAGGGTTCTATCTTCATCTTCATAATAGAACAGTTTTAAAACTCATAACCATTAATGTTTTGAAATTACGAAAGGTGAAAGATTAATCATTGAGCTCGTTCCAATTGATATCTTTATATGTATAACGATAATTTTCAATTGAATGTAACAGACATTAAAAGTTGGATACATGAGCATCCTTTGCTTCTAGCGGCAATAGTTGGGGCAGTGTTTGTCATTCTGGGTTTAGTTTTAGTTGCATTATGGTATCTAAAAAGGAGCCGTGGACGAAGGACCGTGGAGGAATGAACCGTCGAGTGAAACAAAGCCTAAGAAGAGCAGATATAGAAGCAGAAATTAGAGAAGTCCAAGCAAAAGCCGAAGCCGAAACTGAAGCACAAGCCCAAGACCAAACTCAAGCTCAAGCCGAAGCCAAAACCCAAGCACAAGACCAAGTTCAAGCCCAAGATCAAGCTGAAGGCCATGTCCAACCCCAAACATATGTCGTGTATGCACCAAATGAAGTAATATATTCGGCATCAACCTTTGAAAGATGGCTTTATAGGGCGAATCACGGCTATTCTCCTTAAATTACAACTACTTAGTAAAATAAGAGAGGGTTTCATTCAATTTTTTTTTATTATTACTTGAGTGTGAAACTAAATAGCTTAGTTTAATAACAGATACGGCGAAAGCAGTCTAGTGCACAAGTTTTAAGTTATGAGAAGTTTTAAGTTTTTTATTATTATCGTTGATATATTATACAGAGAGATGAGATGAAGCTTGTTTAAGTATTTAATATACTTCGATCTACTTAATATTAAGAAAGTCAACATTTTCACTTCTCTTAAGAAGTAGCATTTACTTTTTATTTTCTTGAATCCAACAAAGCCCTTATTTCAAGTAGGAAGTTGATTTATGTTAAGGGTTTATTTAGGTATAATTCAAGGCTAAGGACTCGTTTGGGTAAAATACAGGCGAAAGGTCTTATTTGGCTGTAAATTAGAGGTTAAGAACTTATTTGGGTATAACTTAGGTATAGTTGTTTATGCATATTAAATGGCAAAGTTACACTACTTTTTTGTTATTTATCCAATTATAAATGATTAATACTTCCATTATAAAGAAATTAAAAGTAGTCACAAAAGTTTGGCATTTTCAATCCAAAGAGCTTGACAAACCAATTTTGCCAACAAGAAGTTCAAAGTTGTGAAGGTGAAGATGATCGCGAACAACGAGGGGATTCGTTACACGACGGCGACATGAGTACCAATAATTAATGGCTAGTGATTTGATTGATACCATTTAAATGTTGAGTGACCTTATTGATAAAAATAGTTAATTAAATGCCCTAAATAGAACCTATCTAAAATTAAGTGACTAATCAAGTAGTTTACCCTTTATAATTATTGAAATATTTAAATATCTAAAAACAAATCCGACCATTTATGGGGAAGACCCAAGGCGGCGGCGCTGGTCTAATGAGAAAAGGTAGGTTTTAAACATAACCTATTCCTATTATATTTTTGAAATTGTAAAGATGCAGTGCCACATCATAAAACTATTTTTTATTAGGAAATTAAAACAAACTTACAATTACCGATAACTAGTTGGTCTAGTGGGATGAGATACTAGGTCCCTTAAGCAATATCAGACGTTCGAATCATGACGTTTGTGAATGGAACAAATTGAGTTGAGGGGTCGTCCTCACCTTTATAGCACCCGAACTGAATTAGTCTGTAAATAGATCGGATACAAGTGATTAATTAAAAAAAACAAACTTACAATTAAGTTGGGTTCTTTATGATCATTGTCGTAACCGGTTTTCGTCCGGGCACGAAATTTTTTTAATTGGCGGGGAAATTGATGTGAATAAATAATTTTGAAAATAATTTGTGAGTCGCCATCGGCCTTTTGGATCAGGTAGGTCGAATACCTAAAAATTATTTTCTTTAAAGAGTTTTAAGAAAACATCAATAAAAAATTGAACTGATCTGCGTTTTATAACCAAAAATTCGTTCTTTTTAATAAAAAGGGATTCGTGGTCGGTTACGTTTAGGGAATGATTAGCACCCCTACAACGCCCAAAATTGGTACTTTTTAATTATAAATTGTCTCTATTATTAAAATTTAAAAATTCAAAAATATATTTAATTTTTAATCTTATTATTTCAAAACTATATAAAATATATTTATTTATTTAAATATATCAGAAAAGAACTTCTAGGTGCCTTAAGACAACTCTTTTCTTTGATATTGATAAATATTAATTTAAATAATATTGTTTACTTTTTAATTTTAAAACATCAGAATAGGACATCCAGTTGTTTTAAGACTGTCCTTTTCTTCGATATTAAAATAAATATTTAAAAATTACTATTTATTATATATATATATATGAATATATAAAAATATTTATTCATATAATAAACATACTACTAAAACAATATATTTAAAAACAATAAAATAAATGAAAACATATAAAATAACTGACTAAATTACAGTAAAAATAAAATTATTTAAAATTCGGATATTATAATAAAATAAATTAAAAATATAAACTAGGGATTAAAAAATTATTTATTAAAATTAAGGGATTAAATCCGTTATTTATCCTAAATATATTATTTTAATATAAAGGACTAAAATGAATAAAATTGAAATTCGAAGACTGAATTAAAATTATTATAAATTTAATTTAGTGACTAAAATGTAAAGTTTACAAATTATGAGGACTGCTGATGGGGTTTAACTATTGTATAATTACGCGCATAGTCCTTCCCGAAACGACGTCGTTCGGGAAGGACTATAAAAGGTCCAAACCGGCTGGCCCGAAGGGCCAGTCTTCATTTTTACTTCTCCTCTCTCTCTCTTCTTTGAGAGAAAAAAATTTTCTCTCTCGCTTCTCTCTAGAACAGAGAGAAGCCAGCCGGCCGACAGCCGTCAGTCGGCGTTAGTCCGCCGTCTACCACCGCCGCCGGCCACCGTCTTCGGTGGCCGGAAATTTTTTTTTTTACATCTAAACGTAGATCGGACCGTCCTAATGACGATTCCGATGTTCTTTTCCGTTAAACGGCTCCCAATCGGAGCAAATCTAAAAAGAATACCTTCGGTTTTTCGAAGGTTTTGGTGAGATCCGGCGTTTGGCTTCCTCGGTAAGTCTCTTCTTCCTTTTTCTTTATTTTCTGGTTCTTTGCTGCTGAGATCGTTGGTAATAGTTTGTATCTTCTCTGTTTTTTTTTTCCCGGTTCTGTCTCTCTCTTTTTTTTCTATCTTTCTGTCCCGTGGTTTTTTTTTTTCAGGTTCGGGTGGTGGCTTTTATAGCCACCACCGTTGTAGCCGTCGGACCGGTCCGAAGAGGGGGTCTCGGTGAGTCACCGGACTACCAGTGGTGACTCACCCCGTAGCCGTGGCGTGGACGGCTGGCGTTGGAGCTTCTGGAGCGTTCGGTTGGGACGTGGCAGCGGCGGAGGCGGCGAGATAGCAGCGGCGGCCGCATGTCCCTAGGGTATCAGACCCTAGGGTTTCCATCTGGGGCAATCTGGACCGTTGGATCGTGCCAGATCCAACGGTTGTGATGAGGCGGCCGGCTAGATTAGGGTTAGGAAACCCTAACTGGAAACCCCAAATGTTTAGGGTTTCTGGTTTGATTTGGACCGGTTCTGGTTTGTTTGTAACTGGGCCGGTCCAGTTGTAATTGGTATGTAATTATTTATTTATATATTTATTTAATATGTATTTAATAATAATAAATAATGATAATAATAATATAATAATAATAATAATAATAATAATATAATAATATAATAATAATAATAATAATATAATAATAATAATAATAATATAATAATAATAATATAATAATAATAATATGGATAAAAAATTAGTATCTTCAGCTGCCCCTCTTTGCTCATTCTTGTGTTAACAAGAATAGGGCAAAGATGAAAAGATAATAATTTTTTTATCCATTTGGCTTTACTTTGATCATAATGGATATATTGAATAAATTCTTCTCTCTCTCCAGATGAGTTCTTCTTATTATGAACTTTCTGCTGGGGATGATGATGACCTCCTTTCTGTGATAGAGTCATTCAAAAGGTTGAATAAGCTCTTGATGAGTTCTTCTCATTATGAACTTTCTCTAGAAAGGCTGATGCTAATCTATCTCCTTCTATGATAGAATTATGCAAAAAGTTGAACAAGTTCTTCTTATTATGAACTTCTTCTTTCTTCTTCAGATGAGTTCTTCTCATTATGAACTCTCTCTGGCAATGTTGATCTATCAAATGATGAATTCAAACCAAAAAATTGAACAAGTTCTTCTCATTATGAACTTCTTCTTCCTTCTTCAGATGAGTTCTTCTCATTATGAACTTTCTCTGGAAAAAATAATCCATCCAGTGATGAATTCAGATAAAAGGTTGAACAAATTCTTCTTATTATGAACTTCTTCTTCCTTCTTCAGATGAGTTCTTCTCATTATGAACTTTCTCTGGAAAGGCTGATCCATCAATTGATGAATTCAGGTAAAAGGTTGAACAAATTCTTCTCATTATGAACTTCTTCTTCCTTCTTCAGATGACGAGTTCTTCTCATTATGAACTCTTCCTGGCAATGTTGATCCCTCAAATGATGAATTCAAACAAAAAGTTGAACAAGTTCTTCTCATTATGAACTTCTTCTTCTTTCTTCAGATGAGTTCTTCTCATTATGAACTCGAACTGGAAAAGCTGATCCATCAAGTGATGGGTTTGAATCTTTGCTAAAGTCTTTGAAATTCCTGTTAAAAATTCAACATAGATGAAAATGAATGAAAATGCACCTATTTTTGTAAAGACCTAAAATATGATGCATGCATGTTAATTTATTTGATTTCAGATTGGTGAATTGAGTATTTCTTCAATTGTAAAAACCCAATAGATTTTTCTTCTTCAAATGAAAGAATCTATCATCTTTGACCAATGTAGATATAATGTCACAAAAATTTCTTGAGAATAAAACTCAATAGTATAGGCTCTTGAAAAACTTGCATTCAGGCAACATGTTGATTCTGATAACAACTCATCTGATTATGAAGTGACCTTTCAAGATGATTTCACAGATATCGATAGTTCTTCTAATACCGAAAAATCTTGAATTCTGGTTTTGATGAGGAGAATAAACTGTTATACTTGACAAAAATGGGATTCTCAAAGGCTGAAGCTTCAATAGCCATGTAGAGATGTGTGGTCCAAAATCAATCAATTGCAGAATTGGCAAATTTTATATGTGTTGTTCAAATGACTAAAAATGCTGACGCACTTCTTCCGGTAAAAGATGGGAAGCCATTATATGATAATCCCAGTTACAAGCAAAGACGAAACTTATGCTATGATTTTTGGGAAAGGGATAAGAAAAAGAATCTTGAAAAGAAACTTCTTAATGAAGACGATCATGCAGTTCATCTTTTAATTCCAATGATTGGTTCTGTAGTTCCTACCAAACCAGATCAGATAACTCAAAGAACACTTCCAGAAGATGCTATTGAGTCTCCTTATTTCTACTATGAGCAAATTCATCTTCCAAATTCAATGATTGGTTCTGTCCAACCAGATCAGATAACTCAAAGAACACTTCCAGATTCTATGAACAAATTCATCTTCTAAATTCAATGATTGGTTTTGCCAAACCAGATCAGATAACTCAAAGAACACTTCCAGAAGATGCTATGAGCACATTCATCTTCCAAATTCAATGATTGGTTTTGCCAAACCAGATCAAATAACTCAAAGAACACTTCCAGAAGATGCTATGAGCACATTCATCTTCCAAATTCAATGATTGGTTCTGCTAAACCAGATCAGATAACTCAAAGAACACTTCCAGAAGATGCTATGAGCACATTCATCTTCCAAATTATGTTTGGACTGGGATATCACAGTACTTATTCGATGTAAAGCCAGAATTTGTAGATTCGAAGCATTTTCATGCTGTCACACTGAAAATAGGCTATATTCATAATCTGCCAATTAAGAACATAGTTTCTCTTATTCTGCTTCCTCCATGTGCTGATGCTTTTCCATTGACAAAGAAATGATGGCCTTCTTGGAATCCAAAAACAAAGTTGAACTGTTTATAAACATGTACAGGAAGTGCCAAATTGACAGAAAGGATCTGTAAGGTTCTTGAAGCTTATGACAATGAGCCACCTTAGAGTGTCCAGAAGTATGTTCTTAATGAGTGCTGAAAATGGAATCTAGTATGGGTTGGAAGGAATAAAGTTGCTCCACTTGAACCTGATGAGGTGGAAATACTTCTAGGTTTCCTTAAAAACCCTACATAAGGATCTGTTTAGAGACATGTTTCCCAGTGATATCAATGTCTTGTTTCTTTTTGCTGGAATCAGTGCTGCAAAGATCGCCTTCTACTGTCTTAGTATATCTTTGAAAACAGAGGTGCAAGAACTGAATGGTGATCGGTTGGAGCAATTGATGAGTAGATTTGGCGGATTCGACCTTGTTGTCGGTAGCATCCCGTGTAACAATCTTGATGTTCATGGCTTTAAGATGATGATGATTTGCTTATTTTGTATTCCATGTATTTAAAAGTATTAACATAAAGTGATATTCAGAAATCTTTAAATTACTTCAAAATTATGTTAATTTATAAAAATAAATTGAATTTCTACAAATAAATTGAATCTCAAATAAATTGAACTTGAAATAGATAGAATTGTATCCAAAGTTATGGCAAGCATAAGAATGATAAAAATTCAAATGTCTCAACAAATTATAAGCATAAGTATTTCTAAATTAATCAAGTTGATACAATTTAGAGAAATGATGTAAGCTTTTGTCTGGAAGATCTCAAACGTTGTCGAAATGCTTGTAGATGTGAAGTTTCTTCCAAACTGTCAAAATCTTAAGAGAGTTAAATTGCCAGATGCCTAATATCAACCTGCATTTGAGCCGCCTTTTCAGGTTTTCAACTCAAATCCTCCCTTTGGTTACAAGATGCCCTTTGCGGGTTTTCACCTTGACCCTCATTTTTCTTTTTCTTTTCTCTTTTTCCCTTTTTTTTCTTTTTCTTTCTTTTCTTCAAGCATAATATTTCTTGACAGAATCTGAGTTTATTGGATTTCTCAAAAATTTTCCATCCATTTCTGCCAAGATCAATGCTCCTCCGGAAAAGGCCTTTTTCACAACGTATGGCCCTTCCCAATTAGGCATCCATTTCCCACGGAAATCTTTATGTATAGGCAAGATCTTTTTTAGTACTAATCACCCTCTTGGAATTCTCTTGGATGTACTTTTTGTCATGAGACTTCATCATCCGTTTCTGATACATCTGTCCATGGCAAATAGCTTTCAATCTTTTCTCCTCAATAAGGTTCAATTGATCAACTCTAGCTTGGATCCATTCATATTCATCCAATTTTGTTTCTCTCAATATTCGAAGCGATGGAATCTCAACTTCAATTGGTAAGACTGCTTCCATCCCATAGACTAAAGAAAAAGGCGTTGCCCCAGTAGATGTTCGAACAGTAGTTCGGTATGCATATAGAGCAAAAGGTAACTTCTCGTGCCAATCTTTGTAAGTTTCAGTAGTCTTTGTAATGATTCTCTTGATGTTCTTATTTGCTGCTTCAACTGCCCCATTCATCTTTGGACGATATGCCACTGAATTTGAATGTTTGATCTTAAACTGTGCACAAAGTTCAGTCATCATTTTGTTATTCAGGTTCAGAGCATTATCTGTAATGATCCTCTCTGGTAGGCCATATCGGCAAACTATCTCTTTCTTTATGAACTTGCAGACTGTGGACCTCTTAATATTGGTATATGAAGCAGCTTCAACCCATTTGGTAAAAATCAATTGCCACAAGGATGAAGCAATGTCCATTCGATGCTTTTGGTGTAATTGCTCCAATGACATCTATTCCCCACATAGAAAATGGCCAGGGTGCTGTCATTACATGTAAAGGAGATGGGGGTACATGAATCTTGTCTGCATATATCTGGCATTTATGACATTTCCTTGCATAATCAATGCAATCTGTGTACATAGTAGCCCAATAGTATCCATATCTCATTATTTTTCTGGCCATAGAAAGACCATTTGCATGTGTTCCACATATTCCACTGTGTACTTCTTCAATGACATTTCGAGCTTCGCTGGTATTTAAACATCTCAATAGCATTTGATCATTGCTTCTTCTATACATAATCTCTCCATCAAGAAAATATCCAGCAGCCATTCTTCTCAAGGTTCTTTTATCAATTTCCGATGCATTTGGTGGATAACTTTGATTTTTTGATATATTGCAGGATATCATGATAACATGGTTTACCATCTACCTCTTCTCCCACACTATAGCAATGTGCAGGAATTCCATATACTTGCATTTTGATTGGCATCATATCAACTTTCTTAGTTGCTTGAAACATAGCAGCTAATGTAGCCAAGGCATCTGCCATTTGATTTTCTTCTCGAGGGAGATAATTGAAGGTAACTCTCTCAAATTCTTTCACTAATTCGAGGGTAAAATTTCGGTATTCCAACAATTTGGGATCTTTTGTTTCCCATTCTCCTCGCAATTGATACACCACCAAAGGATGAATCTCCATATATCTTGAGAAATTTGATTTTTCTTTCTATAGCTGCTTTCAATCCCATGACACAAGCTTCATATTCCGCCATGTTATTGGTGCAAAAGAACTCCAGTCTACTTGTAAAGGGATAATAAATATTTTCTGGAGAAATTAACACTGCTCCAATTCCTCGTCCCAAAGCATTAGATGCTCCGTCAAAATAAAGCTTCCAAGTTGCAAATTCATCATTTGTTCTGACTTCTTCATTCATGGATATGCACAACAGATCTTCATCGGGAAAATTAAAGTTCAAAGGCTGATAATCATTTGATACACGACTGGCCAGAAAATCAGCTATGACACTTCCTTTTATCGCTTTTTGGTTGACATATACAATATCAAACTCAGATAATAACATCTGCCATCTAGCCATTCTGCCTGTCAAAGCTGGTGATTCTATTAAGAATTTCAAAGGATCAAGTTTTGATATCAACCAAGTAGTATGGTATAACATATATTGTCTGAGTCTTCGAGTAGTCCACACCAAGCACAATATAATTTTTGTATTGGTGGATATCGAACTTCACAATCAGTAAATTTCTTGCTCAAATAATAGCTTTTCTTTCCTTCCAGATTCATCATGTTGTCCTAGTACACATCCCATCGAATTTTCGAAAACCGTCAAGTAGAGAATTAATGGTCTATCAGGCATTGGTGATACTAAAATTGGGGCATTGGATAAATATTTCTTAATAATATCCAAAGTTTCTTGACATTCTTCATTCCAGACTTCAGGATTGTTCTTTCGAAGTAATTTGAATACTGGATCACATTTGTCAGTTAATTGAGAAATGAACCGAGATATATAATTTAATCTTCCCAAAAAACCTCGAACTTCTTTTTTTGTATTGGGTGGTGGAAGATCTTGAATTGCTTTGACTTTATCTAGATCAATCTCAATTCCTTTTTTGCTAACCACAAATCCCAAAAGTTTCCCGGAAGTTACCCCAAAAGTGCATTTAGCGGGGTTGAGCTTTAATTGATACTTCCTCAATCTCTGGAAAAGTTTCCTCAAATTTTGAATATGTTCTTCTTCAGTTCGGGATTTGGCAATCATGTCATCTACGTATACTTCAATCTCTTTGTGCATCATGTCATGAAACAAAGTTACCATGGCTCTTTGATACGTTGCCCTTGCATTTTTCAATCCAAATGGCATCACTTTATAACAGAATGTGCCCCACATGGTTATAAATGTTGTTTTTTCCATGTCTTCAGGATTCATTTTTATCTGATTATATCCTGAAAATCCATCCATAAATGAAAACCATGCATGCCCTGCAGTATTGTCCACCAATGTGTCTATGTGGGGTAATGGAAAACTATCTTTTGGACTAGCTTTGTTGAGATCTCTGTAATCCACACACATTCGAACCTTCCCATTCTTCTTTGGTACGGGCACAATGTTGGCTACCCATTCTGGATATTTAGATGCCTGTAAGAAACCTGCATTGATCTGTTTCATCACTTCTTCTTTGATTTGCAACAACATTTCTGGCCTCATTCGTCTGAGCTTTTGTTGGAACGGTTTATATTCTGGATTGATTGGAAGCTTGTGTATCACTATATCTGTGCTCAAACCAGGCATATCTTGATAAGACCAGGCAAAGATATCCTTGAACTCTTGAAGGAGATTTATCAATTCTTGTTTTATCTGGATTTTCAGAGTAGTACCAATTTTCACCTCTTTCATTTCTTCATCTGTTCCCAAATTCACAGTTTCAATCTCTTCTTTGTGGGGTAGAATTTGTTTGTCTTCTTTTTCTACCAATCTTAATAGTTTTGTAGGAACATCACATTCTAGTTCATTCTCACACCCATTGATTTCTTCCAGACATATAGGCTGCTCTAAATTTATCACTGGATTAAATTTAGGAATACACATGCTATTAACACGGTGACACCTGCAAATTTAAGTCGGACATATTTCCGAAAGAATATAGTAAATTTATGAAATGTAAAAATGTAATAAAATGTAAGAAAATGTAAAGAATGATTGCCATATGAAAATTTTAAAGAAAATTTCTTATATTTAACATAATTTCTTTTACAAGATAACAAAAAGCTTTTCATATTTTTGAGCTAAACATAAAGATTAGTTCTGAATATTACTCTGCATTAATATTAAAAACTATAGGAAGATCTTCAGTGGTCCAATTGGTGAGTGTTTCTCCAGGAAGACATGGTCGAATCCTATCCAAGTATTTGCCAGTTTTGTTGTCATTCATGATCATGTTGATAAATAATCCATTCATATCTTCTTCAACTATGTCTTGATCTTTCGTCAACTTCTCTTCTTTAAAGGCTTCAACAAGCTGCTGTTCTACATTAATTGTTCCCCCTGATCTGAATGTGGTCTTTAACTGTGGAAAAAACATGTGTTCCCATATGATTTCTTTCCCTTTCAATTTTGCCTTTCTGTCTTCACATCTTCTTTTCATCTCTTTGTTCTTTTGCTGAAGATTGGGCTTAAACCCTAGCCCAAAACGGTCTTTTTTTCATCTTTATACTGATAGGAACTGAAATCCCTTGAAGACTCTTTCCTAGACCTTTCCCAGCTTTAGCTCCGATGCCTAAAGTTTGTTGTACCGTCATCTTGGTGCAATCAGACAATCTGGGATATGGAATTTTGCTTCCTTCTGCAATAAAGGTTGCATTTACAAATTCAAGAGCTCGAAAAGAGCATTCAAGAGCCTCATCATTGGTGTCGATATATGGAACATCGCTTGTTACAGACGCAATGATTTCTTCTTCAGCACTGACGCATATTAGTTGTCCATCAACAACAAATTTCAATTTTTGATGTAATGAAGAAGGAACGGCTCCTGCTGAATGAATCCATGGCCTCCATAATAGACAATTATATGTGGGGTGGATGTCCATCACCACAAAGTCAATATTGTACACGACTGGGCCGATTAACAACGGTATTTCCATTTTCCCAAGCACTTCTTTTTTGAGTACCATCAAATGCTCGTACCACATTCTGATAACTCTTCATGTGTGATTAATCCAGAGGCATTCTTTGAAGTGTAACTAGAGGCATCAAGTTGAGAGCGGATCCATTGTCAATCAATACTCCTGGCAACACATGACCATGGCAATGTGTCGTGATGTTCAAAGCTTTTACTGACCCCATTCCGCCTTCCGATATTTCATCATCTGTGAACGTTATGTAATTGTCAGCGGCTATATGTCCCACAATTCTGTCAAGTTTATTGAGGGATATATCTTCGGGGATAAATGTTTGATTGAGGATTTTCATCAAAGCATTTCTATGCGCTTCTGAATTCATCAATAGATCAAGAATAGAAATTCTCGCTTGTTGTTTGTGTAGTTGTTCAACCACACTATACTCACTATGTTTCAAAAATTTCAAAAATTCTTGAGCTTGTTTTTCTGTCACAGGCTCATTAAATGCTGAAAGGGATTTATCCTCAAATACCTTCTGAGGTATTGCCATGGCTTTTCCTTTTGCTTTCACTTATTCTGAAGCATTGGATGTTTCGGGAGAGTAACATCTCCCACTTCTTGTAAAGAAATCGACCTCGCTCACTGCTTCAGACGTCGATGTTGTAATCAGGCTTTGTATTTTCTCTTCTGTTTTTTCTAAAGAAACAGGTCCTCCTACCATTGAAACATTGGTAGTATAATTCCAAGGTACCCTGCGGGTATCTTTGTATGGAAATGGTAGAGGAGTGGAAATAACTACTTTCGACTTTATTGGTGCAGGAATCGACGTAGATGATTTCACATTAATGATCACAGGATCATTTATTCTTTGACTTGGTTTAGAATCCTCTGATGAGCAAACATCATCTTCTTTTTTCCTTGGTTCTTCTTCAAAGAATTCTATTTCTCTGTTGTTCATCAATTTTTGCACCAAATCCCTAAACTCAGGACATAGTTGAATTTTATGCCCTTTCTCCTGATGATATTCACAATAATTCTTGCCTTCATTCTGCTTTGGCTTGAATTGTTGTGGAATTATACCGGCTAAAGAGAGTTGTTGGAATACCCAAACAAACGGAGATTTAATTTCAGAAATGTCAGTTTTTGCTTTCTTTCTGTTCTCTTCCTGAATTGCATTCACGTTTTTATCTCCATGATTTGGCAATGGATGATTTGATGCAGATGGTGTATTGAATTCCAACTTCCCAGTGTTGATCAAATTTTGAACCACCCTTTTGAATGCTAAACAGTTTTCAATAGAATGACCTGTAATTCCTTCATGGTAAACACAGTGTGCTTTTGTATCATACCAAGGTGGGAATGGTGGTTGCATGGGAACCAAGGGATAAGGCCGTATAACATCTGCTTTTAACAGCGAATCATAGATCTCTGCATACGGTACTGGTAAAGGTGTAAAAGACAACCTTTCATTTTCCTTTCGAGATCCTCTAGACTCTGCTCGATTAGTGTTTGTTTCCTCTTTCTTAACCCTTGGCTGGGTTATTGTAACACTTTTCGATGAATCTTTGCTGTAAGAATTGGCATTGTTGACTTCATTCTCCTTTTTCCGGTACGTAGGTCTTTTGGAACTAGACCCATCATTTGATTCAATCTTGCCGCTTTTCAAGACATTTTCAATTAATTCTCCAGAAATGACCAAATCTGCAAAATTTCTGGTTGCATTCCCCATTAGATGGTTTAGATAAGGAGCCTTTAATGTATGGACAAACATTACTGTGGCCTCTTTTTCTGACAAAGGTGGTTGAACTTGGGCCGCAGTGTCACGCCATCTCTGGGCATACTGTCTGAATGTTTCATTATTCTTTTTCTCCAAGTTTTGGAGAGTCCATCTATCAGGGACCATGTCTGTCACATGGCGGTACTGCTCTAAAAATGCTTTAGCCAATCTTTCCAAGATCTAATGTTGGCTTTGGTCAATTGAGTATACCATTTTAAAGCCTCCTGTCAAACTATCCTGAAAGCAGTGAATTAACAATTTCTCATCTTTCACATACCCTGCCATTCTGCGACAAAACATTGTAATGTGGGATGAAGGGCATGTAGTACCATCATATTTATCAAATTCAGGAGCTTTGAACTTAATGGGGAGGATTAAGTCGGGAACTAAACTTAATTCACTAGCATCAAACCCATAGAATGATTCAGTTATTTCCACAGATTTCATTCGTTCTTCTAAGCTCTTGATCTGTCTGGTCAGTTCTTCATTTACCTTTTGTTTCTCATTCAGCTCATTCAAATCTGGGATCAAATGCTCAGTATTCATATCTCCTATTTTCACATCTGATATAAGCGGATTTTTGCTTGAAGATGCAGGATCCACTTGTTGATCTTCATGCGGTTTGGCTTCTTGTAATGCAGATGTACGAGCATTGATTTGTATAGGTATAGTACCAGAGTGATAAATTGGTTCTGGTGGAAAACCTAGAGGATATATGGGTTCTTGGTCGAAAGATACAGGATTTTCATGCATTTTTCCACTGATAGCCTGCCTTTTAAACATGTCCTCTATCTTCTTCATCATACTGTCTTGTGAATTTGCAATACTGGCTTCAATTTTTTCCAGCTTCATTCTCATTTCTTCTTGTTCTTTATGATGCTGTTCCTCAATACGATGTATTTTATCCTCCATAATTCTCTTATTAGCTTGTCTAGTACCGTAGTGATGTTGTATTTCTCTTTTGGCCAGAATAACTGCGATTGAAAAATCTTTTAATATTATTTTTTCAAATTTTAATTAATGAATTTTATCTTAAAAAATAAAATAATTCATAAAGAAAATTATGAAATGAATGATGAATGTATGCAAAATGCATGTATGTAAAAAAAATTGATCCCAAAAAGTTAACTGTCATAGAACAACTTTCATCGGCATACAAAAGTTTCTTTATAATAGCTCATAACTACAGATAAGGCATAGCTTTCCTATTAAGCTCTATAATTTCTTTCATTAACCATGAAACCTTCTTTCCACACTTAGAAACGGATCAACTTGATGCTCAATTATTTTGGCTTCAACAGCTAGTTCCCCAACATATCTGGCAACTTCGCTCATTTGTACCATGGCCTCGAACACCATATTACTTCTTTCATCACTTCTTTCAACATAAAACTCAGTTGACTTTTGCCATTGTTCATTTGTTCCTTCAAGAGTCTGCTCTAACTCAGTGATCTTGACTTGACAATTGTGCAGAATTTTTTCAAGATCTCTAATGCGTCTTCGCAGTGAAGCATTTTCCTCATTACTTTCTTTGAGGTCATTAGGTCCTAGACGAACCTTTTCTTGAAACAATGATTCCTCAAGTTGCAAAATGTAAGCCTTAAACTCTGAATTTTTGTTTCTAGACTGATCCAGATCTTCTTCAAGTTTTATTCGTGCTTCTTGCGTTCTTTGATTAAGCTTCTGGATCTGAACATCTTTGTTTCTGCATCTTCGCATCCAATTTCTAGCCACTTCCTGCTCTACCTCAAGTCTGGTGTTGAAATTTTTTCTTTCTAGCTCCCATTTTTCTTTTTCAACATTGGATTCTTCCATCTTTTGGCCTCTGACTTCAAGTTCAGCAATCAACTGGTTCATTTCAGATTCAAATCCCTTGAACATGATATTTTTCTCACCTTCAAATTTATTAAAGATGTCATTCTTCTTTTCTTCTACATCTTTGGCTCGATCTCTTTCTCTTTGCATTTCATTCATGATCTCGCGATGCTCAGCCTTGTGTTTTATAATTCGCTCTCTTCTGTCGACCTCAAAATCTTCCATTTTTTGCTTTCCTTTCTCAAGGCTTTTGAGTAGACGGCTATTCTTTCCTTTCAGATCTTCAACTCGTCTTTTCTCGATGTTCAACTCTTTATTCATCTGTATTGTTGCTTGGCTTGATCCTGATGCTTTTCGGGATTTATATAACTCCTGGTAATTTTTCTGTAAGGCTCTGTACTCATCCTCACTTTTTTCTTTATCTTTTCTCAACATTGCACATTGTGATGAATGAAAGTCAATGTCAACCCCCAACATAGCTTTATCTTGTCTCATTTGCTCTAACTCTTTCAACCAGCCTTCTCTTTCTGCTTCAAACTCAGCTCTCAAGATTTCAATCTCTGATGGAACCACCTTAATGCGATCTTCCATAGAAATATCCTCATTTTGATCTGGTAGAGGAATATTTTCGTTTTTTCTGACAGATCTCCAATCTTCATAATCAGGAGTTAACATTTCTTTTGCTGCTTTAGCTCGGATACAAAAAGTTGTTTTCCAAGCTGTAACGGCTTCCATGATATTTCTTTTATAATTTTTGCTGTGGAATGCGAACTCAGATGACTGTAATCCAGCAGTGACAGGTACAAATTGACGACCTTCATACTGTCTTATAACCAATGGTGCATATCCAATCCCTCCCCATAATCCGAGCAGCATTATCCAGTTGTAATCACCACACCTGTAAAAGAATTCCCTTTGTATTTGCCACGGGGCTCGCCAAACAACATCATTGCTTTGCAGATTTCGAAAGGCATTAATCCACATATCTTTCTTAATTTCTTTAGGCCATTCCTGCTCCAGAAATTCTTTTAATGGTGAATAATCTGTATTAAAGTGTCGGTATGAAACCTTTTCTGTCCTCCAGAAATGACTACGGATCCAAACATATAACAATTGGGTACACCCTGAGAATCGTCCACCTCCTAGCCTTCTACAAGCATTTAACGATCTGAAGGTCTCTGCTAGGATTGCAGAAACAGGATTAATCTTTTTCGGTAGCTGTTCAAACAAATCTACCACTGCAGCTTCAACATATCCCAATACTTTTGGGAAGATGACCATACCATACATACCCAGAGCAAATAAATCAAACCGTACTTTAATATCTGGATGACTCTGAATAAGTTCTTTAATGTTGGTCCAAGCAATGCCTTCGCTTTCGCCTTTTTGTTTTGTACGTGATGCCACCCATTCTTCTCGTACCCCGGCAATCTTTGCTAATTTAACTCGAAAGGGTTGAGTTTTAATTGACTTTGAATAGATTCGATTCTCCAAAGCCCCATCTATATGTAGCAAAGTTGTGTATTCTTCAATAGTAGGGACCAAATCCTCTTTATTGAGAGTGAAGAAATTGTACCCTGGATTCCAGAATTGAATTAGGGCTCTGAGTAATTCATCATCAACTTCTACATAGAGCAGATATGGGATGTCTCCGTAAGTCTGATAAAACTGCAATTTTTTGTTTGAATCCCAACTTTCCCAAATGCTTCGCAAATCTTGCATATCATTTCTTTTTAGTGAAACTGGAGCATAACTGGCCAAGTCAGATACATAATCATCCTGCAGACTGTCTCCTTCTTGTCTTTGTAAGTCCTCAGCCCACTGTCTTACTTCTGAGTTCAGAATTATTTGATTTGAACACTTTTTATCCATAGATGAAGGCTTTCCAATGAGACAATTAACACAAGGATCAATATCTTTTATCCTGTATGATGCTATGCAAAAAAAAAATAAAAATAAAGAACACACAAAAAGAAAATAAATTAGTTTACATAATAAAGAAATTTAATACTAATATTTACATAAATATTCTTTATTTAAACATGCTTTTCTAAATTTAAATAATTTAAATAAACATGTAATTTAATTAATAATAAATTAACAAGACAGTCAGAATTCATTTCCTGTGTGTACACCTATTTTGGACAAAATTCGGCATGACTTCTGATCGGAAGAGTTTTCTAAGGTTCTTTATATGCAGGGTTTCAGATCTAAGAATCAAGGTACCCGAATTGTCCTTGTTAGTGCCCCCTTGGGTTGCTAACCCTCAATCCTAGTCCATCACAGACTAAAGTGGATCGAGTTCAATTCGAGGGGATACATTTCTCTATGCCTGACACGGAAAATAAATTCTCACGAAGACAGAGAGCATATGAACCCCGGAAGTTACTTGCTAGGTCTGACCGGAGAATAAATTCTCACGAAGACGTCGCTTTCACTCCCACTTAAAAAGGGACAACTCAATTAGAGTTTTATGTTATGCAATGCAAGTGTTTGTGTGAGGAGAAATATTCATACATCTGACAGAAAAATAGAAATAAAATAATTGCAAAAATAAAACATATAAACATTATAAAAATAATAAATAAATAAAAATTTGAAAAGAAAGAAAAAATTAAATATATGAACTTTTAATTTTTAATTAATAGAGACAATTTATAATTGATTTTAAAGTTTGACCAGGTCCCCAGCGGAGTCGCCAAGCTGTCGTAACCGGTTTTCGTCCGGGCACGAAATTTTTTTAATTGGCGGGGAAATTGATGTGAATAAATAATTTTGAAAATAATTTGTGAATCGCCATCGGCCTTTTGGATCAGGTAGGTCGAATACCTAAAAATTAATTTCTTTAAAGAGTTTTAAGAAAACATCAATAAAAAATTGAACTGATTTGCGTTTTATAACCAAAAATTTGTTCTTTTTAATAAAAAGGGATTCGTGGTCGGTTACGTTTAGGGAAGGATTAGCACCCCTACAACGCCCAAAATTGGTACTTTTTAATTATAAATTGTCTCTATTATTAAAATTTAAAAATTCAAAAATATATTTAATTTTAATCTTATTATTTCAAAACTATATAAAATAATTATTTATTTAAAATATCGAAAAGAACTTCTAGGTGCCTTAAGACAGCTCTTTTCTTTGATATTGATAAATATTAATTTAAATAATATTGTTTACTTTTTAATTTAACATCAGAATAGGACATCCAGTTGTTTTAGACTGTCCTTTTCTTCGATTAAAATAAATATTTAAAAATTAATTTTATTATATATATATATAAAAATATTTATTCATATAATAAAATACTACTAAAACAATATATTTAAAAACAATAAAAAAATGAAAAATAAAAAAAACTGACTAAATTACAGTAAAAATAAAATTAAAAATCTAATTCATAATTAACCAAAATTATAGGGATTTAAACATGCTATTTCTTATTTAATAATTTAGTGACTAAAATAAAATATTAAAATTCGGATATTATATAAAAATTAAAAATATAAACTAGGGATTAAAAAATTATTTATTAAAATTAAGGGATTAAATCCGTTATTTATCCTAAATATATTATTTTAATATAAAGGACTAAAATGAATAAAATTGAAATTCGAAGACTGAATTAAATTATTATAAATTTAATTTAGTGACTAAAATGTAAATTTACAAATATGAGGACTGCTGATGGGGTTTAACTATTGTATAATTACGCGCATAGTCCTTCCCGAAACGACGTCGTTCGGGAAGGACTATAAAAGGTCCAAACCGGCTGGCCCGAAGGGCCAGTCTTCATTTTTACTTCTCCTTCTCTCTCTTCTTTGAGAAAAAAATTTTCTCTCTCGCTTCTCTCTAGAACAGAGAGAAGCCAGACGGCCGACAGCCGTCAGTCGGCGTTAGTCCGCCGTCTACCACCGCCGCCGGCCACCGTCTTCGGTGGCCGGAATTTTTTTTTACATCTAAACGTAGATCGGACCGTCCTAATGACGGTTCCGATGTTCTTTTCCGTTAAACGGCTCCCAATCGGAGCAAATCTAAAAAGAATACCTTCGGTTTTTCGAAGGTTTTGGTGAGATCCGGCGTTGGCTTCCTCGGTAAGTCTTCTTCCTTTTCTTTATTTTCTGGTTCTTTGCTGCTGAGATCGTTGGTAATAGTTTGTATCTTCTGTTTTTTTTTTCCCGATTCTGTCTCTCTTTTTTCTGTCTTTCTGTCCCGTGGTTTTTTTTTTCAGGTTCGGGTGGTGGCTTTTATAGCCACCACCGTTGTAGCCGTCGGACCGGTCCGAAGAGGGGGTCGGTGAGTCACCGGACACCAGTGGTGACTCACCCCGTAGCCGTGGTGGACGGCTGGCGTTGGAGCTCTGGAGCGTTCGGTTGGGACGTGGCAGCGGCGGAGGCGGCGAGATAGCAGCGGCGGCGCGTGTCCCTAGGGTATCAGACCCTAGGGTTCCATCTGGGGCAATCTGGACCGTTGGATCGTGCCAGATCCAACGGTTGTGATGAGGCGGCCGGCTAGATTAGGGTTAGGAAACCCTAACTGGAAACCCCAAATGTTTAGGGTTTCTGGTTTGATTTGGACCGGTTCTGGTTTGTTTGTAACTGGGCCGGTCCAGTTGTAATTGGTCTGTAATTATTTATTTATATATTTATTTAATATGTATTTAATAATAATAATAATAATGATAATTATAATAATAATATATAATAATAATAATAATAATATAATATAATAATAATATAATAATAATAATGATGATAATAATAATAATATAATAATAATAATAATAATAATAATAATAAAATAATAATAATAATAATAATATGGATAAAAAAATTAGTATCTTCAATCATTATATGCAGTTGTAAAACTGTTCATTGTGTAATTTGACAAGTTGATTACAACAATGGGAATTCATAGTCGTGATTATTCACAAATGGTCTTCCTTGGTCATTGAAAAACTGGGGTTGTTCATCTCCCGTCGTTAAATCATGAATGCTTGATCTTTTCTTGTCCTTTTTATTAGCTGAGTTCATCCGGAGAAAGTATTTTTGAGCATGGCTTGCCACTTGAGTTGGTGTCCTTGAAACGACGGCGTTTCTCAATATGCTCCTCCAATCCCCTTTCCCATACTTCTGAAGTCCGATAAGAAATAGCCTATCCATATATATATATATATATATATAAATGTTAAAAGAAAAATGTTTAATTAAACATAAAAAAATCGCATCAGCATTTGAGTAAGATTATTTGATCATTCTATAAAACTTGAGGTTTAAATTATACAAAATTAAGCTATATAAAATAAATTTTAATTTTAAATATAGTAGAGGGACCAAACTTAAATTTTGACCTTTAATTGAAAAAATGATTCCAAATTCTAACCTGTGTTCTTCGTCCAGGGGACGCCCTTTTTCTCTCGCTTTCCCTTTCCTTTCCTTTCGATCCAGCCCAAGCTTGGCTCCCACTTGACTCGTTAATCCTACGCCTCGGTTCTAACTCACCCTCATAGCTCGGTAGCTCAACTCTTCCCGACTCAATTTCCAAAAGATCATGCTCTAAATCCTCGTAATGTTTCTTAACCTCCATGGCCGACTTCCCGGGAACTTGAGCAGCGATCTTTTCCCAGCGGTGGGGCGATTGATCGTCGGAGAACATTACCAGAGCTTGCTCGAACAGCTTGTCTTGCTGCCAGGACCAGGCCGATGAAAATAATCGTTGGTTGGGATCATAACTAAGCTGAATTTGAGCTGCGTAATTAGATTTTGTGTGGCAAAAGCGATGGTTGTTTGGTCAAGGGGAGAGGGGATGTTTTATAAGATGTGAATTTTGATTTTGATTTTTAGTTTTGGATTACGTTAACCTTCGGCTACCTATGATAGAGGTTGAGATCATGTTAAACACGTTTCGCCACTATTTTATTTTCGCATGTCAGTAAAAATATTTTTTAATTCTTTATGCAGAAACCAGTCGCGGAAAGTTTATAGAGCCGAAATGTTTTTAGTTTTTGTTTTGGGTAAATTATTCCGCCATCACTACATCATCTTCTTACTTTTATTTTAACCATAGAAATTTAAAAAATATTAGTTTAATCATTTGTTTTTTGAATTATTCTTATTTTAACCACTCTAGTTGGTTTTAAATTCATATTAGTGGTACTTTCATAAACATTTTTAATATATATAGTTTAATATATTCAACGTCAATTTGAAAAATTTTATTTTAGAACTCGACCCAGATCGTATCCTTCCCAAAATCTGCGTTGAACTCGAATTTTAAAAATAAAAAAGCTCAGCCCTACCCAAGTGGGTTGGTTGGGACTCTCGAGAAAAATTGGCATCAGTGTTAAACACTTAACGGTCAAATAAAATTTTAATAATAAAATTAAATGACAATAAAAATACAGTAAAAGTTAGATGACGTAAAGATGTGATTTAGAACAAAATTTGGTGCATGGATTGCTCTACATGCAAACAACACATATTTAATATATAATTATCACTTTTGTTTCGTTTTGGTCACTCAACTATTTCTTTTTAAAATCATTAAACGTTTAGATTTAGTTTCATTTTGACCATCGTCTTTAAAAAAATTAATGTTGATACTAGTGTGTTACCATAAGATAATGTCATGTTATTATTGAAAAAAATAAAAAAAATGTCACGTCAATAATTTTATTGAATGCTCGAGAGCCCCCTGCAGTCATGTAGACTCGACACAGACTGAATTCAGAAACGGTAAACAAGCAAATATATGATTAAACGTGAAGCTTTTTTATGCCTGAAGAACTATGCAACTATTTAGTATGTTCACCTTAGGTGCAACAGCTGCAGATGGATCAATGACTCTGTATTCATTCATCTTCCATTTGGTTTTCCTCTCACAAGGGGATTTCCCCTTATAAAATACCATTGGTTTCTTCGTTCCTATCACTTGATCATCGGACGAGTAGACATATCCGGTAGACCCCGCTGTCTGTTAGGAAAATAAACCCAGTACAAGTAATTTCCCTATAACCAGATTAGTGAGAATGCGAAATAAAAGCGGAAAAATAATACCCGAGAATTGATAACGGAGTTCAGCCAATTGTGCTTACGTCTCCGGGCTGCTGCAGATCTTTTACTAAGAGAGAAAATTTACAGGTATTTACAAAACACTCACTACTCACAAGAAAGCTTTCTAGTATAGGAAGAAAGAAATATTTTGGGATGATTTTGAAGCTAAATGAGCTAGGGTATTTATAGTTGAAACTTAGGGACTAATCTTGTAATTACCCTAAAATACAATGGCTCAATTTGGTGATTAACCCTTGCCCAAATTCAACAAAATTAGGCAACCTAATTATTGTTGAATTGTGTAGCCGCCCATGCATTGAATTTCCACGCCATGTGCTTTTGAATTTCAACAATCTCCCACTTGAAGACTGATTTTAATCTGTCTTCACACCTCGATCAATGCAGCAGCTTTTCTAGTCTTGTTACTCTAGCATGCCAACTGAAGTTGAACACAACTTCAGTTTGTCTGTGGTCACCGTCTTTGTCAACATGTCTGCCGGATTTTGAGCTCCGCTAATCTTTTCAAGTTTTCAAAATCCCATCTTCCAGAAGAGACCGGATAAAATGATATCGCAATTGTATATGCTTCGTCCTGGAATGAAAAGACGGATTCTTCGCTAGATGGATAGCACTTTGACTGTCGCAATACAAGACATTGTTTTCTTGTTTCTTGCCTAACTCTTCCAAGAAACTTTGGAGCCAAACCATCTCCTTGCTGGCTTCCGTAACAGCGACATATTCTGCTTCAGTTGTGGAGAGAGCAACTATCTTCTGTAGTTGAGAAACCCAACTCACTGCGGTTCCTCCTAGAGTATAGACATACCCTGTAGTGCTTCTTCTGATGTCGACATTTCCGGCTAAGTCAGCATCTACATAGCCTGTTAGTATCGTATCTCCACCTTTGAAACAAAGTGCTTTGTTTGTAGTACCCCGCAGATATCTGAGGATCCATTTGACTGCTTCCCAGTGTACTTTTCCCGGATTATCATGTACCTGCTAACAGCTCCCACTGCTTGAGCAATATCTGTGTGTGGTACAAACCATGGCATACATTAGACTTCCAATTGCTGAGGCATACGGCACCTTCACCATGTGTGCACGTTCTTCCTCCGTCTTTGGTGACTGTTCTTTGGAGAGTCTAAAATGAACACCTAAAGGTGTACTTACTGTTTAGCATCTTGCATGTTGAACCTGGAGAGTACTTTGTTGATGTATTGCCTGTGATAACATCAAAGTCCCCGACTTGTGTCTCTCTTGATCCTCATCCCAAGAATCTGCTTTGCAGCGCCCATCCTTCATAGCAAACTGGTTCGACAATTTTTGCTTCAAGTTTATAATCTCTTGCATATCTGAGCCTGCAACGAGCATGTCATCAACATACAATAATAAAATAATGAAGCTGTTGTCGAACCTCTTGATGTAGCAACAATGATCTGTTTGGCATCTTGTAAAACCACTGCTACTCATGAAACTATCAAACTTCTTGTACCACTAGGAGCTTGTTTTAAACCATACAAGCTCTTTTTCAACCTGCATACCAGGTTTTTTTGTTGCTCTATGAACCTTCTGGCTGCCTCATATAGATTTCTTCCTCCAAACCCCATGAAGAAAAGCTGTCTTTACATCTACTCTCAAGATGTAAATTCTCTGCAGCTACAATTTTCAACACCAGTCTGATTGTAGACAGTTTTACGACTGGAGAGAAAATTTCATTGTAGTCAATACCTTCTTTTTGCTGAAAGCCTTTGACAACCAATCTGCTTTGTAGCGTTTCTCCCATCGTGCTCTTCTTTGATCCTGTAAATCACTTGTTATGGAGCGCTTTCTTGCCTGGTGGTAATTCAGCTAATTCCCACGTCTGATTTAACATAAGTGAGTACATCTCATCTTTCATGGAAGACTCCCACTTGACTGAATCATCCACATGCATCGCTTCATCATAGCACTCGGGTTTCACCATTGTCAGTCAGCACAAGTAGTGCAAAGAAGGCGAATACCGTTGGGTTGGTTTAGGAATTCTGGAGGAGCGTCTCAGTTCTGGTGTGCCTGGTTCTTCCTCTTGAACTGTTTCAGGACTGATCTGAACATCATTTCCAGAAATCTCCTCGAACTCAGCAAATTCCTTTGTTTCAGCTTCGATATTACTTGATTCTGCGGTTGACCTATCTTGTACATCACATTTTCATTGAAAATGACGTCTCTGCTTCTGATGATCTTCGATTTTCGTAGTCCCAAAACCGGTAACCGAACTCATCACCACCGTAACCAAAAGACACATTTTTGGACTTGGCATCAAGTTTACTTCTTTCAGCAGAGTTTATGTGTACATAAGAAATACAACCAAACACTCTTAAGTGTGAAAGGTTTATTTCTTTCTAGCTCCAAGCTTCCTCTGGTATTCCGCCATCCAAAGGAACTGAGGGCCCACGGTTGATCAGGTAAGTGCAGTGTTGATAGCTTCAGCCCATAGAAATTTGGGCAATCCGGCATGTATCCTCATGCTTCTGGCACGTTCATTTAGAGTTCTGTTCATGCGCTCTGCTACCCATTCTGTTGTGGTGTTATGGGAACTGTTGTCTCCATCTGATCCCATTGTTTGCGCAGAAATCTCTAAATCTACTGTCTCTGTACTCTCCTCAATTGTCAGACCTCAACCGCTTGACTTTCAAACCAGTCTCATTTTCCACCATGGCCTTCCATTTTCTGAAGGTATCAAAGACTTCTGATTTCTTCTTCAGAAAATAAACCCACACCTTCCTTGTTGAATCATCGATGAAGGTGACATAATATAGTGAGCCTGCAAGAGATGGAAACTGGGGATGGTCCCCATACATCAGTATGAATCAATTCTAACCTTTCTGCCTTGGAGTCTTGCCAATCTTTGTAAAGCTGACTTTCTTTTGTTTTCCAAAGATGCAATCCTCGCATAGTCGACATCTACATTCTTTAGATCCGGCAGCTTCCCTTTTGACAAAAGTATCTTCATCCCTTTCTCGCTCATATGGCCAAGCCTTTGGTGCCATATGTTTGATTTTCCATCAGCATCTGCTACTGTAATGATATTCTCTAAATTTGAGGTTACATAGAGAGTACCAGTCTTCTTACCACGAGCAATGACGAGTGCTCCTTTGGTAATCTTCCATTCACAGCCTGAAAAAGTTGTACTATATCCTTCTCCATCAAGCTGTCCAACAGAAATCAGATTTCTTTTGAGGCCAGGAATATGTCTCACTCCTGTCAGCTTCCAGGTGGTCTGGTTTGGCAGCTTTAGTCGGATATCTCCTTTTCCGACGATCTTCAAGGTTTCATCATCAGCAAGATGAACCTTCCCAAAATCACACTGACATAGTTCTCCATGATTTCTTGGCATGGGGTGGAGTGGAAAGATGCCCCTGAATCCAAGATCCATGATTCAATCGGACTGTTGACGCTTAGAATCATGGCATCACCTGTCTCCTCTGTCACGTTGGCAGATTCCTGTGCGCCGGTATTTTTCTTCGGTGCTCGGCAATCTCTTTTGATGTGACCCTTCTTGCCGCAATTATAACAGGTAAAATCTTTATTTCCTGTTCTTGATTTTCCCCTTCTGGATTTCGATCTGCTACGATTTGAATTCCTTTCTGAAGTTCTCCCTCTGGACTCCGTGTGCAAGGCTGAGGAGGTTGATGCTTCACCCGATTCTCTCCGTCGAATTTCTTCGCTCAGTACCAGATCCCGAACATCGTCGTATTTTAATTTGCTGTTTCCCGACGAACTGCTGACTGCTGTAACGGTAGCATTCCAACTGTCTGGTAGAGATGATAAGAGAATTAAAGCTCGAACTTCATCATCGAATTCAATTTCCACTGAACTCAACTGGGTTGTGATTGTGTTGAGTTCATTTAGGTGTTGTGCCACCGATGCCCCTTCCGTCATCCGCAAATTGAATAATCGCCTCATCAAATGAACTTTGTTTGAGGCCGATGGCTTCTCATACATACTGGAGAGAGCAGCCATAAGACCCGCCGTGGTCTTTTCCTTTGCTATGTTGAAAGCAACATTGCGGGATAACGTCAGTCGGATAACTCCGAGGGCTTGTCTGTCAAGAAGAGCCCAGTCTTCATTCTTCATGCCCTCTGGTTGTTTTCCTGATAGGGGTTGATATAGATTTTTCTGGTACAGAAAATCTTCAATTTGCATCTTCCAAAATCCAAAGTCCGCACCATCGAACTTTTCAATTTTCACCTTCCCTTCGTCTGCAGCCATCGCTCCCACTCGAATCTGGCTTCTTTGGATCGTTTTTGACAATTTCTGTGAACCGCCGTGTATTAGAACACCTCCGTCGACAAACTCGTATCGCCGACCGAATTTCACTATTCACGAAATTCACTATTCATGTGAATAGTAACCTCACAGAAAAATTGACAAAATTTACAACCAAAAGCTCTGATACCAGTTGTTAGGAAAATAAACCCAGTACAAGTAATTTCCCTATAACCAGATTAGTGAAAATAATACCCGAGAATTGATAACGGAGTTCAGCCAATTGTGCTTACGTCTCCGGGCTGCTGCAGATCTTTTACTAAGAGAGAAAATTTACAGGTGTTTACAAAACACTCACTACTCACAAGAAAGCTCTCTAGTATAGGAAGAAAGAAATATTTTGGGATGATTTTGAAGCTAAATGAGCTAGGGTATTTATAGTTGAAACTTAGGGACTAATCTTGTAATTACCCTAAAATACAATGGCTCAATTTGGTGATTAACCCTTGCCCAAATTCAACAAAATTAGGCAACCTAATTATTGTTGAATTGTGTAGCCGCCCATGCATTGAATTTCCACGCCATGTGCTTTTGAATTTCAACACTGTCTCAAGTAAAATCATTGGTCATGTTCTTTACAAAGCTCTCCTGCAAGCTCTGCAACCATAAACACAAAAGTTTACCTACTGCAGAAGTCTTGTTTAATTAAAGCAATTCGAACCCATAAGTTTACTCGGAAGGTCCCGTGGCTCGACGTCGTAAACGTTGAGGACCGGGATTACACGGTGCATAACTCGTCTCATGCCTTCTAATTGGTTACGTAGGTACTCTTCTTCAGTTGGAAAGAACCGAAAACATCATCATTATACTTTGTATAATGACATGTACATATTCAAATATGATACTCACTTCAATTCTGTATAATATAAGATCATATGATCGGTTACATTGTATACAATAATGGAGTAACCAGCTAATGCATTTACCAAAATGGCGAAAGGAATTGTGGTCGGCCACGGCGAGAGCACAAAAGGCAACAATTGATGAGAGTAAACGACTTCCATTTTCCTCGTGGTAAGGTTATACGAAACCAAGAAACCTCCATAGCCCAAGTAGACAATATCAGAATCAAGTGGGTGGAGAGCCAAAGGGTAAATAAGTCAACTTCACCATTCCAAGAATCAGAGAACTTGACCCTGTACTCCAAACACCATTGCTGAGCTTCATAATCCGAGACCTCCCACACGCAAACGTAGCGCGCTCCTAAACAAGTGTCGGTCACCTCGAAGTACCGGAAACAACCGCGAGTGACCCCAGGACGAAAAGATGGTCGCTTTGTTTATTATCAGGTAGGTTCATAAGACCGAGAAGGACGTCGGATTCGTTTTTGGGATTGTATGTAATGATCTTGCTATGACGAAACTCAAGCCAATGTAAACTTCCATTGTAATTCACAACAAGGGAATCCGTTTTTATTTAATAGTCAAATAAAGGACAGTTTACCATTGAACAACGCCATTCGCCGGCCTCCGAAGAGAAAGTTTCTAATTGTACAGCGTAGAATGAGTATGATCCATTGTCGGCGGTCGGAAAACGAACCAATTCGTAGCAATCATCTTTGCTAATGAAACCAATGGCGACTGATTTGATCACTCTAGGTGGTTTAGGGAGAGCAATCCATTGCTGAATAAGTGGATTGCAAATGTAGTAAATTTTCTGCCAGTAAAAGCTTTCGGAACATAACAACAAACCATTGCTCGATGCCAGGATCTTCACGGGACAATCATGTCTTGAACAAGGTGAAGATATTAATTTTTTATCCATATTATTATTATTATTATTATTATTATTATTATTATTATTATCATTATTTATATATATATATATATTAAATACATATATAAATATTATTAAAAAATAATAATTACAGGCCCAATTACAACTGAACCGGCCCAGTTACAAACCAACCAGAACCGGTCCAGATCAAACCAGAAACCCTAAATATTTGGGTTTCCAGTTAGGGTTTCCTAACCCTAATTTAACCAGCCGCCTCAGCTCACAACTGTTGGATCTGGCAAGATCCAACGGTCCAGATTGCCCCAGATGGAAACCCTAGGGTCTGATACCCTAGGGACACGCGGCCGTCGTTGCTATCTCGCCGCCTCCGCCGCTGCCACGTCCCAACCGAAGACTCCAGAAGATAATACCAGCCGTCCACGCCACGGCTATTCGGTGAGTCACCACTGTAGTCCGGTGACTCACCGAGACCCCATCTTCGGACCGTCCGACGGCCATACCGGTGGTGGCTATAAAAGCCACCACCCCAACCTGAAAAAAAGGGACAGAGAGAAGAAACCGAGACAGAACCGGAGAGAAAGAAAAAAAAAAAACAACAACAACTAAACCAACGATCTCAGTCAGCATCAACGCAGCAAAGAAACAAAGAGAGAAGAGAGGAAAAAGCTTACCCTGTCATCGGAGAGCCCCAACCGTCACCGGATCTCACCGGAACCTTCGAAACACCGAAGGTACTTCGTTAGATTCGCTCCGATTGGGAGCTTTTTTAGGAGGAAACAATACGGAAACCGTCCTTAGGACGGTCCGATCTATCTATTAGTAAAAAAAAAAAATTTCCGGCCACCGGATGCGGTGGCCGGCGGTGATAATCACGGCGGCACACGGTGGCCGACCGGTGACCGGCTTCCCTCCGGTGAGGGAAGCTGGAGAGAGGCGAGAGAGTTTTAAAACTCTCTCAGTTTAGAGAGAGAGAGGGAAATGAGAAATGAAAGCTGGCCCTTCGGGCCAGCCGGTTTGGGACCATATATAGTCCTTCCCGAACGACGTCGTTTCGGGAAGGACTATGCGCGTAATTATAAATAGTTTAAACCCCGTCCGCAGTCCTCTGAACTTGTAAACTTTACATTTTAGTCACTAAATTGAATTTATAATATTTTTAATTCAGTTTCGAATTTTAATTTCTTTTATTTTAGTCCTTATATTAAAATAATATATTTAGGATAAATTACAGATTTAATCCCTTAATTTTAATAAATAATATTTTAATCCCTAGTTCATATTTTTAATTTATTTTATTCTAATATCTGAATTTTAGATAATTTTGTTTTAGTCACTAAAAAATAAAATAATGAAATAATATATTTAACCCCTGTATTTTGATTAATTATGAATGGATTTTAATTTTATTTTACTGTAATTTAGTCATTTATTTTATATGTTTTAATTTATTTTATTGTTTTTAAATATATTGTTTTAATAGAATTTTTCTTTTTATATTGTTAAATATTTTATATATTCATAAATAGTAACTTTTAAATATTTATTTTTAATATCGAAGAAAGGACAGTTAATACACTGGATGTCCTATTCTGATATTTTTAAATTAAAAATTAAACAATATTATTTAAATTAATATTTATCAATATCAAAGAAAGAGCTGTCTTAAGGCACCTAGAAGTTTTTTCTGATATTTTAAATAAATATATTTTTGAATATAAGATTAAAAATTAAATATATTTTTTTAAATTTTAATAATAGAGACAATTTATAATTAAAAAAGTACCAATTTTGGGCGTTGTAGGGGTGCTAATCCTTCCCTAAACGTAACCGACCATGAATCCCTTTTATTATTAAAAAAGAACGAATTTTTGGTTAAAACGCAGATCAGTTTATCTTTAATTAATGTTTTCTTAAAAAACTTTTAAAAGATATTTTTTAGGTATTCGACCTACCTGACCCAAAAGGCCGATGGCGACTCCCAAATTATTTTCAAAACCATTATTCACATCAATTTCCCCGCCAAATAAATATTTCGTGCCCTGACGAAAACCGGTTACGACAGCTTGGCTCCCGCTGGGGACCGGTCAAACTTTTAAAAATCAATTATAAATGTCTCTATAATTAAAAATTAAAAGTTAATATATTTAATTTTAATTCTTTCTTTCAAAATTTTTATATTTACTTATTTTCATAATATTTATTTATTTTATTTGTAAGTATTTTATTTCATTATTTATTTTGTCAGAGGTATGAACATTTCTCCTCACACACAACACTTGCATTGCATAACATAAAACTCTATAATTGAGTTTGTCCCTTTTAAGTGGGAGTGAAAGCGACGTCTTCGTGAGAATTTATTCTCCGTGTCAGACCTAGCAAGTAACTTTCGGGGTTCATATGCTCTATATCTTCGTGAGAATTTATTCTCCGTGTCAGATATAGAGAAATGTATCCCCTCGAATTGAACTCGATCCACTTTAGTCTGTGATGGACTAGGATTGAGGGTTAGCAACCCAAGGGGGCACTACAAGGACAATTCGGGTACCTTGATTCTTAGATCTGAAACCCTGCATATAGAACCTTAGAAAAACTCTTCCGATCAGAAGTCATGCCGAAATTTTGTCCAAATAGGTGTACACACAGGAGAAATGAATTCTGACTTTCCTGTTATTTATTGTTTAAATTACATGTTTATTTAAATTATTAAATTTAGAAAGGCATGTTTAAATAAAGAATATTTAGGTAAATGTTATTATTAAATTTCTTTATTATGTAAACTAATTATTTTCTTTTGTGTGTTCTTTATTTTCTGTTTGCATTGCATCATACAGGATAAAAGACATTGATCATTGTGTTAATTGTCTCATTGGAAAGCCTTCATCTATGGATAAAAAGTGTTCAAATCAAGTAATTCTAAACTCAGAAGTAAGACAATGAGCTGAAGACTTACAAAGATAAGAAGGAGACAGTTTGCAGGATGATTATGTATCTGACTTGGCCAGTTATGCTCCAGTTTCACTAAAAAGAAATGATATGCAAGATTTGCGAAGCATTTGGGAAAGTTGGGATTCAACAAAAATTGCAGTTTTATCAGACTTACGGAGACATCCCATTTTGCTCTATGTTGAAGTTGATGATGAATTACTCAGAGCCCTAGTTCAATTCTGGAATCCGGGTACAATTGCTTCACTCTCAATAAAGAAGATTTGGTCCCTACTATTGAAGAATACACAACTTTGCTACATATAGATGGGGCTTTGGAGAATCGATCTATTCAAAGTCATTAAAACTCAACCTTTCGAGTTAAATTAGCAAAGATTGCCGGGTACGAGAAGAATGGGGTAGGTCCCGTACAAAACAAAAAGGCGAAAGCGAAGGCATTGCTTGGACCAACATCAGAGAACTTATTCAGAACCATCCAGATATTAAAGTACGATTCGATCTATTTGCTCTGGGTATATATGGTATGGTCATTTTCCCAAAAGTATTGGGATATGTTGAAGCTGCAGTGGTAGACTTGTTTGAACAGCTACCGAAGAAGATTAATCTTGTTTCTGCAATTCTAGCAGAAACCTTCAGATCGTTAAATGCTTGTAGAAGGCTAGGAGGTGGACGATTCTCAGGGTGTATCCAGTTGTTATATGTTTGGATCCGTAGTCATTTCTTGAGGACAGAAAAGGTTTCATACCGACGCTTTAATACGGATTATTCACCATTAAAAGAATTTCTGGAGCAGGAATGGCCGAAAGAAATTAAGAAGGATATGTGGATTAATGCCTTTAGAAATCTGCAAAGCAATGACATTGTTTGGCGAGCCCCGTGGCAAATACAAAGGGAATTCATTTACAAATGTGGAGATTATAACTGGATAATGCTGCTCGGATTATGGGGAGGAATTGGATATGCACCACTTCTGGTTATAAGACAGTATGAAGGTCGTCAATTTGTACCTGTCACTGTTGGATTACAGTCATCTGAGTTTGCATTCCACAGCAAAAATTATAAAAGAAATATCATGGAAGCCGTTACAGCTTGGAAAACAACTTTTTGTATCCGAGCTAAAGCAGCAAAAGAAATGCTAACTCCTGATTATGAAGAATGGAGATCTGTCAGAAAAAATGAAAATATTCCTCTACCAGATCAAAATGAGGATATCTCTATGGAAGATCGCATTAAGGTGGTTCCATCAGAGATTGAAATCTTGAGAGCTGAGTTTGAAGCAGAAAGAGAAGGCTGTTGAAAGATTAGAGCAAATGAGACAAATAAACTATGTTGGGGGTTGACATTGACTTTCATTCATCACAATGTGCAATGTTGAGAAAAGATAAGAAAAAGGTGAGATGAGTACAGATCCTTACAGAAAAATTACCAGAGTTATATAAATCCCGAAAGCATCAGGACCCAGCCAATCGACGGTACAGATGACCAGAGAATTGAATATCGAGAAAAAGACGAGTTGAAGATCTGAAAGGAAAGAATAGCCGTCTACTCAAAAGCCTTGAGAAAGGAAGCAAAATGGAAGATTTTGAGGTCGACAGAAGAGAGCGAATTATAAAACACAAGGCTGAACACCGCGAGATCATGAATGAAATGCAGAGAGAAAGGGATCGAGCCAAAGATTTAGAAGAGATGAAGAATGACATCTTTAATAAGTTTGAAGGTGAGAAAAATAGCATGTTCAAGGGATTTGAATCTGAAATGAACCAGTTGATTGCTGAACTTGAAGTCAGAGGCCAAAAGATGGAAGAATCCAATATTGAAAAGGAAAAAATGGGATTAGAAAGAAAAAATTTCAACACCAGACTTGAGGTAGAACAAGAAGTGGCTAGCAATTGGATGATGCATGCAAAACAAAGATGTTCAAATCCAGAAGCTTAATCAAAGAACGCAAGAAGCACGAACAAAACTGGAAGAAGATCTGTATCAGTCTAGAAAAAAAACTCAGAGTTTAATGCTTACATTTTGCAACTTGAAGAATCATTGTTTCAGAAAGGTTCGTCTAGGACCTAATGATCTCAAGGAAAGTAATGAGGAAATGCTTCACTGCGAACGCATTAGAGATCTTGAAAAAATTCTGCACAATTGTCAAGTCAGAATCACTGAGTTAGAACAAACTCTTGAAGGAACGAATGAACAATGGCAAAAGTCAACTGAGTTCTATGTCGAAAGAAGTGAAGAAAGAAGCAATATGGTGTTCGAGGCCATGGTTCAAATGAGCGAAGTTGCTAGATATGTGGGAACTAGCTGTTGAAGCCAAAATAATTGAGCATCATGTTGATCCAGTTTCTAAGTGCGGAAAGAAGGTGTCATGGTTAATGAAAGAAATTATAGAGCTTAATAAAGCTACGCCTTATCTGTAGTTATGAATTATAAAGAAACTTTGTATGCCGATGAAAGTTGTTCTATGACAGTTAACTTTTTGGATCAATGTTTTTTTTACATACATGCATTTGCATACATTCATCATTCATTTCATAATTTTTGCTATGAATTATTATTTTATTTATTAAGTTAAAATTCATAATTAAAATTTGAAAAAATATATTAAAAGATTTTTCAATCGCAGTTATCTGGCCAAAAGAGAAATACTACATCACTACGTACTAGACAAGCTACTAAGAGAATTATGGAGGATAAAATACAGCGTATTGAGGAACAACATCATAAAGAACAAGAAGAAATGAGAATGAAGTTGGAAAAATTGAAGCTAGTATTGCAAATTCACAAGACAGTATGATGAAGAAAATAGAGGATATGTTTAAAAGGCAGGCTATTATTGGAAAAATGCCTGAAAATCCTGCATCTTTTGATCAAGAATCTAGTATCCTCTAGGTTTCCACCAGAACCAATTTATCATTCTGGTACTACACCTATACAAATCAATGCTCGTACATCTGCATTACAAGAAGTCGAACCACATGAAGATCAACAAGTGGATCCTGCATCTTCAAGCAAAAATCCGCTTATATCCGATGTGAAATAGGGGATCTTAATACTGAGCATTTGATCCCGGTTTGAATGAGCTGAATGAGAAACAAAAAGTAAATGAAGAACTGACCAGACAGATCAAGAGCTTAGAAGAACGAATGAAATCTGTGGAAATAACTGAATCATTCTATGGGTTTGACGCTAGTGAGTTGAGTTTGGTTCCAGACCTAATCCTTCCATCAAGTTCAAAGCTCCTGATTTGATAAATATGATGGTACTACATGCCCTTCATCCCACATTACTATGTTTTGTCGAAGAATGGAAGGATATGTGAAGGACGAGAAATTGTTAATTCACTGCTTCAGATAGTTTGACAGGACCGGCTTTAAAATGGTATACTCAATTGACCAAAGCCAACATTAGATCCTGGAAAGATTTGGCTAAAGCATTTTAGAGCAGTATCGCCATGTAACAGACATGGTTCCTGATAGACGGACTCTCCAAAATTTGGAGAAAAAGAATAATGAAACATTCAGACAGTATGCCCAGAGATGGCGTGACACTGCGGCCCAAGTTCAACCACCTTTGTCAGAAAAAGAGGCCACAGTGTTTGTCCATACATTAAAGGCTCCTTATTAAACCATCTAATGGGGAATGCAACCAGAAATTTTGCAGATTTGGTCATTTCTGGAAACTCATTGAAAATGTCTTGAAAAGTGGCAAAATTGAATCAAATGATGGGTCTAGTTCCAAAAGACCTACTTACCGGAAAAGGAGAATGAAGTCAACAATGCCAATTCTTACAGCAAGGATTCATCGAAAAGTGTTACAATAACCCAGCCAAGGGTTAAGAAAGAGGAAACAAACACTAATCGAGCAGATTCCAGAGGATCTCGAAAGGAAAATGAAAGGTTGTCTTTACACCATTACCAGTACCATATGCGGAGATCTATGATTTGCTGTTAAAAGCAGATGTTATACGGGTATCCCTTGGTTCCATGCAACCACCATTCCCTCCTTGGTATGATACAAAGGCACACTGTGTTTACCATGAAGGAATTACGGGTCATTCCATTGAAAACTGTTTAGCATTCAAAAGGGTGGTTCAAAATTTGATCAACACTGGGAAGTTGGAATTCAATACACCATCTGCATCAAATCATCCATTGCCAAATCATGGAGATAAAAAAGTGAATGTAATTCAGGAAGAGGACAGAAAGAAAGCAAAAAACTGACATTTCTGAAATTAAATCTCCGTTTGTTTGGGTATTCCAACAACTCTCTTTAGCCGTTATAATTCCACAACAATTCAGGCCAAAGCAGAATGAAGGCAAGAATTATTGTGAATATCAGGAGAAAGGGCATAAAATTCAACTATGTCCTGAATTTAGGGATTTGGTGCAAAAATTGATGAACAAAAGAGAAATAGAATTCTTTGAAGAAGAACCAGGGAAAAAAGAAAATGATGTTTGCTCATCAGAGGATTCTAAGCCGAGTCAAAGAATAAATGATCCTGTGATCATTAATGTGAAATCATCTACGATGATTCCTGCACCAATAAAGCCAAAAGTAGACCACTCTACCATTTCCATACAAAGATACCCGCAGGGTACCTTGGAATTATACTACCAATGTTTCAATGGTAGGAGGATCTGTTTCTCTAGATAAAACAGAAGAGAAAAAACAGAGTTTGGGTACCACATCGACGTCTGAAGCAGTGAGCGAAGTCGGTTTCTTTACAAGAAGTGGGAGATGTTACTCTCCCGAAACATCCAATGCTTCAGAACAAGTGAAAGCAAAAGGAAAAACCATGGCAATACCTCAGAAGGTATTTGAGGATGAATCCCTTCCAGCATTTAATGAGCCTGTGACAGAAAAACAAGCTCAAGAATTTTTGAAATTTTTGAAACATAGTGAGTATAGTGTGGTTGAACAACTACACAAACAACAAGCGAGAATTTCTATTCTTGATCTCTTGATGAATTCAGAAGCACATAGAAATGCTTTGATGAAAATCCTCAATCAAACATTTATCCCCGAAGATATATCCCTCAATAAACTTGACAGAATTGTGGGACATATAGCCGCTGACAATTACATAACGTTCACAGATGATGAAATACCAGAAGGCGGAATGGGGTCAGTAAAAGCTTTGAACATCACACACATTGTCATGGTCATGTGTTGCCAGAGTATTGATTGACAATGGATCTGCTCTCAACTTGATGCTCTAGTTACACTTCAAAGAATGCCTCTAGATCAATCACACATGAAGAGTTATCAGAATGTGGGAGCATTGATGGTACTCAAAAAGAAGTGCTTGGGAAAATGGAAATACCGTTGTTAACGCCCAGTCGTGTACAATATTGACTTTGTGGTGATGGACATCCACCCCACATATAATTGTCTATTAGGGAGGCCATGGATTCATTCAGCAGGAGCCGTTCCTTCTTCATTACATCAGAAATTGAAATTTGTTGTTGATGGACAACTAATATGTGTTAGTGAAGAAGAAGTCATTGCGTCTGTAACAAGCGATGTTCCATATATCGAACCAATGATGATGCTCTTGAATGCTCTTTTCGAGCTCTTGAATTTGTAAATGCAACCTTTATTGCAGAAGGAAGCAAAATCCCATATCCCAGATTGTCTGATTGCACCAAGATGATGGTACAACAAACTTTAGGCATCGGAGCTAAAGCTGGGAGAGGTCTAGGAAAGAATCTTCAAGGGATTTCAGTTCCTATCAGTATAAAGATGAAAAAAGACCGTTTTGGGCTGGGGTTTAAGCCCAATCTTCAGCAAAAGAACAAAGAGATGAAAAGAAGATGTGAAGACAGAAAGGCAAAATTGAAAGGAGGAGAAATCCTTTGGAAACACATGTCTTTCCCACAGTTGAAGACAACATTCAGATCAGGGGGAACAATTAATGTAGAACAGCAGCTTGTTGAAGCCTTTAAAGAAGAGAAGTTGACGAAAGATCAAGACATAGTTGAAGAAGCTATGAATGGATTATTTGTCAACATGATCATGAATGACAACAAAACTGGCAAATACTTGGATAGGATACTCTCATGTCTTCCTGGAGAAACACTCACCAATTGGACCACTGAAGATCTTCCTATAGTTTTTTAATATTAATGCAGAGTAATATTCAGAACTAATCTTTATGTTTAGCTCAAAAATATGAAAACTTTTTGTTATCTTGTAAAAGAAATTATGTTAAATATAATAAATTTTCTTTAAAATTTTCATATGGCAATCATTCTTTACATTTTTTACATTTTTTTACATTTATTTCATAAATTTACTATATTCTTTCGAAAATATGTCCGACTTAAATTTGCAGGTGTCACCGTGTTAATAGCATGTGTATTCCTAAATTTAATCCAGTGATAAATTTAGAGCATCCTATATGTCTGGAAGAAATCAATGGTTGTGAGAATGAACTGGAATGTGATATTCCTACTGAACTATTAAGATTGGTAGAAAAAGAAGATAAACAAATTCTACCCCACAAGGAAGAGGTTAAAATTGTGAATTTGGGAACAGATGAAGAAATGAAAGAGGTGAAAATTGGTACTACTGACCATCCAGATAAAACAAGAATTGATAAATCTCCTTCAAGAGTTCAAAGATATCTTTGCCTGGTCTTATCAAGATATGCCTGGTTTAAGCACAGATATAGTGATACACAAGCTTCCAATCAATCCAGAATATAAACCGGTCCAACAAAAGCTCAGACGAATGAGGCCAGAAATGTTGTTGCAAATCAAAGAAGAAGTAATGAAACAGATCAATGCAGGTTTCCTACAGGCATATAAATACCCAGAATGGGTAGCCAACATTGTTCCCGTACCAAAGAAAAATGGGAAAGTTCGAATGTGTGTGGATTACAGAGATCTCAACAAAGCTAGTCCGAAAGATAGCTTTCCATTACCCCACATAGACACACTGGTGGACAATACTGCAGGGCACGCATGGTTTTCATTTATGGATGGATTTTCAGGATATAATCAGATAAAGATGAATCCTGAAGACATGGAAAAAACAACATTTATAACCATGTGGGGCACATTCTGTTATAAAGTGATGCCATTTGGATTGAAAAATGCAGGGGCAACGTATCAAAGAGCTATGGTAACTTTGTTTCATGACATGATGCACAAAGAGATTGAAGTATATGTAGATGACATGATTGCCAAATCCCGAACTGAAGAAGAACATATTCAAAATCTAAGAAAGCTTTTCCAGAGATTGAGGAAGTATCAATTAAAGCTCAACCCCGCAAAATGCACTTTTGGGGTAACTTCTGGAAAACTTTTGGGATTTGTGGTCAGCAAAAAAGGAATTGAGATTGATCCAGATAAAGTCAAAGCAATTCAAGATCTTCCACCACCCAATACAAAAAAAGAAGTTCGAGGCTTTTTGGGAAGATTAAATTATATATCTCGGTTCATTTCTCAATTAACTGACAAATGTGATCCAGTGTTCAAATTACTTCGAAAGAATAATCCTGAAGTTTGGAATGAAGAATGTCAAGAAACTTTGGATCTTATTAAGAAATATTTATCCAATGCCCCAATTTTAGTATCACCAATGCCTGATAGACCATTAATTCTCTACTTGACGGTCTTCGAAAATTCGATGGGATGTGTACTAGGACAGCATGATGAATCAGGAAGGAAAGAAAAAGCTATTTATTATCTGAGCAAGAAATTTACTGATTGTGAAATTTGATATCCACCAATACAAAAATTATGTTGTGCTTTGGTGTGGACTACTCGAAGACTCAGACAATATATGTTATACCATACTACTTGGTTGATATCAAAACTTGATCCTTTGAAATTCTTAATGGAATCACCAGCTTTGACAGGCAGAATGGCTAGATGGCAGATGTTATTATCTGAGTTTGATATTATATATGTCAACCAAAAAGCGATAAAAGGAAGTGTTATAGCTGATTTTCTGGCCAGTCGTGTATCAAATGATTATCAGCCTTTGAACTTCAATTTTCCCGATGAAGATTTGTTGTGCATATCTATGAATGAAGAAGTCAGAACAAATGATGAATTTGCAACTTGGAAGCTTTACTTTGACGGAGCATCTAATGCTTTGGGACAAGGAATCGGGGCAGTGTTGATTTCTCCAGAAAATGTTTATTATCCCTTTACAAGTAGACTGGAGTTCTTTTGCACCAATAACATGGCAGAATATGAAGCTTGTGTCATGGGATTGAAAGCAGCTATAGAAAGAAAAATCAAATGTCTCAAAATATATGGAGATTCATCGTTAGTGGTGTATCAATTGCGAGGAGAATGGGAAACAAAAGATCCCAAATTGTTGGAATACCGAAATTTTACCCTCGAATTAGTGAAAGAATTTGAGAAAGTTACCTTCAATTATCTCCCTCGAGAAGAAAATCAAATGGCAGATGCTTTGGCTACATTAGCTGCTATGTTTCAGGCAACTAAGAAAGTTGATATGATGCCAATCAAAATGCAAGTATATGAAATTCCTGCACATTGTTATAGTGTGGAAGAAGAGGTAGATGGTAAACCATGGTATCATGATATCCTGCAATATATCAAAAATCAAAGTTATCCACCAAATGCATCAGAAATTGATAAAAGAACTTGAGAAGAATGGCTGCTGGATATTTTCTTGATGGAGAGATTATGTATAGAAGAAGCAGTGATCAAATGCTATTGAGATGTTTAAATACCAGCGAAGCTCGAAACGTTATTGAAGAAGTACACAGTAGAATATGTGGAACACATGCAAATGGCCTTTCCATGGCCAGAAAAATAATGAGATATGGATACTATTGGGCTACTATGTACACAGATTGCATTGATTATGCAAGGAAATGTCATAAATGCCAGATATATGCAGACAATATTCATGTACCTCCATCTCCTTTACATGTAATGACAGCACCCTGGCCATTTTCTATGTGGGGAATAGATGTCATTGGGGCAATCACACCAAAAGCATCGAATGGACATTGCTTCATCCTTGTGGCAATTGATTATTTTACCAAATGGGTTGAAGCTGCTTCATATACCAATATTAAGAGGTCCACAGTCTGTAAATTCATAAAGAAAGAGATAGTTTGCCGATATGGTCTACCAGAAAGGATCATTACAGATAATGCTCTGAACCTGAACAACAAAATGATGACCGAACTTTGTACACAGTTTAAGATCAAACATGCAAATTCAGTGGCATATCGTCCAAAGATGAATGGGGCAGTTGAAGCAGCAAACAAGAACATCAAAAGAATCATTACAAAGACCACTGAAACTTACAAAGATTGGCACGAGAAGTTATTTTTGCTCTATATGCATACCGAACTACTGTTCACATCTACTGGGGCAACACCGTTTTCTTTAGTCTACGGGATGGAAGCAGTCTTACCAATTGAAGTTGAGATTCCATCGCTTCGAATATTGAGAGAAATAAAATTAGATGAATCTGAATGGATCCAAGCTAGATTTGATCAATTGAACCTTATTGAGGAGAAAAGATTGAAAGCTATTTGCCATGGACAGATGTATCAGAAACGGATGATGAAGTCTCATGACAAAAAAGTACATCCAAGAGAATTCCAAGAGGGTGATCTAGTACTAAAAAAGATTTTGCCTATACATAAAGATTTCCGTGGGAAATGGATGCCTAATTGGGAAGGGCCATACGTTGTGAAAAAGGCCTTTTCCGGAGGAGCGTTGATCTTAGCAGAAATGGATGGAAAAATTCTGAAAAATCCAATAAACTCGGATTCTGTCAAGAAATATTTGCTTGAAAAAAAAAAGAAAAAAAAAAAAAAAAAAGAAAAAAAAAAAGGAAAGGGGGGTCAAGGTGAAAACCCGCAAAGGGCATCTTGTAACCAAGGAAGGATTTGAGTTGAAACCTGAAAAGGCGGCTCAAATGCAGATTGATATTAGGCATCTGGCAATTGAACTTCTTAAGATTTGACAGTTTGGAAGAACTTCACATCTACAAGCATTTCGACAACGTTTGAGATCTTCCAGACAAAAGCTTACATCATTTCTCTAAATTGTGTCAACTTGATTAATTTAGAAATACTTATGCTATAATTTGTTGAGACATTTGAATTTTTATTATCTTATGTTTCAGAACTTTGGATACAATTCTATCTATTTCAAGTTCAATTTATTTGAGATTCAATTTATTTTTGGAAATTCAATTTATTCTTCTATGATTAACATAATTTTGAAATAATTAAAGATTTCTGAATATCACTTTATGTTAATACTTTTAAATACATGGAATATAAAATAAGCAAATCATCATCATCTTAAAGCCATGAACATCAAGATTGTTACACGGGATGCTACCGACAACAAGGTCGAATCCGCCAAATCTACTCATCAATTGCTCCAACCGATCACCATTCAGTTCTTGCACCTCTGTTTTCAAAGATATACTAAGACAGTAGAAGGCGATCTTTGCAGCACTGATTCCAGCAAAAAGAAACAAGACATTGATATCACTGGGAAACATGTCTCTAAACAGATCCTTATGTAGGGATTTTAAGGAAACCTAGAAGTATTTTCACCTCATCAGGTTCAAGTGGAGCAACTTTATTCCTTCCAACCCATACTAGATTCCATTTTCAGCACTCATTAAGAACATACTTCTGGACACTCGAAGGTGGCTCATGGTCATAAGCTTCAAGAGCCTTACAGATCCTTTTTGTCAATTTGGCGCTTCCTGTACATGTTTATAAACAGTTCAACTTTATTCTTGGATCCCATGAAAGTCACCATTTCTTTGTCAATGGAAAAGCATCAGCACAGGGAGGAAGTAGAATAAGAAAAACTCCGTTCTTAATTGGCAGAATTATGAATATAGTCCTTTTTAGTGTAGTATGATGGAAATGCTTCGAATCTACAAATTCTGGCTCTACATCAAATGAGCATTATGATATCCTAGTCCAAACATTAACTAGAACAAATATAATGTGCTCAATAGCATCTTCTGGAAGTGTTCTTTGAGTTATCTGATCTGGTTGGACAGAACCAATCATTGAATTTAAAAGATGAATGTGCTCAATAGCATCTTCTGGAAGTGTTCTTTGAGTTATCTGATCTGGTTGGACAGAACCAATCATTGAATTTAGAAGATGAATGTGCTCAATAGTATCTTCTGGAAGTGTTCTTTGAGTTATCTGATCTGGTTAGACATAACCAATCATTGAATTTAGAAGATGAATGTGCTCAATAGTATCTTCTGGAAGTGTTCTTTGAGTTATCTAATCTGGTTGGGCAGAACAATCATTGAGTTTAGAAGATGAATGTGCTCAATAGTATCTTCTGGAAGTGTTCTTTGAGTTATCTGATCTGGTTGGACAGAACAATCATTGAATTTAGAAGATGAATGTGCTCAATAGCATCTTCTGGAAGTGTTCTTTGAGTTATCTGATCTGGTTGGACAGAACAATCATTGAGTTTAAAAGAATGTTCATAGCATCTTCTGGAAGTGTTCTTTGAGTTATCTGATCGATTCAGTAGGAACCCCAAAACCTATCATTGGAATTGAAAGATGAACTGTATGATCATTTTCATTAAGAAGCTTATTTTCAAGCTTCTTATGCTTCTTCCTTTCAAAATCATAGCCCAAGTTTTGCCTTTGCTTGTAATTGGGATCATTGCATAATGACTTCCTATCTTTTACTAGAAGAAGTACATCAGCAGCCTTAGTCATTTAATCAGCACATATAAAATCTGTCAATTCTGCAATTGATGAATCTGAACCACATCTCTCCATGGTTATTGAAGCTTCAACCTCTGAGAATCCCATTTTTGTCAAGTATAACCGTTTATTCTCCTCATCAGAACCAGAATTCAAGATTTCTCGGTATTAAAAGAACTATCGATATCTGTGAAATCATCTTGAAAGGTCACTTCATAATCAGATGAGTTGTTATCAGAATCAACATGTTGCCTGAATGCAAGCTTTTCAAGAGCCTATACTATTGAGTTTTATTCTCAAGAGGTTTTGTGACATTATATCTACATCTACATCTACATTTGTCAAAGATGATAGATTCTTTGATTTGAAGAAGACAGGTATATTGGGTTTTTACAATTGAAGAAATACTCAATTCACCAGTCTGAAATCAAACAACTTAATATTCATGCATCATATTTAGGCATTTGCAAAAATAGATGCATTTTCATTCATTTTATTCTTGTTGAATTTCTAATAGAATTTCAAAGATTTTAGCAAAGATTCAAATCTATCATTTGAAAGATCAGCTTTTCCAGAGAAAGTTCATAATGAGAAGAACTCATCTGAAGAAGGAAGAAGAAGTTCATAATGAGAAGAATTTGTTCAACCTTTTACCTGAATTCATCAAATTGATGGATTATCTTTCCAGAGAAAGTTCATAATGAGAAGAACTCATCTGAAGAAGGAAGAAGAAGTTCATAATGAGAAGTTTGTTCAACCTTTTACCTGAATTCATTCAAATTGATGGATTATCTTTTCCAGAGAAAGTTCATAATGAGAAGAACTCATCTGAAGAAGGAAGAAGAAGTTCATAATGAGAAGAATTTGTTCAACCTTTTACCTGAATTCATCAAATTGATGGATTATCTTTTCCAGAGAAAGTTCATAATGAGAAGAACTCATCTGAAGAAGGAAGAAGAAGTTCATAATGAGAAGAATTTGTTCAACCTTTTACCTGAATCCATCATTTGATGGATCAGCTTTTCCAGAGAAGTTCATAATGAGAAGAACTCATCTGAAGAAGGAAGAAGAAGTTCATAATGAGAAGAATTTGTTCAACCTTTTACCTGAATCCATCATTTGATGGATCAACTTTTCCAGAGAAAGTTCATAATGAGAAGAACTCATCTGAAGAAGGAAGAAGAAGTTCATAATGAGAAGAATTTGTTCAACCTTTTACCTGAATTCATTCAAATTGATGGATTATCTTTTCCAGAGAAAGTTCATAATGAGAAGAACTCATCTGAAGAAGGAAGAAGAAGTTCATAATGAGAAGAATTTGTTCAACCTTTTACCTGAATTCATCAAATTGATGGATTATCTTTTCCAGAGAAAGTTCATAATGAGAAGAACTCATCTGAAGAAGGAAGAAGAAGTTCATAATGAGAAGAATTTGTTCAACCTTTTACCTGAATCCATCATTTGATGGATCAGCTTTCCAGAGAAGTTCATAATGAGAAGTCATCTGAAGAAGGAAGAAGTTCATAATGAGAAGAATTTGTTCAACCTTTTACCTGAATCCATCATTTGATGGATCAGCTTTTCCAGAGAAAGTTCATAATGAGAAGAACCCATCTGAAGAAGAAAGAAGAAGTTCATAATGAGAAGAATTTGGTCAACCTTTTTTTTCTAAATTCATCAAATTGATAGATTATCTTTTCCAGAGAAGGTTCATAATGAGAAGAACCCATCTGAAGAAGGAAGAAGAAGTTCATAATGAGAAGAATTTGTTCAACCTTTTTTCTGAATTCATCATTTGATGGATCAACATTGCCAGGTAGAGTTCATAATGAGAAGAACTCGTCATCTGAAGAAGGAAGAAGAAGTTCATAATGAGAAGAACTTGTTCAATCTTTTGCTTGAATTCATCATTTGATGGATCATCATCCCCAGCAGAAAGTTCATAATGAGAAGAACTCATCTGAAGAAAGAGAAGAATTTATTCAATATTTCCATTATAATCAAGTAAAGTCAAAATGGATAAAAAATTTTATTATCTTTTCATCTTTGCCCTATTCTTGTTAACACAAGAATGAGCAAAGAGGGGCAGCTGAAGATATTAATTTTTTATCCATATTATTATTATTATATTATTATATTATTATTATTATTATTATTATTATCATTATTTATATATATATATTAAATACATATATAAATATTATTAAAAAATAATAATTACAGGCCCAATTACAACTGAACCGGCCCAGTTACAAACCAACCAGAACCGATCCAGATCAAACCAGAAACCCTAAATATTTGGGTTTCCAGTTAGGGTTTCCTAACCCTAATTTAACCAGCCGCCTCAGCTCACAACCGTTGGATCTGGCAAGATCCAACGGTCCAGATTGCCCCAGATGGAAACCCTAGGGTCTGATACCCTAGGGACACGCGGCCGCCGTTGCTATCTCGCCGCCTCCGCCGCTGTCACGTCCCAACCGAAGACTCCAGAAGATAGAATACCAGCCGTCCACGCCACGGCTATTCGGTGAGTCACCACTGGTAGTCCGGTGACTCACCGAGACCCCATCTTCGGACCGGTCCGACGGCCACACCGGTGGTGGCTATAAAAGCCACCACCCCAACCTGAAAAAAAAGGGACAGAGAGACAGAAGAAACCGAGATAGAACCGGAGAGAAAGAAAAAAAAAACAACAACAACTAAACCAACGATCTCAGTCAGCATCAACGCAGCAAAGAAACAAAGAGAGAAGAGAGGAAAAAGCTTACCCTGTCATCGGAGAGCCCCAACCGTCACCGGATCTCACCGGAACCTTCGAAACACCGAAGGTACTTTCGTAGATTCGCTCCGATTGGGAGCTTTTTAGGAGGAAACAATACCGGAACCGTCCTTAGGACGGTCCGATCTATCTATTAGTAAAAAAAAAAATTTCCGGCCACCGGATGCGGTGGCCGGCGGTGATAATCACGGCGGCACACGGTGGCCGATCGGTGATCGGCTTCCCTCCGGTGAGGGAAGCTGGAGAGAGGCGAGAGAGTTTTAAAACTCTCTCAGTTTAGAGAGAGAGAGGGAATGAGAAATGAAAGCTGGCCCTTCGGGCCAGCCGGTTGGGACCATATATAGTCCTTCCCGAACGACGTCGTTTCGGGAAGGACTATGCGCGTAATTATAAAATAGTTAAACCCCGTCCGCAGTCCTCTGAACTTGTAAACTTTACATTTTAGTCACTAAATTGAATTTATAATATTTTTAATTCAGTTTTCGAATTTTAATTTCTTTTATTTTAGTCCTTTATATTAAAATAATATATTTAGGATAAATTACAGATTTAATCCCTTAATTTTAATAAATAATATTTTAATCCCTAGTTCATATTTTTAATTTATTTTATTCTAATATCTGAATTTTAGATAATTTTGTTTTAGTCACTAAAAAATAAAATAATGAAATAACATATTTAACCCCTATAATTTTGATTAATTATGAATTGGATTTTTAATTTTATTTTTACTGTAATTTAGTCATTTATTTTATATGTTTTAATTTATTTTATTGTTTTTAAATATATTGTTTTAATAGAATTTTTCTTTTATTATATTGTTAAATATTTTTATATATTCATAAATAGTAACTTTTAAATATTTATTTTTAATATCGAAGAAAAGGACAGTCTTAATACAACTGGATGTCCTATTCTGATATTTTTAAATTAAAAATTAAACAATATTATTTAAATTAATATTTATCAATATCAAAGAAAAGAGCTGTCTTAAGGCACCTAGAAGTTTTTTTCTGATATTTTTAAATAAATATATTTTTGAAATAATAAGATTAAAAATTAAATATATATATTTTTTTAAATTTTAATAATAGAGACAATTTATAATTAAAAAAGTACCAATTTTGGGCGTTGTAGGGGTGCTAATCCTTCCCTAAACGTAACCGACCATGAATCCCTTTTATTATTAAAAAAGAACGAATTTTTGGTTAAAACGCAGATCAGTTTATCTTTTAATTAATGTTTTCTTAAAAACTCTTTTAAAAGATATTTTTTAAGTATTCGACCTACCTGACCCAAAAGGCCGATGGCGACTCCCAAATTATTTTCAAAACCATTTATTCACATCAATTTCCCCGCCAAATAAATATTTCGTGCCCGGACGAAAACCGGTTACGACACAAGGCATGAAGTTCAACGAAAACCCCGGGGACGAGAATTCGAGGGATTGTTTCAAGGCAATGCAGATGCCGATCATGCTCGACGGAACGATCCGGACTTTGTACAAGTATCAGAAAAGAAGGTTCCACGGGCGATACATCGATAAAGAGGACCAAATGTGTGAATAACAGAGACCAAATGTGTTAATATATCAAAATATTTAACTGCTGTTAACAGCAGTTAGCTTGGGGTGACCAAATATTGTTTAAATAAAAACGTAAGTAACCATATCTTATGTATTTTGAAATCAGATATCAAAAGTGGACAAAACTCAGATAAGTGATCAATCATGTAGTTAACCCTAAAAAGGATTATAAAAATTAAGGTAAGTAATATTGTATTTTAAACTAAATTATAATAAAAAAGATTATAAAAATTAGATTTAGATTTTCAACTAAATTATAATTATACGTTGAGTACTTTATAATTTTAACATTTTATAAATTAATTTATTGGTGTTCATCTTTAGTGTTGCTCATTGATACTCGTTGAGCATCGTAGAAATTTTCATCTATTTGTAATAAAATTTAAAGTTTAATGTCCATTTTGTAATCTTAAAAGCTTAAAGCCTAAAAAAAATATCGTAAGATAATTTAGTTATAATTTTTTAATTTTAAAAAATATCACTAATAAAACTTATTTTTTAAGAAAAAATATTATTTGATTTGAATAGATATTATTTTATACATAATACTTTTAATTATATTATTTCTATAAAAGCATATACGTAAAAGAATAATGGGTTAGATTTATGATAAAGGTTTAGGAATAAGAGGACTAGGTAATAATGATTAGAGGTAATAGTCTTACACCGACATCTACAGCCACTACCGGTGATGGCACTAACAGTCGATGAGACACTACCCACTGGTGATGGCTTGAACGGATGATCAAGTTTGAAATAAAACAAAATTAATCAAGCTTACATTCACGGGTTGGTTGCACGAACGGAGGTACACGGCGTCCACGTCTGGAGGGTTGAACGACAAAGATTCAATCAACGACGACAGATGATATTGGCGGCGGCGGCGACGAGAACTTCAAAGCTTAAACAAATTAGGGTTTTTTAATTTAGGGTTAATATATGATCTAATTATAATAAAAATGAGGGTTAACTACACGATTGATCACTTATCTTCGAGTTTTGTCATTGATTTCAAAATACAAAAGATATGATCACTTACATTTTTATTTAAATAAGATTTGGTCACTTTCATTTTTATTTAATTAAGATGTGGTCACCCCGAGTTAACTGTTATTAACAACATTTAAATATTTTTTTTATATAATCACACATTTGGTCCCTATTATTATATATTCTCTCAATTTAGTCATACTTTTAATAAATTAAAATATATTTAATCCTCCAATTGAACAATGCCATATGTCATGCAGGAAGGTTGTTAAAAAATATCCGACCCGATTGAGCTGACTCGTCGACCCACTGGCCCAGTTAAAAAATATCAAGTATTTATAATAAAAATACATGATTTTTTGGGTCGGGTAACAGACAGAGTTTCTGGTTGAGCATGAGTCACAAAATGTTGGTTAACCGAGTACCCTCTGACCCGATACCCGATTTATTGTATATTTTTATTTTTATTTTATATTAAATTTTTATTTATAATCCTCAAATTATTTCATTCTAATATTCTAAAATCCTAATTTATTAAATTTTGACACCGTAACGTTCTAAATTCTTAATTTTTTAAATTATTTCACATTAACGTTCTAAATTATTTTTTAAAATATTTATTTTAACTTCAAAACATTGAAATTAATTATATTTCTTATTTTAAATTTTAATAAATTTTATTTCAATTATGTAATTTGAAATTTTAAACTTTATGTGTAGATTATATATATTATAGACTTTTAAATTTTAGAATTTTTATATAGCTTTTTAATATATATAATTTAAAGAAAAAATAAAAAAGGTTATGACCGAGTACTCGTGACCTGAATTATATCATATAATTTTATATTAAACTTAAATGTTTTTATATTAACTTATTAATATTTTTACTATTAACTTAATTTATAAATATTTTATTTTTATTTTCAATTTAAAAATATACTTTATTTTAATTTATTAAAAGTATGACTAATTTGAGAGAATATGTAAATAACAAGGACCAAATGTGTGATTATATCAAAATATTTAATTGTTGTTAACGACAGTTAGCTCGGGGTAACCAAATCTTGTTTAAATAAAACGTAAATGATCATATCTTATGTATTTTGAAATCAATGAGACAAACTCAAATATGTGATCAACCATGTAGTTAACCCTAAAAAGGATTATAAAATTAATGTAATTAATATTGTATTTTAAACTAAATTATAATAAAAATATTAAAAATTAAAGTTAGATTTTCAACTAAATTATAATTATGCGTCGAATACTTTATAATTTCAACGTTTTATAACTTAATTTATCAATGTTCATCTTTAATATTGCTCATTGATACTCGTCGAGCGTCGTAGAAATTTTCATCTATTCGTAATAAAATTTAAAGTTTAATGTTCATTTGTAATCTTAAAAGCTTAAAGCCTAAAAAATCATCATAAGATAATTAGTATAATTTTTAAATTTAAAAAAATATCACTAATAAAACTTATTCTTGAAGAAAAAAAATATTATTTGGTTTGAAATAGATATTATTTTATACTTATGATATTATTTTTAATTATATTTTTATATAAAAGCATATACGTAGAAGAATAATGTGGATTTATTGTTCTACTTCCTTTTTCATTTCCTCATCCCTCAAAAGGATAAATAATAAAAATGAGGTTTCCAAGAACAGAACTAGGGATCGAAAAAGTACTTCCTATCATGTTATTTTTTTTGTTTTAGTTAACACTAAGGTAAATTAAGTCGTGTTAATGGTTAGATAATGATTATTTAAATTATAGAGTTATATATTTAATATACTTTCTGTTTATAGATTTGAATATTGTGAATTTGGACAGTCTTTGAATTTATGTATTAAAATTATTATTAACTGCATTCAAACATTCAATTAATAATAATACTTAATTCAAATTTAGATCGAACAATGATAATACAGTGATGATTTACGAATAAAAAATAAAATTTATGTTTCAGACAAATAATTTAAAGAATACAAATATCTGACCAGCTATAACTTACTTGTTTGATTTTGTAGCCCTATTGAATATGTCAAAAGTACATAGAAAGGAAAATATTTTCTGAATCCTAAATTGTAAATTCAGTTGTTGAATTGCTGCCGAGATGACCATTGCTTTCTTGCCAAAGTCAGTGGGTGAGAAGATCCCGGGGCTAACATGATCGGCCTCTGCCATAATACAGAACCAACTCCCAAAGCAACAAGTAAACCTCCTTTTGACTGCAACTCAGGTCAGGAGGCTTTAGAATCTCAACATTCACGGTTCTCTTTCTCTTTGAATTGCCTATATACCTGTGTGCAATTTCAAAACCTAAACTGCCAAACCGAAGTTCATCCGAGCACCTTGGACTTGGACGAACTTTGGCTTGTCGTTGTGGTTCCTTCCTAGATGGTGTTAATAAGCACAAAGGAAATGAGATTGAGTCATGGGCATTTCCCCTTTTGTTCTTTTTCACTGGTATCAGAATACATACACTTGAATAAAATGCGATGGAGCAAGCTACAAATAACAGGAAACACACCATTTTGCCATAAATCATATGAATCATACTCTATAATAACAAATTATAGATATATGCATAGACTAACTGATTTAAGAAAAACTTTCTAGCACCAGAATGTACAGAACACAATATCCTGATCTCCAAGCGGATCCTTTCGCACTTCCTAAATCTAAAACTGAGCAAGAGAAGTTCACAGCTATCAAGCCACAAACAAAAGCCAAACCCAAGCATTCTACAATAATACCTCACTGCATTTAACCCAAACCTAGTCCACAAATTCCCAGCTCTCAACCATTCATCATCCCAATGATACAAACCAATTCACACTAGCAACATATGATCAAAGAAACATGTGAACATCTTAAATCGAACAAGAAGCCACCAGGGAAAGCCAAAACCAAGCATTCTACAATAATACCTCGCTGCATTCAACCGAACTGCATAGCACCATTTATAAAGTAATCTAATTTGACAATATGCAACATATAGCAGACTGTTGACCTCGCTTGGTAGCAATAAAACTAGTGAACTTCCTATCTTCATTCAGAAGGATTAATTTCATGATTTTGTTGCAGTAGCATAAGCAATTTCCTTTCTAGTTTCTAAAATTCAAACAATGTAACAGCTCTAAAGTTCTTTTTTTGTGTATTTTATCCACAACAAGATAGACTAAACCACAAAACAAAGAATTAAATTACATAACGAAAGAATATAATTTTGATTACATTAAAGAATACTTGGTATTTTCCATATCAACAGTCAAATCAAAACCAGAAAAATATTTTAAAGGGGGAAGAAAACCAAAAACAATTTCCTTCCTCAATTAATCAAGGAACCAGTTTGTCTCCAAATAGCATTCCTTACCTGACTTAGATCCCTTCCTTTAGGGTTCTTCCCACGCCTTCGAGCACTGAACAAGCCAACGCAGGGGACTGCGCTAAGCTCCTGGCCACAATCTCATGCGGTGGCAACATTTCCCCTTCTTCCTCCGCTCAATGTCGTAGTCGTCGTCAAAATCTTGCTTTTTCCTCATAGGCTTAGCTAACATCGGAACGTTAACAGGCGCCGATTGATGAACCTTCCAGAAGAAGATGAAGACGAAACGACCGGGATTCGTTCTTGTGGCGGTTTAGGAATCGAAGGAATTGAACGAGCGGAGGAAGCTGCTGAAGTGACTGGGAGGAAGGCGATGCCGATGTGGAAATTGAAGGCTTCTGGTAGAAATGGGATTGGGGGCGTGAAGGGTCGCGGATGGCGGCGAGGATTCCAAAGTTCTCGGAGTGAGGGAAGGATTTATGGTTAAAGGGAGTGGAGGAAGGAGACGTTATTTTGTGGTGAGAACTCGGGAGGCCGGCGGCGGAGTTGGAGCCGTTGGAGTTGTCGGAGAAGTCACCGGACAAGAAGATATCATCTTCATGAGCTCTTCCGCGACGGAGGAAGATTGGGCAGGGTTGTTGGAAGAGGCGATTGGGGGTAAACGCCGAGGAACCGGTCGGTTGATCGGGATTTGGGGTGGCGGAAACGGGAAGATCCGTTGATTTCCATCGTGGCCTGGGTCGGGCCTGTTGGTTTCTCGCAGATTCGTGGCGGCGGTTGCGTTTGCATTTAAAATGGAGATTTTATCTATTTATTATTTTTTAACAAAATAAAGAGTTCTCGTGTGGAATGCAAAGAGAGGAATGACGTGGAAGAGGATATAAATACTAGGCCATTTTTTAAAACACTTTGTATCATATTATATTAGCCAATTTTAAGCCATGAGAAATGGGTATACACTATTCGATAGGACATAAAGTTATTTTGAGGTCTATCTAATGACATAAGCAGGGTTGATGATTTGAAATTTGATTCATTTTTAAAAAGTATTTATTTTATGAAAAAAATAAATGGATAACTGAATTGAATAATATATATATTTTTTTGTTAAACTAAAAAAATTATAAAATAGTATTTATTCTACATATTTAAATCATTTGATAATAAATATTCGGTCATTCACGTTGTAATTATCGGTCCTCGAATAAAAAACCTTTAAGAATAATAATTATTTTTTTACTAACAAATTAATTTGGTTCGTGCAAATAAATAAATTGTTATATTACCCAATGAGAGGAATACAAGTCGGTTACTTATTTTGATATTAAACTGAAATTGAATAGTAAAGATAATTAGCCTTATAATATAAAAGGACCAATATGAATTGATTTTATAAAGTTATAATCCTTAAATGAGAGTTAGTCCAAAGTTATTTTGATGATCATAAGACTCTCTCATGCGTTGACACGTACAATGCATAATAATAATAATAATAACAATACGGTTAAAGTATATAAGTAGTTCTTGAACTATTTTTTAAATTCGTAATAATCGAACTTTTAATTCGTTTTCAGTAAATTGGAGCTTTAGCATGGATAATCGTGGTAAGAGATTGTTATTCGAACCATACTGTCATATGGTTCAGATGATGGGAGTCAATTATATGAATATTCTACATCTCCAACAAGCAAGAAAGTGGGGAATGGGTGAGGAGAAACCTTCTTTACAATCATCAATATTCTGCATCTGAAAGTATACGGAAGTTGGAAAATAATTTCAATACTTTCAGACGAACAATAGCTCGAACGGAGGTGGGATGGACGGAAGTTACTTTTATGTGTGTGAGAAGAAGAAGGAAAAATAGAAGAAGAAGAAGAAGGAAAAATAGAAGAAGAAGAGGTGAACGGAAGTTAAGTGTCACCTTAGTAAAAACTGATCGGATGTAACGATATGAACTCTCCTGAAAACGAACTAAAAGTTTGATGACTGTATTGCAAGTTTTAAAAAGTGGGTTTTCATTATGCAAGCTCCTTAAGAGTTCATGAACTATTTATACACTTTACACTAATAATAATAATAATAACAATAAGGTAAAACTACCTGAATAGTCACTAATATATAAGGTTGATTCTATTTTGACCATTGAATTATAATACTTTCAATTAGATTGTTCAACAATTAAAATGCTATTAACTAAATCGTCAATATAATTTTTTATATATGATGAACACAAATAAAATTTGAGGATGAGTATAATTCAATACGCTATTAACAAAGAATCATATTTTAAGATGTGTATTTTTTTTCAATCTAATCAAGCGTGGATCTATAACTAATTACTAATGCGACAATTTAAAATTTTACATAATTATACATTTTATCGTCCATCGTATTATTATCTTATTAAATAAGAAAATATAAAACCAAAATTAAGCAAAGAGGATTGAACTCAAGACATATGGGTTAATATTGAGAGCTCCAATTATTGAGTGAAGTGCAACACTTGATAAGAAGTTGACAATATATTTTACGGAAATTATATCATTGATCACTCAATTATGTAGTTTTTTACTTTTATTAAAAATCTTTTAATTAAGTCAATCAAATCACTTAACTATTTAATTATATTCAATCAGACCACTTATTGTTAATAATTGATGAAAATGCCGACGTGACAATTAAAAAACTTGCAAATTAAACATTTAGTCTTTAATATTTATATATTCTATCAATTTGTTTCTAATTTAAATTTAATTTAATAAATTAATCATTCAATAGAAGATTTTTTCTATCCAATAAAATGATAACACGTGTCACCACCATATTGAAATACAAATAAAGGAGACATTTTGCACTCCAAAAGAATCGAACCAAAGTTAAGGGCAGCAAAGGAGCAACTAGACGCCTAAACCACTAGGCCGAAGGTTCTCAAGAATTTAGAATGTGCAACAAAAAGTATTTGTCATTTAAAAGCTTGTTAATGATAAAACAAAGTAGAAATAAAAGAAATAGAATTAGAACCTCCACAAATTATAAAATAAAATATCACATAAATAATTAAACAAATCTAATATTTTTTTATAATTATTTTTATAATTTAAATTAAATTTAAATTTTTTTAATTTATTTTTATCGTAAATCTTTAATCAATATACAATTTAAAATATTAGATTTGTTTTAATTATTTATGTGATATTTTATTTTATAATTTGTGTAGGTTCTAAATTTCTATTGTGTTTTATCATTAACAAACTTTTAAAGGATGAATGATATTTGTTGCATATTCTAAATCATTGGGAACCTTTGACCCAGTTGTTTAGGTGCCTAGTTGGTTCGATTCTCCTGGAGTGGAAAGTTGTCTCTTTTATTTTCACTTCAATTTGGTGGTGACGTGTCATCACCTGATTGGATAGAAAAATTATTTAATTAAATAAATCAAAATTCACAAATAAAATTTTTCAATCGTGTATTGATAATTTATTATATTAATTTTAAATTAGGACTAAATTGATATAATATATAAATATAAAGGACTAAATGTTTAATTATGCCAATCTTTTTAACTGCCACATCAACATTTCTATTAATTGTTAATGACAAGTAGTCTGATTGAACATAATTAAATATTTAAGTGGTATGATTAACAAAATTGAAAGATCTGTGGTAAAAGTAAAAGACCTACATAGTTGATTGGTCAATGGTATAATTTACCCTATATTTCATTATAATTTTGGGTAAAGTACAAAAATAAGATATTGTTTTATTGAATCTCCGGACTATTAAAAATTATAAAATAGTCATCTGACTGAAAAACAGTGCTTTGTTAAGTCTATTGACTATTAAAAGTTACAAAACGATCATCAAATTATTCATCATGTTCCAAACTCGTCCTTTTCCGTTAAAAAATTAACGGTATTCTGAGTAAACGTTAATATATTAGTTGTGATATGATAAAATCTAATCTCATAATCTTAAACGAGTATAATATATGTTTAACTATGTTTTGATATAACAATTTAAGGCAAAATGGTTTTTGGACTTGAATTGGATTTACAAAATGTTTTTGGACTTAATTGAATTTATTCAAAGTTTTAAAAGGTTTCAAAAATAATTCAAAGTCCACTAAATTCAGATTTGAGCCAAAATGCTAAAGGGTGTCAAAGTGCATCCATGCACCCCTGCAGTGCATCCATGCACCTACACTAGTGCATCGATGCACCATGCAGTGCATCCATGCACTCATAAACCGAATGCAATTAGTGCATCGATGCATCCTTTTGTGCATCGATGCATCCTTATATGCATCGACGCATCCTTCTGTGCATCGATGCATCAAGGCTGTGCATCGACGCATCCTTCTGTGCATCGATGCATCAAGGCTGTGCATCGATGCATCCTGCTGTGCATCCATTCACGAAGGCTGCAACGGCTAGTAACGACTAGTTTATTTGAATTTAATGAAGGGGTATCGATGCACCATGATAGTGCACCGATGCACCATGTTATGGGCAACCTTTTTTAGTAGAAAAATCATACCCAAACGGCTCCAAAACATCCCCAACGGCTATATACAACATCAAACACATTCCAAGCTATAAATACAAGCTAAGGACACTTGAAGAAGAAAAAGAACAACTATCCAAGCAATCAAACACAAGAGAAGAGTTTTTCATTCTTATTTCATCTTTTTCTTGTAAATATTTTGTTATTGTGAGCTCAATCTTGTAAACACCTACCTTAGAGAGGTTTTCTTGTTTACTTATTTTATCCTTTTGTAAAGGGGAAAGGTTCTAGCTTATCCCGTGTAAAAGCTAGGGAAATATTCTAGTTTAGCCCGGAAAAACTAGGGAGTTGTAAGGTTATCTCTTTGTCCTCAAAAGAAAGAACAAATTAGTGAATTTGTTGGAAAATCCTTGGTGAGGAACTAAGGTAGTGGACATAGACTTTGGTTTAGAAAGTCGAACCACTCTAAATCGCTGTGCCATTTTCTATCTTTAAATCTCCTTACTCCCTAAACTCAAAAATCGTTCCGACCCCTCTTTGCAAACCGTTTCGATTGTCGAATCGAACTTCTGAAAATCCCAACAATATCTCAACAGAGTCATATCTAACCCTGATAGAAGGGACACCTACCCAGAGCATATAAGTTTTATATTATATCATATTACTTTAAAAATAATTTTATATTAATTATATGGTCCAATTGTTTTTAATATTTGTTACTAAAAGTTTAATATTTTTCTAATATTTATTATTATGAGTTTATTTTTTTCTAATATTTATTATTAGGGTTTACTCTTATTTTTTTAATATTTGTATAAATGTCCGATTTTTGCTAATATTTTTTTCTAACATTTGTTATTAAGGGCCTAAATTTTTAATACTTATTATTAAGGGCCTAATTTTTCAATACATACTTTTAAAAATCAATTTATTTTGTAATATTTATATGTAATTATGAGTCCATTTTTTGTACTTTTTATTAGAGGTCTATTTTTTTTAATATTTATTATTATGACCCTACTCTTAAAATTTACTTTTTTTTTAAATATTTGTTATTAGATACCCATTTTTTTAGTACTTGTTATGGTTTTATCCTTAATTTTTTTCAGCACTTAATATTAGAAACAATTACTTAAATAACGGTATACAATCACAACAACGACTGTTATGTAGTGATAACGACATTTATTTGAAATCACAATATCCACAATCGTTATGTCCATAATAATATATATTATTAAAAATTCACAACTACGATATTTACGATGACCGTAATATCATCAATTATATCCGTAATAGCGATACAATACGACTGAATATATAAATAAAAATTATAATTTAAATTCCTGATCAGGGGGCCTAATTTTTTTTGGTTCGCCTAGGGCCACTAAAATGTCATAAACGGGCTTGTGTCTCAATCATCATGTTAACGTCAAACTTAGACAATTATCAAATTTTTAACGAAAAATGACAAGTTTGAAACATAATGAATAGTCAAGTGATCAATTTGTAACTTTTAATAGCCAAGTGACTTAATAAAGCGACATTCAATAATCAAAATATCATTTTACAACTTTTAGTAGACAAATGACTTAATAAAACTATACCTATAGTAAGGAACTATTTATGTACTTTACCCTAAAATTTTATTAAGCATCTTTAAACTATTATGTCACCGGTATGATAGGCTTTCCTTCGGTAAAACCAATCCCAAAATAGGCCCAATTTGAAGTCCCTTCTACCAACCCTATTTCTTACGTTTCCAAGACAATTTTCAAGTCTTCATCTCTCAGTTCAGCTGCTCGGTAAGCAATTTCTCTCTTACCCCATTTTTGTTTGCTCTTTTTCTCTACTAAAACTCCTTTTTTTTTATCGTTTAATCCAAGTTTTGCAATTTTTTTTTGTATACTTATTGTTTCCTAATCTGATGAATTATGTAATGCTCGATTTGATCCTTTCTGAGCTTTACCGGATTTACGAAATGAAAGAAAAACCGGAAATGGGATGAAATGGAAAAATAAAACCTGGGTTTCAATTTAAAATGCTTAGAAATGAAGTTTTTTTCTTTGACTTTTCATGCGTTAGTCCTTTAGGTTTCCAGAGCCTTAGGGTTTGATTAGTTTTAGGACATTGTTTGATACTTTTTATTTGAAGTTGATAGAGTCTTTTATGTTTTAGAGTCATGGTTATATATTTTTAATTTGACCATAGTTTCCTTTATCTGTGGGAAATTGGCTTTGTTTCGTGGAGTTAATACGATGAGATTATTGGTTCTATTCCTTTTAGTTACATGATTGACTATGTTATACCGATTGCAGGAGTTATATATTCAACTACTATGGCAACCAGAACGGCCGTCAGATACATTTCTCGTAGGTTCTCAAGTGGGAGTGGGAAGATACTCAGTGAGGAAGAAAAGGCTGCTGAAAATGTTTACATCCAGGTACTCAATCATTTCAGGTTGTTTTCATCATGTATCATTAGCATATAACTATCATTATTTTGGTCTAAGCTCGGAGTTCTTAGTTTGTGTTATTCTTATGATAATCATTTTTGTTTAAACTCCCTTCATTTTGTTTATTTCCTATAGATTTACTTATTTCCCTTTTGTTCCTACTAGGTTTTCTTTAGGCCTGTGCAGTGTCTAGTTGTTTGTCCTTTTCTGGCGTTTCATTCAACTTGGTATTATAAATAAGTTGATAATAATTGATAATATTTTGTAGAAGATAGGTACGATGAGGTTCAAAGGCCTGCAAATGGGATAATCCATTTTTGGCCTTGCAGTGAGAAGGGGTATCTAAGGTCTTGATATTGTAAATGCTGGCCTTGTAAATGTAAAATGTGACCTTTGTTATCTTCCTTGGTCTCTCTTCTCTTTCTCATGTCAGGGTCGGATTACTTTGTGTTTTAGAGGTCTTGCATTGCTTCCTTGGGTATTGTAAGTAATATCTTTGAAATGGTATAGTTTTAGTTTCTCAGTTTATATGCATGTAATTCAAATAGAAAATATTATAGAGTTCATGGAAATCAATGATGCTAGAGGGTCGTACATCACAATGGTGTTGGTTTATATATGTTATGCATCATAGAAGTTTGTGAATTGTGACCAATGTTGCAAATCAATCTATCAAGCTGTTCTCCATCTCTACTTTTTCCTCTCCACTTGTTTTCCCTCTTCCCCTTGATCAGTTCTGCAAAATGTCCTAGAGAATGTCTATTTACTTTGCTTTTCTATGTTTTGATTTGCTGTGTACTGAAGAAGTTGTATTATTGCAGAAAAAGGAACGAGAGAAATTGGAGAAACTTGCACGCAAGGTATGCTCATATCAATTGCTATGTTGATCTATCTTGACCTAAAATCTGTGGGTGTGTGGATGAGATGCTTAAAATGGTTTTAAGTTGTTTTTTAAATCTTTTAATATTTTATTCAGACTATATTTTTATGCTCAGAATGGTACATGCACAAACACTTTACACATGCAACTTTGCATGCCCATATGGAGTCTCATACAGTCATGAAATTTATATTAGCTGCTGATGTGCTATAGCAAATCACTTGATCATGATTTTCTGTCTATCGAAAGGTAAAAGACTGGATTCTGTAACGGTTTAATGATTAGGGTTGTTTTTAAGTTGTGATAAACTGATAATCATGTGTAAACAGAAAATTTGAGTTGTTTGTGTAAGAAGAGTGGTAAAGCATTCAAAGAATTCTTGAAATATTTCAGGGACACAAGCCAGATGAGAAACCCGATTCAGGTTTAGGGGGTACTGCAGCTGATGCTAATCCCAGTGGCACCACCTCAACATCAGGAGCATCTACTGAGAAATCATCGAGCGACAAGTTTCGGAATTATGGAGTTCTAGCCGGTGTTGCATCCCTTGGTGCTGCTGTGGGATGGTATCTCAATTCTAAAGATAAGAAGCAAGAAGTCCGGGAGTGAGGTTAATGTGATCAGATTCTGGTATGAATGGTTTACCCCCAATGCCATGTGGTGTGCAGAAAAATAAAGCAAACTTTGTAAAGCAGTTTACTATGTGTTTCTGATAACAACTGTGTTTGAATCAGATGTTGTAGGTCAATGCCAGATATGGTTTTCTAAATGTCTTTTAATGAATCTGAGGTGTTAAACTGATGTTTTCCTAAATAAAAGTGTTCCAGATTTTATACCTTCAAAAAAAGTTGTCTTATGGCGTCTTCTTTTCTTGGTCATTCCAAGTGATTTGTAGTTACAAATCAAGTAAATGTCTACACCTACAAGTTCAGCACAATAATATTGAGTATTTAAATCAAGAGTTCCTTAAAAATAATAAAGTGGTTTCAAAAATCGTAGTCTCCCCTTTTAAAGAAAATGGATAAATAACTTATTTTTATAATATATAAATATTTATTTATAATTTAAAATTAAAATGTTATCAAGAATAATATATTAGGCTTACGATAACAAATGTCTAAATCCTATTTTTTTTCTAAATAGGTGCTTAAATTTTTTTCGGTTAATCTGTGTCTAACTTTATAAATGTTATTATTTTAGGTGTTTGAGCATATAAATGTCATTAATTTTTTTGTTTAGTGACACGTGTCTTGTTCTGGTAATTTAAAAATTATATTTAAAAAAATTAAAAAATGATTATATTTATAAAAACTCTAATTTATCTTAAATTACAAAAAAAAAAAAATTAAATCTTTAACCCTAACCTTATCTCCCTTGTTGGATGGACACAATCACCACCGTTGGCACCTTCCTTGTCATCTCCTTAGTCGGACAACGTCATCCTTGCTATCGAGATGGTTGTCGAGGTTGTTTGGAGTCAATGTCGAGATGGTTCGTCATGGGCTTTGTTCGTCATGATTTAGGGTTCATCGGTTGTTGTTATGGTGGTTGTTCGTGGGTAACTAGTTGTTGGTGGAGACGTTGTCGGGTAGAGGTAAAATTTTTAAAATTACCTAAACGCGAAACGTATCACTTAACAGTGGAATTTAACATTCGTTACGGACTAGAAACCTAAAGTGGTAATGTTTGTAACATTAGACACAGATTGATCGGAAAAAATTTAGACATCTATTTTAAAAAAATAATATAATTTGGAGACTTTATTTTTATATTAAACTTATTATTTATAAGATTGATTAAATCAACGTTCATTTTAATACAATTATCGTATTATTATAATACTCTAAATCCTACTCGACTAAATCCGTAAGATTTGAGTGCCAAAATCATCGAAGTTAACAAATCATTTTTATTTTTATAAAATCACATTACTCAAAACCTTTAAAATATATTAATCTCACCGTAATAGATAAAAAATATTAATTAGATTTAAAAAAGTACGGAACTCCGTAGTTTAAATCAAAATATATCAAAATAAGAGGTACAAACCATTAACAAAATACATAAAGTCCTATGAATATATAAGCTAGATGAAAGATAAGGTATTGTACTCTGAAAGCGATTCGATGCTGGAATCTTTCTCTAACGAAGGTCCTCGACTACTATATAATTGAATCACATGCGAACGGAAACATCCGAACATTGATATTGACAAGTTTAATAACACACAATTATTGATATGATCATGATCGGCACAAACTTTCTCCATTGTTTGATCACACCATAAATATCATTAAGGCTAACTCTATGGGAGTTCTACCTTTCTTTATCTTCTATCTACTTATATATGCATTATTTGATGATATAAGCATGTTTTTGCATATTAGACTATGCTTGATTATCATATGTTATCATTCATTTGCATGATTTTATTTCGCATGAATTTGCATGAATATTAATAGTTTGCATATCATTAATTTGCATGAATAAATAAGCATGATACTTCATTCAAAGTATGTACTTCATTTAGCATTTAGATCATTAAAGCATGTAGTTTTTTTATGTAAGTTATTTCATTTAAGTATGTTGTTTCATTCAATAAAGCTAGTTCACCAACTAAACTAGTTCATTCATTAAAACTAGTTCAATTAGTCACACTAGCTCTTTTAATGTTTGCATGACATGTTTCTTTTTGTTTTATTTAAGCAAGAACGTTTGCTATAATTGTGACTAGGTGCATGAATGGAGTTGAACAATCACATTAAATACAAGAATATCAATCAGTTTGTTTTTCATTTCTGAATGCGATATAGATGTGTTTGGATCCTGAAATCAATTGTTAGAATTTCATTACTAGAATTACATGCAAGGATGAACATTCAAAGCAATCTCCAAATTCATTCATAAAAGAGCATGAACGTCCAACATACCTTCAATTCTTTTAATCCATGATTAGGCTGCATTAAAAAGCAATAAAGACCTACTTCATCATTTTTTTTGTAGAGCCTTTTCAATCTCTACAAGGGAGACATGCATTCAAGACATCCTTTATCATCCATTTGTGAGACTATTCAAATTCTACAAGGAGACATACAATGAAGGCATTCTTAATTCATATTATTATGACATTCAAGAAGGTTAAATGGCTTGAAGATGAGAATGAAATAGCAAGAGAAACTTCCCTTTTGGACACCTAAGTGTCTACATACATCAAGTGTCCACATTCATCCTCCATTCTTTCATAAGTGAGTGTTGAGTTAATCGATCGACGAAATAGCCAAGAGAGGTTGAATTGGTAATAAAAGTTTTGGTGGAAGCTTTTGTAGAAAATTGAAAATAATTGCACAACGATTTAGAGTGGTTCGACTTTCTCAACCAAAGTCTACGTCCACTACCTTAGCTATCCACACTAAGGATTTCCAACAAATTCACTAATTTGTTATTTCTTTTGAGAACAAAGAGTAACCTTACAACTCCCTCAAGAACTATACCCCAAATTCTTGAGAACACTCTCTCTCAAAGAGAAATACACAAATTTGCAAACTTATAGAAAAACCTCACAAGGTAAGATGTTTGCACAATTCTAGAACAAAGAAAAAACACAAAAAAATGAATACAATTGAGCACAATAAGTGTTCTTGAAAGCAAAATGAACATTGAATGAAAATTTGGCTTGAAATGCTCAAACTTGGCTTGAAATGCTCAAACTTGAGGTTTGATACTTTCTCTTTGATTCTCTAGTTTCTCTTCTTAATTGTTGTTGATCAATGGCTCCTAAGCTTGTTTAAATACACCTTGGATCACTTCTGAACGTTGGGGGATCATTGGTGAAGTCAATAGAGCCGTTATTGTGTAATTATTATTTAAAAATCTAGTTGGGAGCGTAGGTGCATCGGTACACTATCAGTGTGCATTGATACACTATGTGTAAAATTCAAATATTTCGACCGCTATAAGACTTAGTGCATCGGTACACTAGGGGTGCATCGGTACACTAATTACATTCGATTTTTCAAAAGAGCCAGGAGTGTATCGATGCATGGTCTGTGCATCGGTACATACAATGCATTCGAATTAGGGTGTGCATCGATACACCAAAGAGTGCATCGGTACATCCCTTTATAAAATTGATTTTGGCTCGATTAAGGTTCAAAATACTTTGTACAAATTATTTCAAAAATATTTTAAGTTTAAAACACAATTTTACACTTTAGTAAGGTTTGAAATTGACATTTGAAAAACTTGGAGTAATATTTGTGACATTCGAATAATTTAATCGAATATACTTTAAAAATTATTATAAAATCTTAAAATTCAATAAAACTTAATTTGTTATATCAAAACATCAAAACATTTTCAATAATGTCCCCCTTTTTGATATAACAAAACATTTAAATAATTTTAAGAGTTTCTTTGAAAATTATTTTTGAAAATTACTCCCCCTTACACTCCCCTTATTATATTCTCCCCTTTTTTTGTTAAATCAAAAAGACCCTAGAAAATAATTTAAACAAAGGTTTGAAAATTTAGCCAATTGATATTTAAAGCTTAAGCTGCTAAGATCACAATCAAGATTGGTCATATTTCAACTAATATGTAAATATGCAAAAACTAATATACATTAAGCTCAAATTAAAAATTCAACCAAACCAAATATATAAATATAAGCATTTAATTTCAAACATCCAAACATCCAAAACATAAATCCAAAAACATCCAAAATGTTAAAACAATAAGTTCTAGGTTCAATCCAAGAAAACAAAGCAAGAAATGATCTAATTGTCTATCGGTGGAGCATGAGGTGATAAATATGCCCATATATTGGCCACATCACGTGTAAGTGCGTTGACCCTCTCGTCCATAACATCGAAATGATGATTTATTGCTTCGTTGTTAGTAGTTAAATGTGACTCGATGGAAGTAAACCTCATGTCAAGATTCTCCATAAATGATCAGAAATATGGAGGCATCTGACTTTGTTGTGCCGACTCATCCTCGGGTACGTGTTCGTCGATATCTTGAAATAGTTCTTGAAGTTCTGGATTATCGTCCGATGTAGGTGCCGGAGGATCTTGTGAAGAGCTAGCTCCCGATGTTTTCTCAATGGATCAAACTAATTGACCCTTGTCCTCCTTCCATCTCGATTTCTTTAAAGATGTAAGATTTAATTGGTTCTTGAGAGGGATGGGAATATCAAGCGAAACCTTAAGCCCGAGTTTGATAAACAGATTACTAAGGAGACAACCGTAAACTAAAGTTTTGACATTTTTGGATGGGACAACGTTCTCTACTAATTCACCAAAAATGATCTATGGCAAATTTATTTTCTTGTTATGTTGGATACAGTGTATCCATCATAAATCTATAACTCTAAGAGATGAGTACCTACCTCCGGATGGTCTAAACCACCAAGAGATCATCAAGTGAAGGAATTGCTCGTGATGAGTTCTTAAGGTACTTACACTACCCTTAGCTTTATAGGGTGTAGCCACAATCTTTTTTTCATTATCCAGACCCATATTATCTAAACCAAAGGCATTTGCGATTGTGTCGGAGTCGATATAAATGAATTCACCTAAGAGATAGATTGAATTCATATGGTTTCAGTTTGACGCTCATTTTGGACACAGACGCATTGGAGTAGAAAATACAGACTAATTGGTGATAAACAATGGGCTGAATTTGAAACAGTTTATCAAATTTCCAAGAACAGAGGATAAGAAGATATTCGGAGTTCATATCGACCATTGCTTGAATAGAGGGAATACGTTCTTCCCGGATTTTGTATGATTGGAAAGAATTAAAGAACCTATGATAGAGTTCTTCTCGACAACGACCAGGTTGGTTAAAACAAGAATTAAGAATGGTCATTTCGGGTTCGTTTGAATTTGGATTTTGAGGTGGATGATGAATGAGAGGTCGGTTTTGGTTTGAACGACTAGAGGATAACCTAGCGCGTTTAGACATGATTGAAATCAGAATGTATAAGGTTACCTGCAAATTTGAAACACATGTATACAATACAATCAATCCCAAAACTCAATATGAGTAATCAATATTCAAGGTTCTCTAAATAATCCTAATGGGCAAATTTAAAAACTATTTTTGAAAATAATGTTTGAAAATCAATATTTAGTTTTCAAAGCAACATAATTAAATAAAAAACATCAAATTTTAAAATTAAAACAATAATTTTTGAAAATTTTTATTTATTTCAAATTAATTGTTTTTACAAAATTGTTTGTTTTTGATTAGATTTGTTGTAAAATTTAGTTTAGAAATACAATATGAGTAATTTCTGATATCTAATTCAACCTAGAACTAATTAAAACTAGTCCTAAGTTCAAAATCAATAAAATAGTGGTTTTAGAAAATTACCTTGAAAATTTTTGGATTGAGTGGAATGTAGTGATGTTTGCACGAATTTGTTGATAGTAGCAGGTTTAGAAGTTGAAGTACGAAAGAAATCCGACTAAATTTTGTTGATTTAAAGCAATGAGGAGAAGAGAGGTGTACGACGTGGTGTTTTTATGTTAGGGGTTTTAGTAAAATAGCATATTTTAGGGATTTAATACCCTTCATATTGTATCGATGCACATTCAAGGAATGCATCGGTTCACCTTCATAGTGTATCGATGCATATTCAAGGAATGCATTGTTTCACCTTCATAGTGTATCGATGCATATTCAAGGAATGCATTGGTACACTTTCATAGTGTATCGATGCATATTCAAAGAATGCATCAGTACACTTTCATAGTGTATCAATGCATAGTGCACAAAAAGTTCAAAATCCATTTTAAACACCTAAAATGCTAGATTAATTAGCTCTAGTGGTATTGGCAACTCAAAGATTGAAAATTAACAATGTTCAATCAAATAAAACTATCCTTAAATTTTATTGAACATATAATTAATTTTCACTAAAGATCATAAACTCCCCCTAACTAATAGCAAAGAATGCAATCAAAAGTATTATTTTTATAAGCATTTTTCAATTCTAATTTAAAAGTGCTAAAATTATTTTAAACACTAAGTCAAGATAGGTTGGTCAAACCTAATTCTCTCCTAAGTGCCCAAAATCTTTCTTTATCTAAAGGTTTTGTAAAAAATATCTGCTAATTGATGCAAAATATCAACATATTCTAAAACTATATCTCTTTTTGTGACATGATCTCTAATGAAATTATGTCTAATTTCAATGTGCTTAGTTCTAGAGTGTTGGATGGGATTTTTAGTGAGACAAATAACACTAGTATTGTCACACTTGATAGGTATGGTACTAACTTCAATTCCATAATCTAAAAATTATTGCTTCATCCATAAAACTTGTGCACAACAGCTACCAGCTGAAATGTATTCCGCTTCAGTAGTAGATAATGCAACACAATTTTATTTCTTTGAAAACCATGAAATCAACATATTTCCTAGGAATTGACAAGTACCAGATGTGTTTTTCCTATTTATTTTGCATCCTCCATAATCCGCATCAGAGAAGGCATGCAAGCTAAAGCTAGAGTCTCTAGGATACCAAAGTCCTAAATTAGGAGTGTCCTTAAGGTATCCAAAGATTCTCTTAATGGCTAGTAGATGTTATTCCTTAGGGCATGATTGAAATCTAGCACATAAGCAAACACTAAACATAATGTCTGGTCTACTTGCGGTTAGATAAAGCAAAGAGCCAATCATTGACCTATATAATTTAACACATTTACCTCCATCTTTGTTGATGAGCTCATTGGAGTGGTATGATGTTTCCCATTTTCCAATCCAAATTTCTTGAGCATGTCCTTGATGTATTTTGCTTGATTGATGAAGATGCCATCTTTTTTTTGCTTGATTTGGAGTCCCAAGAAAAATGAGAGCTCCCCCATCATGCTCATCTCGAATTCACTCTACATTAGCTTAGAAAATTCTTGGCAAAGCACATCATTAGTATAACCAAATATTATATCATCAACATAAATTTGAACTACTAATAAATCTTTACCTTTATACTTTAAAAACAATGTAGTGTCAACCTTCCCTTTTGAAAAATCTTTTTCAATTAAAAAATTTGACAATCTTTCTTTCATACGAAGATCTAGGAGCTTGCTTTAAACCATAAAGAGCTTTTGTCAATTTAAAAACATGATCTGGAAATTTTGAATCTTCAAAACCAGGAAGTTGTTCCACGTATACTTATTCTTTTATAAAACCATTTAAAAATGCACTTTTAACATCCATTTGGTATAATTTAAATTCATGAAAACATGCAAAAGCTAATAACATTCTAATTTCTTCCATCCTAGCTACGAGAGCGTATGTTTCATCATAGTCTATGCCCTCTTCTTGAGTATAGCCTTGAGCAACAAGTCTAGCCTTGTTCCTCACTATATTACCACTTTCATCAAGCTTATTCCTAAATACCCATCTAGTACCTACAGTAGATTTATTACTAGACCTTTCAACTAATGTCCATACTTTACTTCTCTCAAATTGATTTAACTCTTCTTGTATAACCATAATCCAATTATCATCATCTAATGCTTCTTTGATATTCTTAGGCTCTATGCATGAAATAAATGCAACATAATTACGTATATTTCTAAGAGAAGATCGAGTTGTTACCTCTTTAGATGGATCACCTATAATTTCACCATCCTTGACATAGTTGTATTCTCTTGGGTAAGAGACTTCCCTTTCTTCAATGATTGGATTCTCGAGAACATCGTGAGTTTCCTCATTTTTCGTTTCTTCCTCTGATGATGGTTCTCCAACGTCATATCTAACGTCATTTACTTTTACAATACCTACGTCATCATCAACACAAGAATCCTTCCTCGGAAGGGGATTTTCATTGAAAACAACATGTATAAACTCTTCTACCACTAAAGTTCTTTTATTAAATACCCGATAAGCTTTAGAATTTAAGGAATAACCCAGAAAAATTCATTCATCACTTTTAGCATCAAATTTGGCAAAATTTTCTTTACCGTTGTTTAAAACAAAACATTTGCATCCAAAATGATGAAAATAGCTTATGTTAGGCTTTTTATTTTTGAAAGGTTCATATGGAGTTTTCTTTAAAATTGGCCTAATCATTACTCGGTTTATAACATAACAAGCGATATTTGTGGCATCCACCCAAAAATATTTTGGCAAATTGTTTTCACAAAGCATGATTTTAACCATTTCTTTTAAAGTTCGATTTTCCTCTCAACATCTCCATTTTGTTGAGGGGTTCTAGGTGCTGAAAAATTATGATAATACCATTTGAATTACAAACATCAGTAAATCTAAGATTTTTAAATTCAATACCATGATCACTCCTAACACTAGTTATGGAGTAACATTTTTCATTTTGGATTACTTTTGAAAACGTGATGAATTTTTCTAATGCTTCATCTTTAGTAGATAAAAATAGAACCCAAGTATATCTAGAATAATCATCTACCAATACAAAAAAAATATTGTTTTCCACCCAAGCTAACAGTCCTAATTGACCCAAAAAGATCTATATGGATCAATTGTAATACTCTACTGGTTGATACATCATTAATGGACTTAAAAGAAGCTCTTCTATGTTTTCCTTTAGCACATGCATCACATATTTTATCATTATCAAATTTTAGTTTTGGTAACCCTCTTACTAAATTTCCTTGAATTAGTCTTTGTAAAACACTCATGCTAGTGTGTCCTAGTCTCCTATGCCATAACCAACTATCATGTTCATCCTTAGCAACTAGACACAAGTTAGTCATATTTATTGTATCTAAATGCACCATGTATATGTTTCATATTCTATGACCAACAAACATAATCAAAATAGATGCAATGTCAATAAATTTTTTGCAAATATTTAATTTAAAATAAGACATTGTATCTTTTGTCAAATTCATCTAATCGGATTATGCTTTAACCCTTTCACATATAGAACATTATGCAATGCCAATTTTCGAGATTAAGAGCATAAGCATAAAGTTTTGGAAATGTTATGCATTAAAAGAAATTTGAATTCCATGCATAAACATTAAAAAGTTTAAGGTAAAAAATTTACCAAAACCAAAGTATTTGAAAAATTTATATCAATTGTTAAAGAGATATCATTTACATTTGAAAACAATTTTGACCAAATATTATTATGATGAACTAAAGTTATGAAAAATTTCTGAAAATTTTTTATTGTTCATCATAAAACATTTTCCAACATACATGAGATAAAACATAATTATTTAAGCTTAAATACCCATGATTGCATAAACTAAATGAGCAACCAAATAAAAAAAATAACATCAAGTTTAGAGGTTACTCATTCCTTTTTCATGTGTGGCTAGAGCATCTTGAATATCTTTACTTTTATCATCATTGCTCCCACACACCTACAAGAGACATTTAAGTAGATTTTGGTATCCAAATTTCTTTGGATCCTTGAGCATTAGTTTCAATGCCCCTTGTTCCTTTTGGAACCCATACTTGTCTAATTTTAAATCGTTTTCCTTTCTTTAAATGACAAGTATGTTCCTTATGACCATGATAATGACAATGTGAGCAAATTGTCATTATTGAACTAGATGAATTATTTAAAATGATTTCTTTTTCTTTTGTTAAGCATTCAAACTTAACTTTCAAATCGAAAATTTCTTTTTCAATACTTTCAAATTTCATTTTTGAAAGCTCTAAATTCTTCTTCAAGATTTCATTTTGATTTTCAAAATCCATTTTCGTTTCTAGAAGAAGTTTGCTTAATTTGAAAATTTCTTTTTCAAAGTTTTCAAATTTTATTTTTGAAAGCTCTAACTCATTTTTCAATATTTCATTTTGATTTTCCAAGTCTGTTTTACCTTTCAAAAGAATATCATTTTTAGCAATAAATTTAGAAATCAAATTCTTATATTTGGAGTTCATGGTCTCAAACTCCGAAAATAATTCATCATAGGCATCTTGTAACTCATTAAAAGAACGTAATTTTAACTTATTTGAGTTTAAAGATACCTTTGGCTCTATTAGAGCTAATAGAGACATCACCGGATTTTTCTCTTCTTTATCGTCTCTATAGATTTTCTCAAGCTTATCCCACTGTTCCTTGGCGTTTGAACAAGAAGAAACTTCTTTAAATATTTTTGGATCAATTGCACAACATAGCATGTGCATAGCCTTTGTGTTTTGTTGAGATTTCTTCCGTTCTTGATCACTCCACTTCTTTGTCTTCTTCGTAGGATAAGAATATCCTTTCTTGATTATCACCCAAGCTTCCATATCATGTGCTTGGATAAATTACAACATGAATCTCTTCCAACGACGATAATTTGTTCCATTGAAGTAAGGAGGTACGTCAATTGGTCTGGATTCTTCCATGGAGAATGAACCGGAAGTGGACACCATCTTTATCGATTTAACTCTTCCCGAATCAACTCAAAAAGGTGGTTAAACCTTTAAATGAGTGAGGCTCTGATATCAATTGTTGAGTTAATCGATCGACGAAATAGCTAAGAGGGGGTGAATTGGCAATAAAAGTTTTGGTGGAAGCTTTTGCAGAAAATTAAAAATAATTGCACAACGATTTAGAGTGGTTCGACTTTCTCAACCAAAGTCTACGTCCACTACCTTAGCTATCCACACTAATTCTAACAAATTCACTAATTTGTTCTTTCTTTTGAGGACAAAGAGTAACCTTACAACTCGCTCAAGAATTATACCTCAAATTCTTGAGAACACTCTCTCTCAAAGAAAAATACACAAATTTGCAAACTTACAAAAAAACCTCACAAGATAAGATGTTTGCATAATTCTAGAACAAAGAAAGAACACTAAAAAATGAATACAATTGAGCACAATAAGTGTTCTTGAAAGCAAAATGAATATTGAATAAAAAATTGGCTTGAAATACTCAAACTTGAGGTTTGATGCTTTCTCTTTGATTCTCTAGCTCCTCTTCTTAATTGTTGTTGATCAATGGCTCCTAAGCTTGTTTAAATACACCTTGGATCACTTCTGAACATTGGGGATCATTGTTGAAGTCAATAGAGCTATTATTATGTAATTATCATTTAAAAATCTGGTTGGAAAGCGTAGGTGAATCGTTACACTATCAGTGTGCATTGATACACTATGTGTAAAATTCAAATATTTCGACCTTTATAAGACTTAGTGCATCGGTACACTAATTACATTTGATGTTTCAAAAGAGCAAGGAGTGTATCGATGCATGGTTTGTGCATCGGTACATACAATGCATTCGAATTAGGGTGTGCATCGATACACCAAAGAATGCATCGGTACATCCCTTTATAAAATTGATTTTTGTCTCGATTAAGGTTCGAAATACTTTGTACAAATTGTTTCAAAAATATTTTAAGTTTAAAACACAATTTTACACTTCAGTAAGGTTTGAAATTGACCTTTGAAAAACTTGGAGTAATATTTGTGATATTCGAATAATTTAATCGAATATACTTTAAAAATGATTATAAAATCTTAAAATTCAATAACATTTAATTTGTTATATCGAAACATCAAAATGTTTTCAATAGTGAGCAAGCCAAGAAAGTTCAAATTCATCCTAGACTCCTAGAATATTCAGTCTCAAAAGGGTCCAAATTCATCATAGACTCTCTAGAATATTCGATAACTTAAGGAGAAAAAAATAAACAAAGCATTCATCACCATTAAGATGAAGCATTCATCTTCTTTGTGAGAACCTTTCATATTCAACCTATGAACACTATAAATAGACTTCATCCTAACATTTTAAACACACATCTTGATATATAAAATTCCTCTTTGAGAGTTGTTTTCTTTCTAGTTCTTTTGAAGAACTTTATCAGCTTCATGTTTGTCTTGTGGTATTCATTCATTTTATTTGTTTATAGAGTTGGTTCCTAACTCCTTTATAGTTAGAGGGTCACGTTTCATCCCTACCATTTCAATCCATCATTTTATATTATTGGTTCCTACCTCCATATAACTAGTGGGTCATAATCCACCATTCTTCATTCCCTCCACATCCCACTCCATTAACATCCATCACCTTTACCATATTTCCTTTTCATCAAACTACAACTTTCATCACCTTCCATACTATTTCCAAATCACTATAACCATCACATCATCAATCCTTCATCATCATTTACATTCCTATATTTCTTTATCATTTTACAAGTTATAATTTCAGGTTCTAAGCAAGCAAGTTTTACACTTACTAGAATCACAATAGGGCAACATTATATGATTCGATAACATCACAACCTGAGTCATATCAACCATGCTACAATAATTTATATGATTAATAATATAACATGATTATAGGTATGAAAGTATAAACAAAACAAGCATGAATCATCTCACTATACGTCTCATGTTAACAACATAGCATACATTACTATTAATATTAACATCACACAACACAGAAGTAATAGTATCACAAGGTTCGGACCATACAATATCTGATCAATCTAATGTTTGGAATATACAATATCAAGTGTTAAAATGTACACGGTGTCTAGATCACATAGTATCAAACAACATAGTGCTATAACATTCGAATCATACAATATCATATAATCCTCGCACAACTCTTCATACAATGTTAAATGTTAACTCGGTCCACACAACATCATGTAGCACAATTCACAGATATTTGATCACTTATCCTATATCACACATAGTCGGTATTAAACAAGACTAACACGGTCACATCAACAATTATCGAGTAATACGCTAAATTTTTTATAATATTCTTTCATATGAAGTCTTATATTCTCCAACCTGATACTCTATCGTTGAAACATCTTCCACTGTGGCATCATTTGCCGTAGACTCTTCTGTCATGGATTCCTCCTCCATAGACTCCTCCGTCGTGGAGTCTTCAGTTCTATTTTAGTTAAGTATCATATGCTTTGGAGTATTAGCTTTCTAGAGGGTTAAATTTAAGGTTAGATATAAAACTTTACTTGCGAGAAAAGTAATTATGTTTACAAGAAAGTCTATTATAAATAAGCTATAATAGCCAACAAGACTTAGTTTACAACGTGATATATTATTATACGTTGGCTGGATCTCATGATAATGAACCCAATATCTTAAGTTCTCTTTTTTCTTTTAAATTTTTTAAAAAAATAGTTTGTTGTCTATGTTTGAAGTTCGTAATCATTTATACATAAACATTATTTTAACATAAATTAAATGTAATTACAACATTAAAATTGTAAGTTCTTAGCACTCTTTTGATTAACTTGCAATTTCCTTTGAGGACTAAAATACACCAGAAAATGTTGTTTCTCGTCTTTTTTATTACATGAATGCAAATAAACCTTTCACCCTTTCTTTTTTTGTTTTTTTTTTCCTTTATATAACATCGATTAATCTTCTAAGGCTTGCCTTTTATCTTTATCGGCATCATCAATTTCATCATTCATCAAATCCCTTTCTTCCTCAAATCCTTGGTGTTCCATTGATTCATCATTTGGCTGCATAAACTGCAGCTTCAACCTCCCATCTTCCCTGCATGCATGCAACAACTCTTGCGTTGGGGTCCTCACCTATTTCAGCACGAACCTCCCATCTTTCCTGAAAGATTTGAACAAAACCAACGGCTTCCCATTCATCCCTATGCATGAAATCGGTGGCAGAAAGTCTCCGACACTGGTCGATCTTCTCAACTTAATGACCTCCAATTCACCTTGCATATTCCATCTCTTTTCATTCACCATGCCGCTCGCTTCATTTATATTCTCCTTGCAGCTTTGCCACTCTTGTTTCATCTCATTTGTAGTGTCGTATTCCCAAGCGTCGTCACAGCTCTCGGAACCGAGCCCTTCGGTCCACCTCCGAGTGGTTCAATATTGCTGAAGAAAAGGGTGAAATAGGGAAGGAAAGTGATGGTAACTCGAAGTTCTCCTTGAAATGAAGCTCGCCGAAGATTTCGGTTATGGAAGATTGTTCGATCGGTTGAATTTGAGAAGAATGCTTGATTTGTTTCCAGGAAGAGGTCCCAAACAGTGTTGGGGTTTCTGGTAATGAGTGCTCAAAGATGTGCTTCAGGCCTCCAGAGGCAGCCATGGGCTGGCTCTCCACTAATCTCTTTCGAAAGATGATTATTACTCATAGAGAGAGAAGAGAGCTGGGGTGGGGAAGAAGCAAGAAAGAAGGAATTATAAAGAGACTATAAGTTAAAGTCAATTTAGAGTTCTGTAAAAAGAGTTGAAAGATCAATGGGTTCCTCTTCTAGTGGAGCATAATAAGGAAGTTCACACAACATCATGCAACACAATTCACAGATATTTGATCACTTATCCTATATCACACATAGTCGAGTATTAAACAAGACTAACACGGTCACATCAACAATTATCGAGTAATACGCTAAATTTTTTATAATATTCTTTCATATGAAGTCTTATATTCTCCAACCTGATACTCTATCGTTGAAACATCTTCCACTGTGGCATCATTTGCCGTAGACTCTTCTGTCATGGATTCCTCCTCCATAGACTCCTCCGTCGTGGAGTCTTCAGTTCTATTTTAGTTAAATATCATATGCTTTGGAGTATTACTTTCTAGAGGGTTAAATTTAAGGTTAGAAATAAAACTTTACTTGCGAGAAAAGTAATTATGTTTACAAGAAAGTCTATTATAAATAAGCTATAATAGCCAATAAGACTTAGTTTACGACGTGATATATTATTATACGTTGGTTGGATCTCATGATAATGAACCCAATATCTTAAGTTCTCTTTTTTCTTTTATATTTAAAAAAAACAAAAAAAAATAGTTTGTTGTCTATGTTTGAAGTTCATAATCATTTATACATAAACATTATTTTAACATAAATTAAATGTAATTACAACATTAAAATTGTAAGTTCTTAGCACTCTTTTGATTAACTTGCAATTTCCTTTGAGGACTAAAATACACCAGGAAATGTTGTTTCTCGTTTTTTTTATTACATGAATGCAAATAAACCTTTCACCCTTTCTTTTTTTGTTGTTTTTTTCCCTTTATATAACATCGATTAATCTTCTAAGGCTTGCCTTTTATCTTTACCGGCATCATCAAATCCCCTTCTTCCTCAAATCCTTGGTGTTCCATTGATTCATCATTTGGCTGCATAAACTGCAGTTTCAACCTCCCATCTTCCCTGTATGCATGCAACAACTCTTGCGTTGGGGTCCTCACCTGTTTCAGCACGAACCTCTCATCTTTCCTGAAAGATTTGAACAAAACCAACGGCTTCCCATTCTTCCCTATGCATGAAATCGGCGGCAGAAAGTCTCCGACACTGGTCGATCTTCTCAACTTAATAACCTTCAATTCACCTTGCATATTCCATCTCTTTTCATTCACCATGCCGCTCGCTTCATTTATATTCTCCTTGCAGCTTTGCCACTCTTGTTTCATCTCATTTGTAGTGTCGTATTCCCAAGCGTCGTCACATCTCTTGGAATCGGGCCCTTCGGTCCACCTCCGAGTGGTTCAATATTGCTGAAGAAAAGGGTGAAATAGGGAAGGAAGGTGATGGCAACTCGGAGTTCTCCTTGAAATGAAGCTCGCCGAAGATTTCGGTTATGGAAGATTGTTCGATCGATTGAATTTGAGAAGAATGCTTGATTTGTTTCCAGGAAGAGGTCCCAAACAGTGTTGGGGATTTTGGTAATGAGTGCTCAAAGATGTGCTTAAGGCCTCCAGAGGCAGCCATGGGCTGGCTCTCCACTAATCTCTTTCGAAAGATGATTACTACTCATAGAGAGAGAAGAGAGCTGGGGGTGAGGGGTGGGGAAGGAAGCAAGAAAGAAGGAATTATAAAGAGACTATAAGTTAAAGTCAATTTAGAGTTATGTAAAAAGAGTTGAAAGATCAATGGGTTCCTCTTCTAGTGGAGCATAATAAGGATTGGTGGTTTAAGTGCTATGAAATAATTTAGCGGTCATTAAACAAAAGAGATCGTAATCCATGAAAGTAAAACAGAAAATAGATACCGGAATTCATCGAACTCCGGTGGTAATTTCCATGTCCAAGTAGATATGTTAGGGTCACAAGGTTTAAGCAAACCAGTCATCACACTGAAAAGATACAAGAAAAAAATCATGTCAAAGTATCAGTTAGGGTTCAACCGTTGTTGAGTACCCTTCAACGCCATGCTTCAATGCGTTCTATCATTGAATCTATACGGCTCAAGTTGGTTATCCCTTTGGTCTTGTCAGCAGTGTTTGTCATCTTAAGTGTCGATTGCAGACCGATGATTTTGTTGGGCTCCTTGAGACATGAATTACTTGATTGGCCAATATTGTTGGTCTTTCCAACAATCATCAGAGTTGCAGGTTTCAGGTTGTTGGATACAACGGCATCGGTTTCAGTGATGAAAGTTTCAGTCTCATTGGGATGATCTGCATCAGTAATTAGCTTGTCGATGGTGCGCATCAGACTGTGATCTTTGGTATTTGGGATCTCGTTGTTTTGACTATAATTCCTGAAACTTTCGTTTAAAGGCTCTTCAGCGAGAAAGGCCAGCTCTTTCTCTTCACTATCATTTTCAGTATCTTGAATGGAGGAGAGTGAAGGGATTTGATCTCCATTCTCATCGAAAGGCTCCAGATGGAATACGGGAGTTGGATCTACCACCGAATCCTCTCTTTCTCTCAGGGTCCTTATGATGAGCGTCTTGAGGAAGTTCATCACTTGGACTGCATACATCAACGCTGTCAAAGGATCTGCCATCTGCAACCAGAATAAGCCATAGTTTGCCATCTTTAATCGGCACAATATGCTATCAACATTGCGAGAAACGAAAGGCTTTGCTCAAGAAGTACTTATTATGGATAAACCAATGTGGATGTGAACTTAAGGGGAGCATTGTATCTCGTGGTGAAATAAACATGTGAAATATCAAACTCACCTGAGTCATGTTTGGAGCAAAAACCATAGCTATATTACGTGCATTCATCTTGTTTAGATGTTCTTGCTGAACAACGTCAGCCATGAGATTTATGGCCCAATCTAGTAGAGCAGATTCTGTTGGGGCTAGAAGTCTAGCAAGCTCAGCACACTGTTCTTCGGTCTGGCATTGCATTATCTGTTCTGAAGATAAAGAATCCAGAACACCAGTGGGAAGTTCTCTGAACCAAGCCTAACAATAACCCAACATCAAATTAGTATATTCGGGTTCGATAATAAAAGAAGAAGAAGATACAAAGCCGTTTCCCTGCAGACGTACCTGGATAAAATCTACATTTGAGATATTTCTAGAAAACTATTTGCAGTAAGTTCATCTTTTCATTCAACTCCATAATCACATATATCAAATGTAAGTGAAGGAAAGATCAAGTGAGATTAAAATGGCATCGCCATACCTTGATTAGTCCCGCCAAACAATGCACGTCGACCCCTTCTGGAACCACTCCACCATTTAATTGTTCTCTGACATACTCTTCCTGACTGTTTTCAGCATTGATTCTGAAGATCCCTTCTGCCTGCATGTAGTGAAGTCAATATGTTTCGGTCATATATATAAGAGAGAATGTTAAGACGTCTACGTTTCTCTAATTTTTTGACCTATATAGCATATTGAGGAGGGAGAGGATTGAGAAAAGGAAGAAAACCTGCAAGCCTCCTCGAGCATATAAACGCCTTTGCATTAGCAAGAGTATTGTTGGCACACTGTTACCTCTGGAGTCATAGGATAACTGCATCGATTCTGTGGAAACTCCAAAGACAGTTGCACTGCAAAAAAAAAAAACGAAACGACAAACAATGACATAGCTGATCGATAGAGATTGTGCTAGGATGTTAGCTTTCTGCTATCTGTACATGCAATGAAACATCGTACAAGACTACTGATTACATGAAGAAATAGAACTTCTCAGAGGTGATGCTGATACTAAAGGAAATTAAGAAGACTACTTAGTGCAATTGCAGAATTGCCGGTTTCTATAATCAAAATGTTTCAACATTTTCCGTGTATGTATAGGGTGTGCATAGTAAATCCAGCCTATCCTCTTAATTTGTTAGCATTGTCGAAGCGATAAACAAATCATTAGTAGCATTAGCACTCGTCGACAGTAGATACAGAAGAAGTAGAATGAGAACAGATCTCAAACAATCGTTAGCAATTAAGTCTGCGGCAATCTAGAACAGTTAACCATATTAGCTGAAGAAGATGACTGATCTAACAAATTATACCCCTAGTGTTTACCTTCCAATTCCCACCACCAACTCCACATGCTAAGATCTTTCAAAAAAAAAAAAAACTCCACATGGTAAGAAGACAATGAAAAATTGTCTCCTCTAATCTTTTTGCTCGCATCATACGATCAATTCTAAACTTGCATTGCACACCAATGTCTATTCCCTCAAAGATAGCTGCCTCAGTGCAATTTCCCTCACCTGTTGAACGTTTATTTACTTCAATTTTGGCTATTTCCAACAATCTCAATTACTTGAGGATAACACCAAAGAGAAAAGCAAGAGAAATCATGGACTCTTCGATATGACTCACCAGAAAAGTCTGAAGAGCAAACAACTAAGCCAGATAAGCTAATGGCCGGCCAACCATCATAAGTTGGAAAACTAGTAGAGAAAATTTTGTTCCTCTATGGCTTACCTAGTCAATTGACATACCAGATAATGAAGACTTATTACACCGCCAAAAGTAGCCAAAAGTAGAAGGCCACAAACCTATCACTAGTACCGTTAATACTACAAGAACTAGAAGAGTTGAAAACAGAAGCTTCTGATTAGTTAACTTTCAAGAAGAAACTCAAAAAAATCATTCAACTACTCGAAAATCATCCTGAAAGACATTCGAAGTCGAGCCATACCGTACATGTCTACCTAAGGCAGAAGAAAACTTTAAGATCCTCAATCATACATAACTTATTGATATGTATATATAAACACACACACACACAAACCACATCAAAATGATGGAAGTCCCTTTGTACATCAACAATTTCCTCCAACTGAACAATTTGGTCAAATAAAGCAGGCGAATTAAAGCAAAAAGTAGTAAAGAATATTAACTCAGCCTCTAGTATAATTGTGTTTCCTTCCAGAAACATACAATTAGCTATGACATTTCGAAGAGATAAGCCAAAACAACTTTCCAAGGAAACATACAATTAATGCAAAGAATTGAATTCCCCCTCTTTTTTCTGATTAAATCTAGATGGGATTCGACCATTTAATATGGAAATCTAATTTTACAAGAATTATATTGCCTAAACCATCATATGTATATATATCTGTATAAACACACACAACTAGTGGCATTAACCAAATTCATCAATTGAAATTACCAAACAATACCATCATCAGAAAAGAGTCATAAAACCCCATAATGCACCAACAGTTCAAACATTAAAGCTAATGGACCCCAACCATAAACGAAAAGAAAAACAAAACTTGTAACAATTCAAGAATTTTTCTTTTAAGAGTGCCACAAAAAATGGAACATTATGTAAAAGATAAAAAAAGGCAAAACGAGAAACCTTGCACTAGGAGCTCTCCTGGGAACTTCAGGCTCAAACTCTACAGGCAAACCCAAGAAGCCATTGAACCTATCGAAGGTAACATGTGCAACGTGTCGGACATTGGTTGGCGAACCGATCTCCATAGCACAAAGCTCCCTTCTATCAATGTTCTTACAAGCAATCAAAGATTTCCTAAAAAGGGTAACAAGCAAAGCCAACAAAGACAACTGATCCGTGTCTGTTTCTGCGTTTCCTTCACTTCTTCCTCTTCGTCGTCTTCTCCTTCAAGGTCACAGCTTGTTTCATTAACAAAGTCATCTCTTTCATGAGTGCAGGTTAAGGAAGAGGAAGTGTTAGTGCTTTGAGGTGAAGGAAAATGAAGGACCTCAGTCATGGCTGGCAATGACAGCAACGTTTCCTGGAATATTAAAAAAAACAAAAAGAAACTATTTTTATTTCTGAAGAAAACCCAAAAAGAAGATATTTTTCTATTGAAAAAAATCAGATTCAAGAAAGGGAGAGGAGAAGGTGGAGTTAGATTGAAGGAAAAGGGAAGTTTCTCAAAGAATGTGGGACGTGAGGAACATTAACTGAAATCACAAATAAAATATATAGAAAGTGATGCTGTTTTTCCTTCTTTTGGGTGACTTTTTTTTTATAGGATTTATGTAGTTTTATTGGGAGAGTTGAAGAAGCAAAATTGGGTGGGAAATTAAGAGGGAGTAATCAATGGGATTATAAATTATGGCAACTAAAAGTAGACGAGAAAGTAAAATAAAGGAAATGACTCTTTTTTTTTCTGCTAAATGAAGTTAATGGGGCTGTCTGGGTTATCATTACATGGATGGGTAGATTAGCTTTATATGGAGATGCCATTTAGTGCTGATTTATTGGCTTTTTGATGTGGATCAAGCTCATTGACCTCTGATGGTTGGTGGGGATTAAACAAAATTGAAAATTTCTATGGAATTCTTCAAAATTAACCAGATTTTTGCAGGCGAAAAAGTAAACATTGAATTTTCATTTCTTTCATGTAATCAAACTAAATAGTGAAATTGAATATAAATGTATGATTGTTTTTCCTATTAGTATGACGTAATGAGATTTATGAATATCAACTACTGCTATTAATAATAATAATATCATTATTTAAATAATAAATGAACTTCAAATGATTGAATGAAGTTCTGTATATTACAATATAATATGCGTTTATTATGTTTAGAAAAAAGAGAAGGGGTGTGAATTCAAGTGACTTTTTCACATAATGCTTGTTAGTATATGTTGATGATGGTGAATTTACAAATTAGTAAAATGGTATGTGTGTGTATATATATATATATATATGGAAAGAAAATAGGGTTTTTTAATTTAGGGGCTAGTATTTGATCTAATTATTATTTAAAATAATATTATAAAAATAATGTAATTAATATTTTATTTTAAATAATTTAAATTTAGATTTTTAACTAATTTATGATTATACATTGAGTACTTTATAATTTTAAAGTTTTATAAATTAATGGTATTCATCGTTAGTGATGATTATCGGTACTTATCGACGTCGTAAAATCTTCCTATATATATACTCACTTTTATCCACGAGTGGCATAGATTAAAATATTAAAGGAGACTTGATTTTGAGTTTCGAGAGATTAATTTTTTAAATTTTGTAAAAGATAGAATTATTGAAGTAAAATTTAAAATTTTGAGACATAAATATAATGATTTTAAAAATATAGATTTAAATATGTTTAAACAGTTCATTTTTTATATATATTTTTTGTTTATATTGATATAATAATTTGAAAGATATAGATATGAATACGTTTCAACACTTAATTTTATAGAATTAATCAAGTGATTTCAGTGGTAATATAGTATTTTGTTCTTCTTAGATATCTTGAATTCGAGTAATTATGTCTGTATAATGTATGTATTATTAATCAGTTAAAAAATTATAAATAAATACTTCCTTATAACCCTTATTAATAAAAAATGCAGCTATTTTGTTTTGGCTTATATGTGATTTTGGGGTTTGAGAAAGAAGGCCAATTTGCAAGTTCACCAGCACATGCTTTTAACGTGCGTCACGTAAAATAAATACACAATAAGAATAATAAATGTAATTTCGAAATTATTAAATGAATTTAGATTTGAGTTTGTTGAAATTGTGTCATGAAATGATAATCGACACTCTGTCGTTTTGCATATTTTAGATTTTATAAAACCCTTTACTTGTGAACCAAACCGAACCAAATTATAAGCAACTATTACGAGAAATGTATCATTTATTATATATTGATTATAATAATTTTATTATGGGTTTAGTTTGCAATTTGAGAAATTTTTATTGTAATTTGAATATTTTTTTAAATAAAATAGTGATATTTATCTTTTCAAAAAAATTAATTTAAATTCAATAAAACCTCAATATTTAATAAATTCAATGTTTTTTTTTATAGAAAATCGTTATTTTATTACAAATAGAAAATATCCAGAATTACGACGAATATTTACAAACATAAAAGTAAACTACATTATAATTAAGATACATTTTCTTGTAACTATTGACACAAAAACTAGCCAAAGTCCAAAGAAAAAAAGTTAAAAAACCTAATTAAAATGTTTGAATAAAATAAATATACGAATAAATCTGACTACACCGGCAAACGAACTACAAAAGGGGATGAAGCTACTGAAAGATTACCAATAAATCACAAATCAGAGTCAAACGACGTGAGAAAACTATCTATAAAACGCAAAACGCAAAACACGTATCCAAATCAATCCAAATGTCCAAAGAAGGGAATATCAACATGATTAACAAATAAACAACATTTTGATCATTCGTGGCGATGTCAAATCCAATCCTGAGAAAAAAAAGATAAATGAAAATAACAATACTAATTAATAAATTCAATGTTAATTGATAAATTATAGAGATGTCATATATCCATTCAATATTCAACATAATTAACAAATTTGAATGAGTGCACATACCAAGTTATTTCAAATAATTAAAAGGATGGTTATTATCTCTAGAGATCTTGAATTTAAACAAATAATTATATGATATTTAAGCGTTTCTTGTCAAATGTTGAAAATATCTAGAGTAAAATAAGAAAATTTAGGTATTGATATAATGGTTCTTATTATTTTAATATTAACAATACTGAATATATATTATAAGAGGATTATTCAAAAAATATTAAAGATAATTTCTCTAAGTTTGAAGTCACCACCCTGATGAATGAAATTACTATGAGATTTCGTGACTATATTTGAACCGGGCAGATGCAGTAAGCCCTGAGGAGTAAGTGTATATTTGTTTTTTGTTTATTCTAAATATCAAATTTAATTTATTAAGTACACATATATATATATGTGTGTTTTTAATAAAAGAATAGGTAAATTACTTCAAATAATATTCATCTTTAAGTTTGGACTCGTTTATACCGCTAACGTTTTAATTTTGTCAATTTCAGTACTAACGTTTATTTTTAAATGCAGTCATGTCACTCCAGTGTTAATGATCTATTGGACGATGACATGATAGCCATGCGTCGTAATGTTGCTAATGTGATTACCTCACTAAAACGACGCCATTTTGACATAACTGTATTTGAGGCTAAAAAATCCAAAAGGACGTAGTTTTGTTTTGAGAAAATTTAGTACACTTGTGGGGATTTGAACTCAAGACCCTTTGATACAAAAACTATGATTTAACTATTGTGCCAACTTAAATTTTTGGCATAATCTACAAACATAATATACATAATATGAGCCATAAATTTCAAATATTATTTTCTAAAAAACTCATAAAATTATTAAAATTCTAAAAAAAAGCACCTTTAATTCCAAAAAAATCTAAATTCTAAATTCCTAAAAATTTGCATCAATATAATAACGATTTACGAATGGTTGGTTAAATAACTCAACTAATGAAATTTGTTAATTTAAATACTCAATTAGAAGAAAAATAATATAGAGTTTTATTTTTTAATATTTGAAAATAGTTTTTGTACAGTGATATAGGATTTTTGAACTTTTAGAAATTTGGAGTTTTTTTGAGACATTTTAGAATTTAAGACGTATTTTTTAGAATTTTAATTTTAAGATTTTTATAGGTCTTTTGAAAAATAATATTTGAAATACGTAATTTATGTTATGTATATTATGTTTGTAAAATTATATTAAAAATATAAATTGGTATAGTGGCTAAGCCTTGCTCTTTCTAACTAAAGACATTAAGTTCAAATCTCCTTAAATGCACAATTTTAATTAAAAGTAAGTGATATTTAAAGTAGTTTACCCTAAAAGAATATTAAAATTTTTAATTTATGGATCTGCTATAACCCGTCCGATGAATATGGCATCCAAATAAAACATTGTCCCTGGCATAGTTCTATATGAATTCTGCTGACTGACTTTTCAGCTGCTCTTCACACTATCGTTTGTTTCATCTTCTTCACCATCCGTACAAAAATATGAGCTTTACAAAGAGAAAATGTGACCGTTCTTCTTCCTCGCAGGTAAGTCATGTTTATGTAGTTTTCCTTAAAAGAAAGTTGGTATCTTTTTTCTCATATACGTAGCGTTATCTCTGATATTTTATTTTCCCTGTTTCTCTGATTTCTGATATCCCACTTTCTTTGTAAAAATTCGAGCTTTACAATAGAAAAACTTTGGCTTTTTATTCTTTATTTCTTAAAGGTAAAGGATGCTCACATGGATGTCCAAAGTTGTTTCTTTTTCTTTGTTTGATTCGCCTTAGAATGTTATTGTTCCCTACTTATTTCTTGTAGTTCACTCTTTGATTTAAGTTTCATTGATTGATGCTCAAGCTTTTTATTCTGCGTTTCATTTGCCTGTTTGTAAGAATGCTCTAGAGAAGTGTGAATGTATTGTGGAATGGATTTGTGTTTTAGGAAATGGGTAATTTAGGGGAGCTAAACGGTGACATTCCTTTTGATGTGCTGTCTCGGTTGCCGACCAAGTACATGCCACGATTAAAGTGTGTTTGTAAAGGGTGGAACCGCCTTATCTCGGACACCTTTTTTATGAAAGTTCAATCCCAGAAGGGAGAAGCCGTACTATCAGGCTTCTTCTTCCAGCAAAGATATAGATGGAGCTACGAGGAAATCTCCGCTGTAACCTACATTCCTGTTAAAAAGCAAGATGCTGATGAAGCTGAGCTCTTTCAGACAGTGTTGGACTTCCTTCCTGAACATGTTGTGGTGCTGTCTTCTTGCAACGGTTTGGTCTGCTGTCGCAGTTGCTTCCCTAGAGTAGACCCTTGTTTCTACATCTGCAACCCCTTGAACCATGAATGGATGAGGCTAAAATGGGACGAACCTAATAAAGAAGACAACTTTGCTTTGGCATTTGATCCATGTAAAGATACCCTAGGCACATCAATCAAGTTCAAACTTATCAAAGTGAAACAAATCGAAACTGAAGAGGGTGTTCATGCTTCTCGTTCGATATATATGCTTCGGATACAAGGGCCTGGAAGAAATCGGTCGAAATCTGCAAATGCAACAATAACCTGTACAAGAACAGTGGGGTGTATGTGGAAGGGGTTTCCCACTGGCTGACTGATGGTGATGAAGTTCTTACCTTCCATGTGGAGATTGACCTTTCATGGTTGGTATCTGTTCCACTTCCTGCAGATGAATTCAGCAGCATCCGCGAAGCATGTATCGGAGATTCGGATGGCAAGCTGCATTACATCCTGGTTTCTCAACACGGACTCCAACTGTGGTGTCTCGATGATTACTTCGAATCCCGGTGGTCGTTGAAGGTCTCGAAAACACTCGAGGAAATGGAAGAACAACATACACGGTTCCTTTACAATTTGCAAGAGAGAGTAACACAAAGGTTGTCTGTTGAAATGGAACCATTGGTTGATCTTTTAGCCTTCAAAGACGGCTGTTTACTAATGAGATTTTCTCTTAAGATCATGCTATATAATATAGAGACGAACACGATGCAACTAGTTTGCTCCATTTCCAAGTTGGGTACTGATTCCACCTTTTGCACAGTCCTTCCTTATTCACTCAGCTTGGTTCCCTTGAATTGCAAGTAAATACAAGGAAGAGCTTAGGAATTAAAGTTAGATTACACTGCTGGAACTTCATCATTGTCCCTCGTTCGTTCCTTTTATTTTTTATTTTTTGTTGTTGAAATGTTTGATACATGAACTATCTATCAGATTTGCTAATGCATATAACTTGAATTTCCAGAAGTTAACAGTTTGTTTCTACTATGTTTGATAATTTGTGTTTATATGCTCCATTGGATTTGTAATATGGTTTATATGTTAGTGTTTAAGCTCATTAGCACCGGAAAAACCAGTTAGTTGTTTGGTCAACATTTAATTCGAATGACTCGGAAATCGAACTTGACTCGAGTTTTTAACAGTCGAAGTGAGTTATTTAATATCCGAAACTTACGAGCAACTTGAAACAATAATATATTAACATTTCAATTTTTAAATTAAATTGTTAATAATAGTAACATATAAATGTTTTTTTCTAAAAAATACAGTATAATGTTTTTATGTACCTAAAGTTGAGATTTAAGTTCGAGTTTGAGCTTCATCCGAACCTAAGTCTCTGAATGTTTCAAGTTTAAGTTTTTTTAGCTCAAGTCGAGCTTTAATTTTTTATTTCAAATTTGATTCGAGCTTGATAATTTTCAAGTCATGAACTTTCAATTCGATCTGAGCTCATCTTTAAACTTTTTGAGTCGAGTTGAGTCGAGCTCAACAATACTCGGACTCGACTCATGTCATTTGCAGCCCTATACAATATCTTTTAAAGCCCAAATGTCTTCAGGAAACATGCCCGTATGCAGCCCAACTTGCCTGTTCCGACAAAATCTTGCTCAGTAGATTCATCGGCTTTCACTTGTCGAAGATTTGAATCGAAGCGTTTGGAATCTACTACTCAAAAACCTTTGTATAAACCCTTGCTTTTGATTTTTCATCTTTCTTCCTCTTCTTTCCTTTGTTCAGTGCTTCGAGGTACATACTTCCCTTACCATTTTGTCTGATTTGTGTTGCTTATTTTTATTCACATCATTTTGATATTTTTTTAATGAACATATCTTTTGTTTTTCTCTTTGATTACTTGCCATGTTGAATAAAGCTTTATCTTGAGTTGTTTTCTTGCTATTTTTTTAAGGACGAGCTTCTTAATTAAACCCAGACATGAAATAAAATAATTAAGAGTTTGTGACATCTCTAGCTAGAGGAAATTTTCTGGGTTTGGAAGTATATGAACCTTTTGTATAGATTGGATATATATGTTGTTATTATTGTTGTTCATCTGGGTTTTAATGTTGAAGCATGTCCATAGTTTAGGTTATTTAATTTTGTTCTTTCTGCCCATTTTTGTATCCAAATCTTAGTGGAGTTTAATTGGTTTTTGTTTCACATTTCATTTATTTCTTTTTGAATTCATTTTGTTTTTCATGTGGTGGGTTTACGGATTTAAGCAATGGATGATAACCTGTATGATGAATTTGGGAACTGTATTGGACCTGAGATCGAGTCCGACAGGGAGAGTGAAGGTGAGGAAGAAGAAGATGGTCTTCTTGACAGGTATGCCCAAGAGGAAAGAGAAGAATCTGATGGTGAGGCTCAACCTGGTGTGTCTAATGGATTGATTACAGCTGCTGATGATGTTGATATGGACAATCAGATTGTCCTTGCTGAGGACAAGAAGTATTACCCCACTGCTGAAGAGGTTTACGGTGAGGATGTTGAGACCTTGGTTATGGATGAAGATGAGTAACCTCTTGAACAACCTATTATTAAACCTGTTCGGAATATCCTGTTCTAAAATTAATGTTGATGGTGCGATGGTGAGGAGCTGGGGTAAAGGAGGTATAGGTGGGCTGATTAGGGACAACAGAGGTGTTAGATTTATCTAGAAATTAAGTTGACAAGTTAGAAATTTCATCTTGGTTGGTGGCTAACTTGTACATATTGGAAAATTCTTTGGTAGGTGGACAAACTTTGAACATATTGTTCTTAAAACTCAACTATAAATAGGTCTAAGTATTTCTATTAGAAATAACCCCAACAATTGGTATCAGAGCTTTGGTTGAGGTTATCCTGGTGGTTCCGTTGCTGAAAAGATATAGCTCGTGATATTGAATATTGTTCGTTAGAATTAAAATGCCAAAATACGGATCAGTTGAGACATCAAGCTCTTCATCTGGACCGGTGAGGAGGGTGATGTCAAATGCAAATTTCTCTGTTGAGTTGTTCGATGGATCCGGTCATTTTGGCATGTGGCAAGGCGAGGTGTTAGACGTTTTATTCCAACAAGGTCTAGACATCACCATTGAGAAAGAAAAGCCCGAATATATGGAGGAGAAAGAATGGGGAACAATCAATCGTTTGGCGTGCAACACGATTCGATCTTGTATTTCTAGGGAGAAGAAGTATGGCTACAAGAACGAGACTTCTGCAAGTAAGATGTGGAAAGTTTTGGAGGAAAAATTCCTGAAGAAAAGCTCTCAGAATTATCTCCATATGAAGAAAAGATTGTTAAGATTTGATTATCAACCAGGCACCAGTATGAATGAACACATCATTGCGTTCAATGAGCTAGTGGAAGACTTATTGGGCATGGATGAAACCTTCAAAGATGAAGATTTAGCTTTGATGTTGTTGTCATCTTTTCCAGATGAATTTGAGCACCTTGAGACAACGTTACTTCATGGTAAGGACAATGTTACCCTTAAAGATGTAACTGCTGCTTTGTATAGTTATGAACTCAGGAAGAAAACCAAGAAGGAGAGCAAGTACGAAGTAGCGGAGGCCATGGTGGCAAGAGGTCGCTCGAAAATTCAAAAGCCAAAGTGGAGAGGGAGATCAAAGTCAAAGTCCAGACTGGAAAGATGAATGTGCCTTTTGTCATGAGAAAGGCCATTGGAAGAAAGATTGTCCGAAGCTGAAGAATAAAGGAAAAGCTGCTCCAGATGCATGTGTTGCAGAGCATGATGCACATGACTCTGACATATCATTGGTTGCTTCATCAACAACATTCAATTCCGATGAGTGGATATTAGATTCGGGTTGCACCTATCATATGTCCCCTAATCGGGAGTGGTTCTCCGATTTAGTGGAACTAAATGCAGGAGTTCTTTATATGGGAAATGACAATGCCTGTAAAACTGTTGGGATGGGTTTCAATTCGATTGAAGAATCAAGATGGATCAACCAGAGTTCTGACGGATATCCGATACGTGCCCAGTTTGAAGAAAAATCTCATCTCGTTGGGAGCCTTGGAATTCAAAGGCTCAGTAGTCACTATGAGAGATGGAGTTTTAAAAGTCACATATGGCGCACTTGTGATGATGAAGGGCATCAGGAAAAATAATTTGTATTACTACCAAGGTAGTACAATTATTGGAGCAGTTGCAGCAGCTTCCGGAGGTGATGATTTATGGACGCAACTCAGTTGTGGCATATGCGGTTGGGACATGCTGGAGAGAAATCCTTGCAAATTCTGGCAAAGAAATGATTGTTGAAAGGTGCAAAGGCTTGCAAATTGAACTTTTGCGAGCATTGTGTTTTGGAAAGCAGAAGAGAGTGAAGTTTGGCACTACTATACATAATACAAAAGGTATTGTAGATTATATTCACTCAGATGTATGGGGTCCTTCAAAGACATCGTCTTTGGGAGGAAACTATTATTTTGTAACTTTTGTAGATGCCTTTTCCAGAAGAGTTTGGGTGTATCCGATGAAGTCTAAAGATGAAGTGCTTCAAATTTTCCTGAAATGGAAAAATATGATCGAGAACCAGACTGGTAGAAAGATCAAACGTCTTAGGACGGACAATGGAGGAGAATATAAAAGTGACCCATTCTTTGACGTTTGCCATGAGTATGGTATTGTTCGACACTTCACTGTTAGACATACACCACAACAGAATGGGTGGTAGAGCGTATGAATCGAACACTATTGGAGAAAGTTCGATGTATGTTGTCTAATGCTGGGTTAGGCAAGGCATTTTGGGCTGAGGCTGTGACATATGCTGGCCATCTCATCAATCGTCTTCCGTCATCAGCGATGGGAGGAAAAACAGCATTGTAGGTATGGTCTGGAAAACCTGTTACTGATTATGATTCTGTACATGTATTTGGATCCACTGCTTATTATCATGTGAAGGAATCCAAGCTTGATCCGAGAGCAAAGAAGGCTCTCTTTATGGGAATCACCCATAGAGTGAAGGGATTCTGCCTTTGGTGTTTAGACACCAAGAAGATAATTTGTAGCAGAGATGTTACCATTGATGAATCTGCCCTAGTAAAGAAGGTAACAAGTGAAGTTGTCCAGACAAGTAGTACTCCGCAGCAGGTGAAGCATACTCCAAAACAGGTGGAGTTTCAGCAGACGATGATCCCAGAAGTTGATGCAACTGATTCTTCAACTCCAATAGAAGAATCAGAAGATGAAGAGGTTCAAACCCAAGAACCATTGGAGATACCAGAACCACTTGCAGTTACAAGGCCAAGGAGAGAAATTCGTAGACCTGCTCTATTTGTTGATATGGTGGCCTATACTCTTCCAGTTGTTGATGATGATATCCCTATCACTTACCAAGAAGCAATACAAAGCTTGGAAAGTGATAAGTGTAAAAGTGTCATGGATGAAGAAATGCAATCTCTCCAAAAGAACAACACTTGGAAACTGGCACAATTACCAAAAGGTAAAAGAGCTATTGGATGCAAGTGGTTATTTGTAAAGAAAGATGGATCTCATAGCAAGAAAGATGTTCGCTATAAGGCACGGTTGGTAGCTAAAGGCTATGCTCAAAAGGAGGGAATCGACTACAATGAAGTATTTTCCCCTGTTGTGAAGCATTCCTCCATTAGAATATTGTTGGCCTTGGTAGCACAGTTGAATTTGGAGCTAGCTCAACTTGATGTAAAGACGGTTTTCTTGCACGGTGATTTAGAAGAGGAGATCTATATGACTCAGCCAGAAGGATACAAAGATGGTGGTTGTGAGAAATGGGTTTGTAAGCTGAAAAATCGCTATATGGATTGAAGCAATCTCTGAGGCAGTGGTACAAGCGATTTGATAGCTTTATGAAGAGGCAAGAGTATACTAGAAGCAAATATGAACATTGTGTGTTTTGCAAAAGCTCAAAGATGGATCTTTCATTTATCTTCTCTTGTACGTCGACGATATGTTGATCGCTTCGAAGAGTCAAAAGGAGATAGAAAAATTAAAGGCTCAGTTGAATCAAGAGTTTGAGATGAAATATCTAGGTGAGGCTAAGAAGATTCTTGGTATGGAGATAAATAGAGATAGACAGAGAGAGAAGCTTTGTTTAACACAGAAGCAGTATTTGAGAAATGTATTACAATGTTTTGACATGAATGAAAGTACCAAACATGTAAGTATCTCATTGGCTTATCATTTGAAACTTAGTTCTCAATTATCTCCTAAAACTAACAAAGAACGAGTGTATATGGCAAAAGTTCCATATGCTAATGCAGTTGGGAGCTTGATGTATGTAATGGTGTGTACGCGTCCTGACATTTCACAAGCAGTTGGAGTTGTAAGCAGGTACATGCATGATCCTAGAGAAGAACATTGACAAGCTATGAAATGGATTCTACGGTATCTCCAACAAACCGTGGATGTTGGTTTAGTTTTTGAACAAGATGAAGCACTTGATCAGTGTATGGTTGGATATGCTGGTGATTTGGATAAGCGTCGATCAACTACTGGGTATTTGTTTACTCTTACTAAAGCCCCAGTAAGTTGGAAGTCTACATTGCAATCTACGGTGGCCTTGTCTACTACAGAGGCAGAATACATGGTAGTTTTAGAGGCTGTAAAGGAAGCAATTTGGCTTAACGGGTTGATGGAAGACTTGGGAGTTATTCAAAGTCACATTAGTCTCTATTGTGACAGTCAGAGCACTATTCACTTAGCAAAAAATCAAGTCTACCATTCAAGGACTAAGCATATCGACGTGAGGTATCACTTTGTGCGGGAGATCTTTGAAGAAGGAAAATTCTACTTCAAAAAATTGCGACATCAGAAAATCTGCAGATATGATGACCAAGTTGGTAACAGTAATCAAGTTCAATCATTGTTTGAACTTGATTAACATCCTGAAAGTATGAACACCTTCGGGTGTGTGGCGCTTGTGAGCGCAACTAGAGGCACTATAAATTTAGGGAGTTGAAGAAGTTGAGTAGGCTTGGTAATTTCAAGCCAAGGTGGAGATTTGTTAGATTTGTCTAGAAATTAAGTTGACAAGTTGGAAATTTCATCTTGGTTGGTGGCTAACTTGTACATATTGGAAAATTCTTTGGTAGGTGGCCAAACTTTGAACATACTGTTCTTAAAACTCAACTATAAATAGGCCTAAGTATTTCCATTAGAAACAACCCCAACAAGAGGTATATTGATAAAATCATTTTCAGAAAAGGTTGGGGGAGGTCCTCCTATAATGGCAGAACTTTTGGCGATTAAGAGAGGTCTGATTTTTATTGAAGAATTAGGATCTGCCCTAACTCAGAGGGTTATTTTAAAACAGATTCAACTACAACACTGAAGTGGATTAAAAATCCGGACTTATGCACCCCTATGTTTCAGTCCTTGGTGAAGGACATAGTTACTCGTATGGAAGGACAAGATATCATCTCAAGGCATGTTCTGAGAGCTGCTAATTGGGAAGCCAATAAGTTAGCTAAAGATGGTATAGTCTGATTTGTAGGTTATGTTTTTGGGTATGTTAACATGTACGAAATGTTATTTTTTTCGTAGGGGGTTTGTTTTCAGTCTTATGTATTAGTTTTATGCTGCATTAGTAGGTTATGGTTTGGCTGTGTAATTTGGTCCTGATTAATAAAGTTCAAGGGCACTCTTTTCCTCCTTCCTATGTCTTCATGTCACTATCGCAATATGGAGGGTATGAAGGGGTTTTTTTTAATGAGGCCTAATCTTTTATAAAAAAACATTTGTATCGACTCAGTTTCTTATTGGTTTGATGTCAAACCCGGTTTTTGTTCGGAATGTTGCCCTTGTTTGACACTTGCAGCATGACAAGACAATGTTTATGGACATGTTGGTTGAGCAACCCACCATATGAAAACATTTGATATATTTCGGTTGTTGATTCGAGCTTCCACAAATCTAAACAGATTATTAGTTATTAACATTTATATATATAATTTTATCAAATCTATATTAATATAGGTTAGTTGAATCAAAATTATGAAATCACTAAAAGGTTTTTAGAGTAAATTATGTATTTAGTACTTGAACAATAAGTTTTGATATGTTTTACTATAAAAAAAATTACTTTTTCAAAACCATGCTTAACGTTTAGTTTTTTCTCATTTTAGTACCTCGCCGTAAAGCTTAATGTACATGTTAACATGGCATAACTCCGGTAGATGGACGATCAATCCAAACGATGGACCATAAGAGAATGACAAGTCGACTAACATAGTCCAATTCCAGGCCTATCAGAAGGTTGGAGAAGAAGATCGGAGTATCAAGAAGTTGAAGTGTCCATCGTCGATTTGGGAAGACTGTGACATTTTTATTGAAACGAATGTCAAAATCTCGTTCAGAGTGTTAAAAAGGTGTTGGCTAGAAAGTTAAGGCTACATTGATCAATGAATGAGATGAATGTAGATGCGGTGGCTGGCGAACCCATCAGTTAAGTTCTTAAAATGTGTTATAAAATAAAACAAAAACTAAACATTAACACAATTTAAGAAAAATGAAAGTTTAGGTATTAAATGAACTAAAATTGATAGTTTATGTATTAAACGTATATTTACTCAAACTTTTAATAAAACCAAACTTTCAAATTTAAATTCCACAAATGAATGACACTTAGAGTGCGTTTGGTTCACGGAATGTAAGATTACTAGTGGGAAGAAAAGATTACCAAAGAATAGAATTACTGAGAATGTTGTATTTTGTGTTTGGCCAGTTTAGCAAGAATGTAAGATTACCGTGTTTAGTTAAAGGAATAAAAGATTATTGAAATGTATATTTGACCAAATTGTCCTTATTATATATTTGTTTTTCACAAGTTGGAAACTATTTATATATTTTCTTTAAAAAAATTAAATTCATAAAATTTATATGATTTTTTTACAAAATTAAAAATATAAAAAAGTTTAATGAAAGTGTAAAATTTTATTTTAACTCATGAACTTTATATAAAATTTTAATTATAGATTTTTTGTAAATCTAAAATAGTTTAAGGATAAATTTATAATTTAACCTTCGTAGAATTTTTATTATTTAATGACAGAAGAGGATATTTAAAAAACAATTAAGGATATTTTAGTCAAAAACGTCGGTAATCCAACAACACTTAAGAAAAGAGTGTAATGACATTCCTGGTAATATACCTAAAAAATCTACTATTGATAATAAAATATTACCGGGAATGAGATTCCCGACCAACCAAATATAATAATTCCCACGTTACCTTAACCAAACAGCACTTAAAATTACTTGCATGTAAAGTATGCTTTCAAAGATTCAAGTAAATATTTTGAACTGTTGAGATTAATTTAAAATTCAGGGATCTCTACTTGAACTAAACCTTATACCACGACAAAAGAAAAGGGAAGACCCACGTTGGCGTGAACTGGAACAGCAGCCGGGTTTTGCTTAATGAGAGGTGAAAGCAGGCACGTTCTGGTCTGATTTGATTCTACGAGTAATTTCAAAGTTTTTTTTTTTTTAAAAAAGGGAAATAAAGAAAAGAGAACAAACCAAGGAGGGAGAAAAAGAAGAAGAAAAAACATTGAATCCAACTCGTCAGCAAATCTTATTTATTCTTTTTCACTCACTTGAAATCGTCAGTGGCTACCATGTGGAGAACCCCAATCTTGGTAAGTTCTCTTTGGGTGGTTTATTTTGTACCATTTAACATATTTGTAATATGCCCAGATGCTGAAATTTCTATTTTGTTGTTTCTTTTCTTTTATTTGGATTTATACGTGTACTGAATTCTTAGATTATTCTGTATCAAACCCTATTTTGTTATTTTCTGAGTCATTGAAGTGACTTTAGCTTGTAAAAATCACTCTTTTTAAAGTACCCAGATACATGATCTTGAGCTTGATCCTTCTTTTTGAGGTCAACCTTTATTTAGTTGGAATCTTGCTTATATTCTGATCTTCAAATCCCCTTTGAAACCCAACAAGTTGTTTCTTCTTTTGACGCTTCACATTTTTGTTTGGACATAGAGTATGTTTGAAGATATAGCTAAAAATCATGTTTTTGACTCGCTTTTGTGCTTGTTTTATTCTACAGACCCTTTTTAGTTGCTGGAAACAAGATTTTGGCGACGACTTCAACCCATATCCACTTTGTTTTTTTGAGTTATGAAGAATATCTGTTGTTTGCTTATATCTTGTTGAGCATCTTTGGAAAAGCATTTTGTCGATTTGAGGCTTTTAATCTTTATTGGCGATGGAGCATCTACCTATTGAAGTCATTGGAAACATCTTATCTTGGCTTGAAGATGCCCGGGATGTGGTGATAGCCTCTGTGGCATGTCGAAAATGGCGCGAAGCTTACCGGACACACCTTCACACCTTAGCATTTAATTCTAATGATTGGCCTGGTTATCGTGATATTACAGCTAGTCAATTAGAGATCTTGATTACTCAAACAATATTCCAAACTACAGGACTGCAAAACTTATCGATTTTAATGGATGATGTTGATGAGTTCAATGCTGCAACTGTAATTGCTTGGCTCATGTATACCAGGGGAACCTTGCGCCGGTTATTTTATAAAGTCCGGACTAGCCCAAATGTTAACATTCTTGAAATCTGTGGGAGGCAGAAGCTGGAAATACTGGCAGTGGCTCACAGATCGATAACTGGGGTTGAGCCTAACTTTCAGAAATTCCCTTGTTTGAAGTCCCTCTCTCTGAGTTATGTAAGTATTTCGGATTTGGATTTGAGACTTCTGCTCACTGCATGTCCGAAGCTTGAATGCTTGGAGCTTGTTGATCCAGAGATAACTATTTCAGATGCACAGATGACACTTGAATTGAGCAGCCCAACATTAAAAGAGTATTTATGTTGAAGCAATCAGTTTGGATAGATTTATGTTGGAGGCTGATAGCATCGAGCGTTTACACTTGAGGGATTGTTCCTTTGAGGTTTTTGAACTGATTGGAAAAGGCACCTTGAAATATTTCAAGTTTGATGATGTTATCGTGATACACCTCGACATCTGTGAGACTGTCGATAATCTTGAGGTTGTTGATGTTAGTAGCTATGCAATCTTCTGGACAAAATTCTACCAGATGATTTCAAGATCCTCAAAATTAAGGAAGCTTCGACTTTGGGACGTGGCCTTTGATGATGAATACGAAGTTATTGATTTGGAAACAATTGCTGTTTGTTTTCCACAATTGAACCATCTTTCATTGCGGTATGAGTTGAGAAATGGCGTAATGCATTATGGTCTCCAAGGATCTTCTAATTTGGAGACTGTGAGGGTGCTGGAGCTTGGATGGACTGTAATCAACGACCTCTTCTATCATTGGGTTGAGGAGCTGCTAAAACGATGCCCAAATCTTAGAAAAATGATTATTTTTGGGGTTGTTTCAGAAGCCAAGTCACACGAGGAATGCCAAATATTGGCCAATTTCACCTCGCCTATGGTTCTGTAACAACCCGAAAAATTGAAAAAAAAATATATAATTGTAATTTGGGGTTTTAATTAAGTTAATTGGTGAAATTTGAGGATTTAATTGGAAGTTTTTAAAACTTGTAGCATGTTTTAAAAAGTGGAGGAAATTCAGTGACCAATCACTGAATAATGCCAAGGAGTGTCGGCAGATTGTTCTTCTTCTTATATGCGTGCAAATTGATTCTGGTTTCATACCAGAACAATTTGCTAAGTTTTACCCCCACGCATCTCAACTTTCAACCACGATCCTGACGTCGTCCGACCTCCGATCATTGTTTTGAAAACACGATCGTGTTCATCATCGAGCGAGGAACAAATCCCTTAGATTAATTTAAGCGAAACGCTGTCAAACGCCGGGAATTTCCAGTCAAAGTCTCGATGTATTTTTAGCTAAATCGTCGAGAAAATCTTAAATTCATCGCTGATTGTTGCTCTGTTTACGACACCTCCCGCACCATCGCGTTCCTTGTGCCGTTCCGAGTCCGCCGGTGTCATCCTCGATCTCCGTTGACGGCGGCGCGTGGGGAGGTGGATCAGTCAAAGATTCGGCCGAGTCGAAATCGAGCTCTCCGCCGTTCAAAAATTTGAACCGATCTTTGTAAGTATCTCGAAATCGCTTAAAATAATTTTTAGAAATTTTTCCGTGATTTTTAGAGCCCCGGAGGACGTCGCACGCGCCCACACGCGCCGCCGCAGGCGAGTGAACACTGGAAACTGGTTTTGACCGGTTTAACCGGTTTTGAACCGGTTTTGACCGGTTTGACCGGTCACGACCCGTTTACCCGTTTACCCGACCCGACCAGTTTACCCGACTCGACCGTTGACCCGATCCGTTGACCGTTGACCGTTGACCGGTGCTATTCTGGGAATTAATTCGGTTTTGGTGCTATTCTGGGAATTAATTCGAAAATGGTGCTATTTGTGTAAAATGTTTGAAAGTTTGTTGACCTACTTTGACCAGAACTTTGACCGGCTTTGATCGGCTATTAAACGACCTTTGTTTTCGACCGAGAATACCTATCCTGATAGTTTTCGACGTCCCGAATCCGTTTTTGGGGTCCGTTTTGCTAAATTCAAACCCGAAAGTCTCCAAATTGTCAGTCAAAACCGTTGACTTTAATTTTGACCAAGAATTCGAAATTTTAGAAGGTCATACTTTATGTTTTTCGACGTCCTGAGTTTGATTCCGAAGTCTATTTTGCCAAATTCTGACCCAAAATTCCCAAATCGAGCATGTGAACTCAAAAAGGCTTAGTATCTTAATGTTTTGATTATTTTAAGAGTTTTGGTTAAGGAATTGATTCGACAAAATATTTTATGAAGGTACTCGTGTTTCACCTGAGCAAGGATCAATTATGTCCGGTGTTATCCGTTCGTCAGATCAGTCTGAACCGCGTAATACGAGAATTACCCGTAGGTTTCAGTATATTATTTAAATAATATTTAGATTATTTATATTAGGATTCCAATATGGATTTTTCCAATTCGTAGGGTCTAGCGCTGCAGCAGAACGTGATCGACATACCCAGTAATAGGCTTCCCTATCTGATTTCCCAGACTGTTACAGGTGTGTTTCCTAACAATATTATATTACTGATTTAAATAATTTATCTGAATACCGAGTATTTGATATTTGATTTGCTGTATATTCTGATATAACTTCTGAATTAAGGTATTTCATACCGATTTCTGAGATCTGCTTATCTGATATCTGAATTATTGATTTGAATTCTGATTTCCGTATTTCTGCATATGGTTTCTAAGTATGAAATATTTGTTATGTTTTAAGTGATTAATCATTGTTTTCAATTTAATACATTCATTGTCATTTGGGGGGGGGTATTGTTGAAGGAAGATTATCTGCAGACTTCTCGGCTTTGTGCTCAGGGTCTAAATGGCATGTGCGGTTGGGTGTATGGTTCTGGGGAACCTACACAACTATGATGTGAACGGATGGGGGTAGTGTTCATGTTTTAAAAATAAAAATAAAAACATATTGCATAAACCGATTTCATTGAAAGATTTTATCTGTATATTTTTCTTATATACTGTATGGAGCACACTGAGCTTTTTAGCTCATTCTGTAGTTTTTACCCTTTTTCAGATAGTAGCAGACAGTAAGCTAGCAGATTTGGCATCAGTGGAAATCAACTACTTATTTTGTACGAACATATATTTCTATATGTTTTTCAGTTATGTTTGGTGACATGTATTTGCTATAATTTTGGACATATCTGTATTATTAATATAATGTATTGTAAGATATAAAAAAAAAACCTCTGAATGGGATATGTGACCACTTAGGTTTGAGTCTAACTCACAGACCGGGTCTAGGGGGTTACATTTGGTGGTATCAGAGCTTTCGGTTTTAAACACTCGGACTGTACATGGGTCCTAAATTTTGGATTTTTAAGAAAAAAAATGTCACCTTATGTTATGATTTAAAGTTTTCTCGAGATCCCCGATGCTAATCTGACACATGTTTCAAATTCTTTCTGTAGAGCCTTATAGATCCAACGATGAATGCTGCTAGAGGTCGTAGGACAGGACGTGGACGTGGTAGAGGGCGAGTCACTCGACCTTCTGTTACGATAGACGATCCGATGTCAACACGTGATCCTCCTGTTCCGCAAGTAGATCCGACTCTTTCTCATGATGATCAGTTTACTCCTATGGGAGACCCTCCCGTCACTGAAGATGAGGATTCTGAGATGAATGAAGACGCCATTAATAGAGTTATCTTCCGCATGTTTCAGAGAGCTGCTAGAGCCCCTAGTAACATGACGGCAGTGGAGATTTCAAATTCTCTGGTTGTTGCTAGTGTAGTACCATTTGAGGGTATTACTGGTGGACCTCCGACAGACGCTGAGTATTGGCTGGAGGACACAGAGAGGATTATGGATGATGGACCTCAGACCTGAGCAAAAGTTAAAGGGGGCCCTAACTATGTTGAAGAAAGAAAGCTTCAGATGGTGGCAATCCATTTCTGGTAGTATTCCGAGGAACCAATTAACATGGGATCTTTTCAAGACGCGCTTCCGGAGTCGCTACATCGGAGAGAGATATCTGCAGGAGCGACGCCAGGAGTTTCAGAATCTGGAGCAGGGTAATATGTCTGTTATGGATTATGAGGTTGAATTTATCCGATTGAGCCGATATGCTCCTGAACTTGTGGATACTGAGACAGATCGATGCTTGAGGTTCGAGAATGGACTCAGGTATGAAATCAGGAGTCGAGTCGCTACTCACCGAGAGAGGAATTTTGATGCTTTGGTTGAGATAGCCAAGACTGCTGAGGAAATAGAGCGACTGGGTATGGAGCACAAGAGAGATAGTGATCGAGCTCAAACCCGATTCAGGAGGCCTTCTGGTTCTGTTAATTCTTCTGCACATCCTAGCAAGAGAGGCAGGGGTGATTCCTTTCAGAGAGGCGGTGCGAGTGTCAGACCTGTTGCATCTGGTGCTTCAACTTTTCAGTCTACTAGACATGGTGAATCTTATGGGTTGCAACCTTTGCAGACATGTGATTACTGTGGGAAACATCATCTTGGGGAATGCAGAAGAAAATTTGGCACATGTTTTAGATGTGGTTCTAGTGACCATATTATAAGGGATTGCACAGTGTCAGTTTCTACAGTTCAAACACCAGCTCGTACTCCCGCTCGTACTCAGAGTACTGTTCAGACTCCTGTAGGTGGTCGTACTCAGGAGAGAGCACCTGGATCGGCTAATAGAGGCCGAGCATCTCAGAGTAGGGGTCCAGTCAGATCTGAGGCTAGACAACCTGCATTGGTTTACACTGCTAGACTTCGACAAGATCGAGATGGGCCTAATGTGACTGCAGGTACTGTTACTATTCATTCAGTTCCATACTTTGCATTGTTTGATAGTGGCTCTACAAATTCCTATGTATCACATTCCGTTTCTGAGGGTCTAAATATTCCTGTTGAGAATACTGAGCGTTCAGTGATAGTTCAAAGCCCCTTAGGCAAATCCATCGTGTTGGATTGTATTTTTAGAGAGTGCCCTATAGAGATCAATGGGGAGATTTTTCTGGCTGACCTGATAGAGTTACCCTTTGAAGAGTTTGATTTGATTCTCGGTGTAGATTGGTTGGACAAACATCGAGTAAATATTGATTTTGAGACTAAGAGAGTTGTTCTGAAGACCCCAGATAATCGAAAGATTGTAATGATCGGGGAACGACGTGGATTTCTGACGAATGTTGTGTCTGCCTTGGTAGCGGAGAAGATGATCAGGAAAGGTTTCGAGGCGTTTCTTGCTTATATTTTGGACACTAGGAGATCGCAATCTGATATTGAAGGCATCCGAATTGTCAAAGACTTTCCCGATGTTTTTCCCGAGGAGTTGCCTGGATTACCTCCAGATAGAGAAGTCGAGTTTAAGATTGAAGTCTATTCTGGTTCTACCCCGGTTTCAATGGCTCCTTATCGTATGGCCCCAAAGGAGCTTAAGGAACTGAAAGTCCAACTCCAGGAGTTGTTGGACAGGGGATTTATCCGACCCAGTGTATCACCGTGGGGAGCCCCAGTTCTCTTTGTCAAGAAGAAAGATGGGACGTTGAGACTCTGTATCGATTATAGGAAACTGAACAAGCTCACGGTGAAAAATAAATATCCTCTGCCCAGAATCGACGATCTATTTGACCAATTTCGAGGGGCTTCTATCTTTTCAAAGATAGACTTAAGATCTGGTTATTATCAACTTAAAGTGAAAGATTCAGATATTCCGAAGACTGCTTTCCGTACTCGATATGGGCATTATGAGTTTTTAGTGATGTCATTCGGGTTAACTAATGCCCCTGCTGCTTTTATGGATCTGATGCATAGGGTATTTCGACCTTATTTGGACCAGTTTGTAGTTGTATTCATTGATGACATACTGGTGTATTCTAGAAGTGAAGCAGAACATGAGGAGCATTTAAGGATTGTTCTTCAGACTCTAAGGGAGAATAAGCTATACGCTAAGTTGAGCAAGTGTGAATTCTGGCTCAGTGAAGTGACTTTTCTTGGACATATCGTCTCTGCTAATGGTATTCAGGTGGATCCGAGCAAAGTGGAGGCTATTCTGAACTGGAAGCAACCCAGGAACGTCTCTGAGATCCGTAGTTTCTTGGGTTTAGCTGGTTACTACCGTCGTTTCGCTGAGGGTTCTCCCTTATTGCAGCTCCTCTGACGAAACTATTGAGGAAAGATGTTCCATTTGTCTGGTCTGAAGACCAACAAGCTAGCTTTGAGAAATTGAAGACTGTTTTAACTCAAGCCCCAGTGTTGATTCAGCCTGAATCTGGGAAGGAATTTTCTGTCTACAGTGATGCTTCTCATTCTGGATTAGGATGTGTTTTGATGCAAGATAGGAAGGTTGTCGCTTATGCGTCACGTCAATTAAGGCCGCATGAGCGTAACTATCCTACTCACGATCTGGAATTAGCTGCTGTGGTTTTCGCTTTAAAGATCTGGAGACACTACCTCTACGGAGAGAAGTGTTATATGTATACTGATCATAAGAGTCTGAAGTATCTACTTACTCAGAAAGAATTAAATTTGAGACAACGTCGCTGGTTAGAACTTCTAAAGGACTATGATCTAGAGATAGAATATCATCCAGGAAAGGCTAATGTAGTGGCAGACGCCTTGAGCCGTAAGGCGATATCAGATCTCAGAGCCTTATTTGCCAACTTGAGCTTATTTGATGATAACAGTCTGTTAGCGGAGCTACAAGTTAAACCTACTTTGGCCAAGGAGATTAAGGCCAAACAACTCCTTGATAGCTCGTTGCTTCCTATTATTGAACAAGTTAAGCAAGGATCGAGTTCGGAGTATACTGTGGATCAGGATGGTATTTTGTGTTTTCACAGTCGTTACTGCGTCCCTAAAGATGATGAGTTGAAACGAGTTATTCTTCAGGAGGCTCATAGTAGTCCTTATGCTATGCATCCTGGTGGGGACAAAATGTACAATAATCTCAAAGAACGCTACTTTTGGACTGGTATGAAGAAAAATATTTCAGATTTTGTGGCGAGGTGTTTGACTTGTCAGCAGGTTAAGGCAGAGCATCAGCATCCATCTGGATTGTTACAGTCAATTAAGATTCCTGAGTGGAAATGGGAGCGTATTACGATGGACTTCGTTACTGGTCTTCCTCTAACTCCTTCCAAAAAGGATTCTATCTGGGTGATTGTTGATCGACTCACCAAGTCAGCGCACTTTATCCCTGTTCGGGTTAATTATTCTCTGGATAAACTGGCTAAGTTGTACATTTCTGAGATCGTTAGACTTCATGGTGTTCCGTTGTCTATCATATCTGATCGAGATCCGAGATTCACTTCCAGGTTCTGGAAAGCTTTGTATGAGGCTATGGGTACTCGTTTGAATTTCAGTACAACTTTTCATCCTCAAACTGATGGACAGTCTGAGCGAGTGATTCAAGTGTTGGAGGATATATTACGGGGCTGTGTGATTGATTTCCGTGGTAGTTGGGAAGATTTCTTGCCATTAGCTGAGTTTGCTTACAATAATAGTTATCAGACAAGTATTCGCATGGCACCGTATGAGGCTCTGTATGGACGTAGATGTCGTACTCCTATATGTTGGACAGAGTTGCATGATAGAAAAACTTTGGGTCCAGACTTGGTACGAGAGACTGAAGATACTGTTAGACTGATCCGTGATCGCTTAAGGGAGGCATTTGATAGGCAGAAGTCATACGCAGATAAGCGACGTAAGGATATCGAGTTTGAGGTTGGAGATCAGGTTTTTCTCAAGGTATCTCCATGGAAGAAGGTATTGAGATTTGGACGTAAAGGTAAACTGAGTCCGCGATTTATTGGGCCGTATCGTATTCTGAAGAAAGTTGGACCTGTTGCTTATCAGCTTGAGTTGCCTTCCCAGCTCAGTCGTATTCATGATGTTTTTCATGTTTCTATGTTGAGGCGATACCGTCCAGATCCAGATCACATCATTCAGGTTGATGAGGTAGAGCTGAGACCTGATTTGTCATATGAAGAGGAGCATGTTCAGGTTTTAGAGAGAGATGAACGAGTTCTTCGGAATAGGCGTATCCCAATGGTCAAAGTTCAATGGAGTAATCGTAGCCCCTCAGAAGCTACTTGGGAGACGTTGGAGTCAATGAAGATTCAATTTCCGCATCTATTTTCATAAGGTAAATTTCGAGGACGAAATTTCTTGTAGAGTGGGAGAATTGTAACAACCCGAAAAATTGAAAAAAAAAATATAATTGTAATTTGGGGTTTTAATTAAGTTAATTGGTGAAATTTGAGGATTTAATTGGAAGTTTTTAAAACTTGTAGCATGTTTTAAAAAGTGGAGGAAATTCAGTGACCAATCACTGAATAATGCCAAGGAGTGTCGGCAGATTGTTCTTCTTCTTATATGCGTGCAAATTGATTCTGGTTTCATACCAGAACAATTTGCTAAGTTTTACCCCCACGCATCTCAACTTTCAACCACGATCCTGACGTCGTCCGACCTCCGATCATTGTTTTGAAAACACCATCGTGTTCATCATCGAGCGAGGAACAAATCCCTTAGATTAATTGAAGCGAAACGCTGCCAAACGCCGGGAATTTCCAGTCAAAGTCTCGATGTATTTTTTAGCTAAATCGCCGAGAAAATCTTAAATTCATCGCTGATTGTTGCTCTGTTTACGACACCTCCCGCACCATTGCGTTCCTTGTGCCGTTCCGAGTCCGCCGGTGTCATCCTCGATCTCCGTTGACGGCGGCGCGTGGGGAGGTGGATCAGTCAAAGATTCGGCCGAGTCGAAATCGAGTTCTCCGCCGTTCAAAAATTTGAACCGATCTTTGTAAGTATCTCGAAATCGCTCAAAATAATTTTTAGAAATTTTTCCGTGATTTTTAGAGCCCTGGAGGACGTCGCACGAGCCCACACGCGCCGCCGCAGGCGAGTGAACACTGGAAACTGGTTTTGACCGGTTTAACCGGTTTTGAACCGGTTTTGACCGGTTTGACCGGTCACGACCCGTTTACCCGACCCGACCAGTTTACCCGACCCGACCGTTGACCCGACCCGTTGACCGTTGACCGTTGACCGGTGCTATTCTGGGAATTAATTCGGTTTTGGTGCTATTCTGGGAATTAATTCGAAAATGGTGCTATTTGTGTAAAATGTTTGAAAGTTTGTTGACCTACTTTGACCATAACTTTGACCGGCTTTGACCGGCTATTAAACGACCTTTGTTTTCGACCGAGAATACCTATCCTGATAGTTTTCGACGTCCCGAATCCGTTTTTGGGGTCCGTTTTGCTAAATTCAAACCCGAAAGTCTCCAAATTGTCAGTCAAAACCGTTGACTTTAATTTTGACCAAGAATTCGAAATTTTAGAAGGTCATACTTTATGTTTTTCGACGTCCTGAGTTTGATTCCGAAGTCTATTTTGCCAAATTCTGACCCAAAATTCCCAAATCGAGCATGTGAACTCAAAAAGGCTTAGTATCTTAATGTTTTGATTATTTTTAAGAGTTTTGGTTAAGGAATTGATTCGACAAAATATTTTATGAAGGTACTCGTGTTTCACCTGAGCAAGGATCAATTAGGTCCGGTGTTATCCGTTCGTCAGATCAGTCTGAACCGCGTAATACGAGAATTACCCGTAGGTTTCAGTATATTATTTAAATAATATTTAGATTATTTATATTAGGATTCCAATATGGATTTTTCCAATTCGTAGGGTCTAGCGCTGCAGCAGAACGTGATCGACATACCCAGTAATAGGCTTCCCTATCTGATTTCCCAGACTGTTACAGGTGTGTTTCCTAACAGTATTATATTACTGATTTAAATAATTTATCTGAATACCGAGTATTTGATATTTGATTTGCTGTATATTCTGATATAACTTCTGAATTAAGGTATTTTCATACCGATTTCTGAGATCTGCTTATCTGATATCTGAATTATTGATTTGAATTCTGATTTCCGTATTTCTGCATATGGTTTCTAAGTATGAAATATTTGTTATGTTTTAAGTGATTAATCATTGTTTTCAATTTAATACATTCATTGTCATTTGGGGGGTATTGTTGAAGGAAGATTATCTGCAGACTTCTCGGCTTTGTGCTCAGGGTCTAAATGGCATGTGCGGTTGGGTGTATGGTTCTGGGGAACCTACACAACTATGATGTGAACGGATGGGGGTAGTGTTCATGTTTTAAAAATAAAAATAAAAACATATTGCATAAACCGATTTCATTGAAAGATTTTATCTGTATATTTTTCTTATATACTGTATGGAGCACACTGAGCTTTTTAGCTCATTCTGTAGTTTTTACCCTTTTTCAGATAGTAGCAGACAATAAGCTAGCAGATTTGGCATCAGTGGAAATCAACTACTTATTTTGTACGAACATATATTTCTATATGTTTTTCAGTTATGTTTGGTGACATGTATTTGCTATAATTTTGGACATATCTGTATTATTAATATAATGTATTGTAAGATATAAAAAAAAAAAAAAACCTCTGAATGGGATATGTGACCACTTAGGTTTGAGTCTAACTCACAGACCGGGTCTAGGGGTTACATGGTTACAGGTTCAGCTCATGAGGAAGTATATACAAGTAGAGGTGCAGTTTGAGTACGAGTAAAAAATTTCTCAACGACATTTCTAAAGTCAAGCTCTGTATCAATTGTAGCAGATATACAGGTAGAATTTACAGAAAGTAAATCCCAAACATCTTTCCTTTTTGTGCCTTATGATACATTGATGGTGTTTCTTCAGTTTGATAGGAAATCATATGCTATCAAACGAATACTGCTGTTTTTTCACTCGGTCGTTCTGCTCCTTTGCGGTATGTTTTTGGCATAAATACTGTAAGCATGCAAGAGATTGTTATATTCACTTGCAATCTTATTCCTATTAAACTGCAAATCTGCAATGAAGGAGCTTATTGGCATTAGGCAAGTGGCGATGCCTGCAATTACACTTGTTTGGCTAACTTACCTACTCGAAGAATTGTTTCTTACTACATTTCGATTTCAGCTGAAGAATGAATTCATGTTGTAAATCTGCACGAGTGTTCCCTTGTCGATGAACACTAATACCCCTTTTTTTTACTTGGTATTCAAAGGAAACCAATGGAATTTGACAGCGGCAACACCATGTAAGTACGCACACACCTGCAGACATGCATGTGCATTAAAAAGGAAGAAAGTATACTACAATTGAGAAGGAAAAAAAAAACTCCCGACTCTGTCGGTGCCGCACTTCTCTTTGTGTTCTTGAAAAGAAGTTGCAGATGCTGAAATCCGAATTTATGCCAATTCGATGAAAACACTTTCCTTCTTCTTCACGTTAAATCATTAGAATTCTACTTATCTAAGGTGTTTTTTTTTTTTAATTTGAACTTTGACGAGTATTAGGCGAATGCTCGAGTTTGAAGGGATGATTGACAATTCAAAAGATATACTTTGATTATATAAATTTAGTTGTATTTGAACTTTATCCAATAATATTTTAATAACAAAGTCGTTGGTTTATACCAAATGATAAGATGATGATGATAATAATAATCAAAATAAGATTTTGAAGTAATAACAACTACATTTGGTGCTGCTTGCCATGTCTTATTCATATTGGTTATATTAGATAATATAATTATTATTGGTATAGTTGTATCAGATAATACTTAAGTGAGTTGGTACTGTGCCATAAAAAAATTAAAATGTAAACAACACAAGAAGGTTTGTTTACGCGATTCAGATCAATCGATCAATGATCTTATCTTTATAGAGAAACGTTCACTATAATATTTTCTGTACAAAATTCATCACTCGTGAACTGTAATCGTTTTCCGTATAATATTATACTAACTATTCTCTCCTCTGTGTGCTTGGGGTATGATGGGGGTCCAATGCCAATGATTGATTTACATGAACATGATAATATCCCCCGAGCGATGGAAGGTCAAGATTGTCGTAACCAGTTTTCGTCCGGGCACGAAATATTATACTTGGCGGGAAAATTGATATGAATAAATGGTTTTGAAAATAATTTGAGAGTCGCCATCGGCCTTTTGGGTCAGGTAGGTCGAATACCTAAAAATTATTTTTTTTAAAAGAGTTTTAAGAAAACATCAATTAAAAAAAATGAACTGATCTGCGTTTATAACCAAAAATTCGTTCTTTTTAATAATAAAAAGGGGTTCGTGGTCGGTTACGTTTAGGGAAGGATTAACACCCCTACAACGCCTAAAATTGGTACTTTTTAATTATAAATTGTCTCTATTATTAAAATTTAAAAATTCAAAATATATTTAATTTATAATCCTATTATTTCAAAATTATATAAAAAATATTTAAAAATATTGGAAAAGGACTTCTAGGTGCCTTAAGACAGCTCTTTTCTTTGATATTAATAAATATTAATTTGAATAAAATTAAATAATAATTTTTTACAATATTTAATTTTAAAATACCAGAATAGGACATCCAGTTGTATTAAGACTGCCCTTTTCTTTGATATTGACAAATAAATGTTAAAATAATTTATTAAAAAATAAATTATTATTTATTATATATATATTTATGACTACATAATAATAATAAAAATATTTAAATATATAAACAAGTAAAATTAAAACAATAAAAATACAATTAGAACTATATATTTAAAAGCAATAAAATAAATGAAAAGATTTAAAATTAGTGACTAAATTATAGGAAAATTAAATTAAAACCTAATTCATAATTAATCAAAATTAGGGATTAAACATACTATTTTTTATTTTTTTAATTTAGTGACTAAAATAAAACTATATAAAATTCGGATATTAGATTAAAATAAATTAAAACATATTATTCAGATTAAAATATTAATTATTAAAATTATAGGACTAAATCTGTTATTTATCCTATATATATTATTTTAATATAAAGGACTAAAACAAATAAAAATGAAATTAAAGAACCGAATTAAAAGGATTATAAACTCGATTTAGTGACTAAAATGTAAAAGTTACAAGTTATAATGGCTGCGGACGGGATTTAACAATTTAAATTTGCACAAATAGTCCTTCCCGAAACGACGTCGTTCGGGAAGGCCTATTTAAGGTCTGAAACGGCTGGCCCGAAGGGCCAGCCTTCATTTCTCATTTTCTCCTCTTTCTCTCTTCTCTGAGAGAGAATTTTCTCTCTCGCTTTCTCTCTAAAACAGAGAGAAGCCAGCCGGACGGTAGCCGTCAGCCGGCGTTCTTCCACCGCCGGCCACCGTCAAAACCGCCGCCGGCCACCACATCCGGTGGCTGGAAATTACAAAACCCACCCCAAATTAAAGCCTGGTTTCCCCTAAAGCTAAATCCGAAGGTTTTTTAGCCTAAAATACTACTGAAATGCGTAGATCTAAAATCTATACCTTTGACCTTTGACTTTCCGACGGCTCCAAAGAGGCTCTGATGACCAACTGTTCCCTCGGTAAGTTTCTCTTCTCTCTTTTCCTTACTGTTTTAGTGATTTGTGGTTGCTGGATGTGTTTTTTTCTTTCTCTCTGTTGGGGTTGTTGTTCTCTGTCTTGTGGTTTTTGCTCTTGGTATTATTTATCTCGCTCTATCTCGGTCTGTTGTCTCCTCTTTCTTCTTTGCAGGTTGGGTGATGGCTTTATAGCCATCACCGGTGCTCATCTCGGACTAGTCCGAAGGGTAGAGTTCGGTGAGTCACCAAACCGTAGGTGGTGACTCACCCCATGGTTGGAACGTGGACGGCGTTCCTTGTTTCCTCTAGATGTTTCTGTTGAAGCGTGGCAGCAGTTGATGAAGGGGTCAGAGAGGCGGCCGGCGTCGTGGCCCTAGGGTATCATAACCCTAGGGTTTCCTGCTGGAACCATCTGGATCGTTGGATCTTGCCAGATCCAACGGTAGCAGGCTGAGGCGGCTGGGGAAGAGGGAAACCCTAATCTGGTTTAGGGTTTCCATTAGGCTTCTGGATTTGGGCCAGTTGGGTCCTTTGTAATTGGGCCGGTCCAATCTGGGCCTGTTTGTAATATTAATAAATAATATATATTAATAATAATAATAATAATTATAATAATAATAATTATAATAATACTAATAATAATAATAAAATGAGTAAAAAAAATTTTTTTGGTATCTTCAGCTGCCCCTCTTTGCTCATTCTTGTGTTAACAAGAATATGGCAAAGACGAAAAGATAAATTTTTTTTTATCCAATTGGCTTCACTTGATAGCAATGTTGAATAAATTCTTCTCTTTCTTCAGATGAGTTCTTCTCATTATGAACTTTCCGTTGGGGATGATGTTGACATATTTCCTTCTGTGATAGAGTCATTCCAAAGGTTGAATAAGTTCTTCTCATTATGAACTTCTTCTTTCTTTTTCAGATGAATTCTTCTCATTATGAATTTTCTCTGTAAAGGTGATCTATTAAGTGATGAATTCAAGCAAAAGTTGAACAAATTCTTCTCATTATGAATTTCTTCTTTCATATGAGTTCTTCTCATTATGAACTTCTTCTTTCTTTTTCAGATGAATTCTTCTCATTATGAACTTCTTCTTCCTTCTTCAGATGAGTTCTTCTCATTATGAACTTTCTCTGGAAAAGCTGATCCATCAAGTGATGGATTTGAGCATAAGGTTGAACAAATTCTTCTCATTATGAATTTTTTCTTCCTCCTTCAGATGAGTTCTTCTCATTATGAACTTTTTCTGGAAAAGCTGATCCATCAAGTGATGGATTTGAGCATAAGGTTGAACAAATTCTTCTCATTATGAATTTCTTCTTCCTCCTTCAGACGAGTTCTTCTTATTATGAACTTCTCTGGAAAAGCTGATCCATCAAGTGATGGATTTAAGCAAAAGGTTGAACAAGCTCTTCTCATTATGAACTTCTTCTTCCTTCTTCAGATGAGTTCTTCTTATTATGAACTTCTTCTGGAAAAGCTGATCCATTAAGTGATGGATTTGAGCAAAAGGTTGAACAAGCTCTTCTCATTATGAACTTCTTCTTCCTTCTTCAGATGAGTTCTTCTTATTATGAACTTCTTCTGGAAAAGATGATCCATCAAGTGATGGATTTGAGCATAAGGTTGAACAAATTCTTCTCATTATGAATTTATTCTTCCTCCTTCAAGTAATGAGTTCTTCTCATTATGAACTCTACCTGGAAATTTTAATCCATCACATGATGAATTCAAACAAAAGGTTAAACAAATTCCTCTCATTATGAACTTCTTCTTCCTTCTTCAGATGAGTTCTTCTCATTATGAACTTTCTCTGGAAAAGTTGATCCATCAAGTGATGGATTTAAATCTTTGCTAAAATCTTTGAAATTCCTGTCAAAATTCAACATGGATGAGAATGAATGAAAATGCACCTATTTTTGCAAATGCCTAAATATGATGCATGATTGTTAAGTTATTTGATTTCAGATTGGTGAACTGAATATTTCTTCAGTTGTAGAAACCTAATAGATCTTTCTTCTACAAATCAGATAATCTATCATATTGACAAATGTAGATGTAGATATAATGTCACAAAACCTCTTGAGAATAAAACTCAATAGTATAGGCTCTTGAAAAGCTTGCATTCATGCAACATGTTGATTCTGATAACAACTCATCTGATTATGAAGTGACCTTTTCAGATGATTTCACAGATATCGATAGTTCTTTTAATATCGAGAAATCTTGAATTCTGATTCTGATGATGAGAATAAACTGTTATTCTTGACAAAAAATGGGATTCTCAGAGGCTGAAACTTCAATAACCATGGAGAGATGTGGTTCAGATTCATCAATTGCAAAATTGACAAATTTTATATGTGCTGCTCAAATGGCTAAGGCTGCTGACGCATTTCTTCCGGTAAAAGGTAGGAAGTCATTATGCAATGATCCCAATTACAAGAAAAGGCGAAACTTGGGCTATGATTTTTTTTGGAAAGGAAATAAGCAAAAGAAGCTTTAAAAAACTTCTTAATGAAGACGATCATGCAGTTCATCTTTTAATTCCAATGATTGGTTCTGTGGTTCCTACTAAACCAAATCAGATAACTCAAAGAACACTTCCAGAAGATGCTATGAGCACATTATTCTTCCAAATTCAATGATTGGTTTTACCAAAACAGATCAGATAACTCAAAGAACACTTCCAGAAGATGCTATGAGCACATTATTCTTCCAAATTCAATGATTGGTTTTACCAAACCAGATCAGATAACTCAAAGAACACTTCCAGAAGATGCTATGAGCACATTATTCTTCCAAATTCAATGATTGGTTTTACCAAACCAGATCAGATAACTCAAAGAACACTTCCAGAAGATGCTATGAGCACATGGCATTTGTTCCAGTTAATGTTTGGACTGGGATATCACAGTACTTATTCGATGTAAAGCCAGAATTTGTAGATTCGAAGCATTTTCATGCTACTACACTGAAAAAGACTATATTCATGATTCTGCCAATTGAGAACAGATTTTCTCTTATTCTGCTTCCTCTATGTGCTGATGCTTTTCCATTGACAAAGAAATGATGGCCTTCCTGGGATCCAAGAACAAAGTTGAACTGTTTACAAACATGTACAGGAAGTGCCAAATTGACAGAAATGATCTGTAAGGATCTTGAAGCTTATGACAATGAGCCACATTCGAGTGTTCAGAAGTATGTTCTTGATGAGTGCTGAAAATGGAATCTAGTATGGGTTGGAAGGAATAAAGTTGCTCCACTTGGATCTGATGAGGTGGAAATGCTTCTAGGTTTCTCTAAAAACCATACACAATAATCTGTATAGAGACATGTTCCATGGTGGTATCAATGTCTTGTTTCTTCTTGCTGGAATCAGTGCTGCAGAAGTTGTCTTTTACTGGCTTGGCATACTTTTGAAAGCAGATGTGCAAGAACTGAATGATGATCGATTGGAGCAATTGATGAGTAGATTTGTCGAATTCGACCTTGTTGTCAGTTGTATCTAGCAGAACAACCTTATTGTTCATGGCTTTAAGATGGTGATGATTTGCTTACTTTGTATTTCATGTATTTAAAAGTATTAACATAAAGTGATATTCAGAAATCTTTAACTTATTTCAAAATTATGTTAATTCATAGAAGAATAAATTGAATTTTTGAAAATAAATTTGAATCTCAAATAAATTGAACTTGAAATAGATAGAATTGTATTCAAAGTTATGACAAACATAAGATTGATAAAAATTCAAATGTCTCAACAAATTATTAGCATAGGTATTTCTAAATTAATCAAGTTGACACAATTTAGAGAAATGATGTAAGCTTTTGTCTGGAAGATCTCAAACGTTGTCAAAATGCTTGTAGATGTGAAGTTTCTCCCAAACTGTCAAAATCTTAAGAGGGTTCAATTGCCAGATGCCTAATATCAACCTGCATTTGAGCCGTCTTTTTAGGTTTTCAACTCAAATCCTTCCTTTGGTTACAAGATGCCCTTTGCGGGTTTTCACCTTGACCCCCCTTTTTCTTCTTTTTTCTCTTTTTTCTTTTTCTCTCTTTTTTTTTCTTTTTTTCTTTTTTCTTCAAGCATAATATTTCTTGATAGAATCTGAGTTTATTGGATTTCTCAGAATTTTTCCATCCATTTCTACCAAGATCAACGCTCCTTCGGAAAAGGCCTTTTTCACAACGTATGGTCCTTCCCAATTAGGCATCAATTTCCCACGGAAATCTTTATGTATAGGCAAAATCTTTTTTAGTACTAGATTACCCTCTTGGAATTCTCTTGGATGTACTTTTTTGTCATGAGACTTCATCATCCGTTTCTGATACATCTGTCCATGGCAAATAGCTTTCAATCTTTTCTCTTCAATAAGGTTCAATTGATCAAATCTAGCTTGGATCCATTCAGATTCATCCAATTTTATTTCTCTCAATATTCGAAGCGATGGAATCTCAACTTCAATTGGTAAGACTGCTTCCATCTCGTAGACTAAAGAAAACGGTGTTGCCCCAGTAGATGTTCGAACAGTAGTTCGGTATGCATATAAAGCAAAAGGTAACTTCTCGTGCCAATCTTTGTAAGTTTCAGTGGTCTTTGTAATGATTCTCTTGATGTTCTTATTTGCTGCTTCAACTGCCCCATTCATCTTTGGACGATATGCCACTGAGTTTGCATGTTTGATCTTAAACTGTGCACAAAGTTCGGTCATCATTTTGTTGTTCAGGTTCAGAGCATTATCTGTAATGATCCTTTCTGGTAGGCCATACCGGCAAACTATCTCTTTCTTTATGAATTTGCAGACTGTGGACCTCTTAATATTGGCATATGAAGCAGCTTCAACCCATTTGGTAAAATAATCAATTGCCACAAGGATGAAACAATGTCCATTCGATGCTTTTGGTGTGATTGCTCCAATGACCTCAATTCCCCACATAGAAAATGGCCAGGGTGCTGTCATTACATGTAAAGGAGATGGGGGTACATGAATCTTGTCTGCATATATCTGACATTTATGACATTTCCTTGCATAATCAATGCAATCTGTGTGCATGGTAGCCCAATAATATCCATATCTCATTATTTTTCTGGCCATGGAAAGACCATTTGCATGTGTTCCACATATTCCACTGTGTACCTCTTCAATGATGCTTTTAGCTTCGCTGGTATTTAAACATCTCAATAGCATTTGATCATTGCTTCTTCTATACATAATCTCCCCATCAAGAAAATATCCAGCAGCCATTCTTCTCAAGGTTCTTTTATCAATTTCCGATGCATTTGGTGGATAACTTTGATTTTTGATATATTGCAGAATATCATGATACCATGGTTTACCATCTACCTCTTCTTCCACACTATAACAATGTGCAAGAATTTCATATACTTGCATTTTGATTGGCATCATATCAACTTTATTAGTTGCCTGAAACATAGCAGCTAATGTAGCCAAAGCATCTGCCATTTGATTTTCTTCTCGAGGGAGATAATTGAAGGTAACTCTCTCAAATTCTTTCACTAATTCAAGGGTAAAATTTTGATATTCCAACAATTTGGGATCTTTTGTTTCCCATTCTCCTCGCAATTGATACACCACTAACGATGAATCTCCATATATTTTGAGACATTTGATTTTTCTTTCTATAGATGCCTTCAATCCCATGACACAAGCTTCATATTCCGCCATGTTATTGGTGCAAAAGAACTCCAGTCTACTTGTAAAGGGATAATAAATATTTTCTGGAGAAATTAACACTGCCCCGATTCCTCGTCCCAAAGCATTAGATGCTCCGTCAAAGTAAAGCTTCCAAAATGCAGATGCATCATTTGTTCTGACTTCTTCATTCATGGATATGTACAACAAATCTTCATCGGGAAAATTGAAGTTCAAAGGCTGATAATCATTTGATACACGACTGGCCAGAAAATCAGCTATTACACTTCCTTTTATTACTTTTTGGTTAACATATACAATATCAAACTCAGATAATAACATCTGCCATCTAGCCATTATGACTGTCAAAGCTGGTGATTCCATTAAGAATTTCAAAGGATCAAGTTTTGATATCAACCAAATAGTATGGTATAACATATATTGTCTGAGTCTTCGAGTAGTCCACACCAAGGCACAACATAGTTTTTGTATTGGTGGATATCAAATTTCACAATCAGTAAATTTTTTACTCAGATAATAAATAGCTTTTTCTTTCTTTCCAGATTCATCATGCTGTCCTAGTACACATCCCATCGAATTTTCGAAGACCGTCAAGTAGAGAATTAACGGTCTATCAGGCATTGGTGATACTAAAATGGGGGCATTGGATAAGTATTTCTTAATAATATCCAAAGTTTCTTGACATTCTTCATTCCAGACCTCAGGATTATTCTTTCGAAGTAATTTAAACACTGGATAACATTTGTCAGTTAATTGAGAAATGAACCGAGATATATAATTTAATCTTCCCAAAAAGCCTCAAACTTCTTTTTTTGTATTGGGTGGTGGAAGATCTTGAATTGCTTTTACTTTATCTGGATCAATCTCGATTCCTTTTTTGCTGACCACAAATCCCAAAAGTTTTCCAGAAGTTACCCCGAAAGTGCATTTTGCGGGGTTGAGCTTTAATTGATATTTCCTCAATCTCTGGAAAAGCTTTCTCAGATTTTGAATATATTCTTCTTCAGTTTGGGATTTGGCAATCATGTCATCTACATATACTTCAATCTCTTTGTGCATCATGTCATGAAACAAAGTTACATTGGCTCTTTGATATGTTGCCCCTGTATTTTTCAATCCAAATGGCATCACTTTATAACAGAATGTGCCCCACATGGTTACAAATGTTGTTTTTTCCATGTCTTCAGGATTCATTTTTATCTGATTATATCCTGAAAAACCATCCATAAATGAAAACCATGCGTGCCCTGCAGTATTGTCCACCAATGTGTCTATGTGGGGTAATGGAAAGCTATCCTTCGGACTAGCTTTGTTGAGATCTCTGTAATCCACACACATTCGAACTTTCCCATTTTTCTTCGGTACGGGAACAATGTTGGCTACCCATTCTGGGTATTTAGCTGCCTGTAGGAAACCTGCATTGATCTGTTTCATCACTTCCTCTTTGATCTGCAATAACATTTCTGGCCTCATTCGTCTGAGCTTTTGTTGGACCGGTTTATATTCTGGATTGATTGGAAGCTTGTGTATCACTATATCTGTGCTTAAACCAGGCATATCTTGATAAGACCAGGCAAAGATATCTTTGAACTCTTGAAGGAGATTTATCAATTCTTGTTTTATCTGGATTGTCAGAGTAGTACCAATTTTCACCTCTTTCATTTCTTTATCTGTTCCCAAATTCACATTCTCAATCTCTTCTTTATGGGGTAGAATTTGTTTGTCTTCTTTTTCTACCAATCTTAATAGTTCAGTAGGCACATCACATTCCAGTTCATCCTCACACCCATTGATTTCTTCCAGACATATGGGTTGCTCTAAATTAATCTCTTGATTAAATTTAGGAATAAACATGCTATTAACATGGTGACACCTGCAAATTTAAGTCGGACATATTTCCGAAAGAATATAGTAAATTTATGAAATAAATAAATGTAAAAATGTAAGAAAATGTAAAGAATGATTGCCATCTGAAAATTTTAAAGAAAATTTCTTATATTTAACATAATTTCATTTACAAGATAACAAAAAGTTTTCATATTTTTGAGCTAAACATAAAGATTAGTTCTGAATATTACTCTGCGTTAATATTAAAAACTATAGGAAGATATTCAGTGGTCCAATTGTTGAGTGTTTCTCCAGGAAAACATGGGCGAATCCTATCCAAGTATTTGCCAGTCTTGTTGTCATTCATGATCATGTTGATAAATAATCCATTCATAGCTTCTTCAACTATGTTTTGATTTTTCGTCAACTTTTCTTCTTTAAAGGCTTCAACAAGCTGCTGTTCTACATTAATTGTTCCCCCTGATCTGAATGTGGTCTTCAACTGTGGGAAAAACATGTGTTCCCAAAGGATTTCTTTCCCTTTCAACCTTGCCTTTCTGTCTTCACGTCTTCTTTTCATCTCTTTGTTCTTTTGCTGAAAATTGGGCTTAAATCCAAGCCCAAAACGATCTTTCTTCATCTGTATATTTACAGGAACCGAAATCCCTTGAAGATTCTTTCCTAACCCTTTCCCAGCTTTAGCTCCGATGCCTAAAGTTTGTCGTACTGTCATCTTGGTGCAATCATATAATTTGGGATATGGAATTTTGCTTCCTTCTGCAATAAAGGTTGCATTGACAAATTCAAGAGCTCGGAAAGAGCATTCAAGTGCATCATCATTGGTTTCAATATATGGAACATCACTTGTTACAGACGCAATGATTTCTTCTTCAGCTCCGACGCATATTAGTTGTCTATCAACAACAAATTTCAATTTCTGATGTAATGAAGAAGAAACGACTCATGCTGAATGAATCCATGGCCTCTCTAATAAACAATTATATGTAGGGTGGATGTCCATCACCACAAAGTCAATATTGTACACGACTGGTCCAATTAACAATGGTATTTCCATTTTCCCAAGCACCTCTTTTTGAGTACCATCAAATGCTCGCACTACATTCTGATAACTCTTCATGTGTGATTGATCCACATGCATTCTTTGAAGTGTGACTAGAGGCATCAAGTTGAGAGCGGATCCATTGTCAATCAATACTCATGGCAACACATGACTATGACAATGTGTCGTGATGTTCAAAGCTTTTACTGACCCCATTCCGCCTTCCGGTATTTCATCATCCGTGAACGTTATGTAATTGTCAGCGGCTATATGTCCCACAATTCTGTCAAGTTTATTGAGGGATATATCCTCAGGGATAAATGTTTGATTGAGCATTTTCATCAAAGCATTTCTATGTGCTTCTGAATTCATCAATAGATCAAGAATAGAAATTCTCGCTTGTTGTTTGTGTAGTTGTTCAACCACACTATACTCACTATGTTTCAGGAATTTCAAAAATTCTTGGGCTTGTTTTTCTGTCACAGGCTCATTGAATGTTGGAGGGGATTCATCATCAAATACCTTCTGAGGTATTGCCATGGCTTTTCCTTTTGCTTTCACTTGTTCTGAAGCATTGGATGTTTCGGGAGAGTAACATCTCCCACTTCTTGTAAAGAATCCGACTTCGCTTACTGCTTCAGACGTCGATGTTGTACCCAAACTCTGTATTTTCTCTTCTGTTTTTTCTAGAGAAACAGATCCTCCTACCATTGAAACATTGGTAGTATAATTCCAAGGTACCCTGCGGGTATCTTTGTATGGAAATGGTAGAGGAGTGGTGATAACTACATTCGGATTTATTGGTACAGGAATCACCGTAGATGATTTCACATTAATGATCACAGGATCATTTATTCTTTGACTAGGTTTAGAATCCTCTGATGAGCAAACATCATCTTCTTTTTTCCCTGGTTCTTCTTCGAAGAATTCTATTTCTCTGTTGTTCATCAATTTTTGCACCAAATCCCTAAACTCAGGACATAGTTGAATTTTATGCCCATTCTCTTGATGATATTCACAATAATTCTTGCCTTCATTCTGCTTTGGCCTGAATTGTTGTGGAATTATACCGACTAAAGAGAGTTGTTGGAATACCCAAACAAAAGGAGATTTAATTTCAGAAATGTCAGTTTTTGCTTTCTTTCTGTTCTCTTCCTGAATTGCATTCACGTTTTTATCTCCATGATTTGGCAATGGATGATTTGATGCAGATGGTGTATTGAATTCCAACTTTCCAGTGTTGATCAAATTTTGAACCACCCTTTGAATGCCAAACAGTTTTCAATAGAATGACCCGTAATTCCTTCATGGTAAACACAGTGTGCCTTTGTATCATACCAAGGAGGGAATGGTGGTTGCATGGGAACCAAAGGATAGGGCCGTATGACATCTGCTTTTAACAGCGAATCATAGATCTCAGCATATGGTACTGGTAAAGGTGTAAAAGACAACCTTTCATTTTCCTTTCGAGATCCTCTGGACTCTGCTCGATTAGTGTTTGTTTCTTTTTTCTTAACCCTTGGCTGGGTTATTGTAACACTTTTCGATGAATCCTTGTTGTAAGAATTTGCATTATTGACTTCATTCTCTTTTTTCCGGTACATAGGTCTTTTGGAACTAGACCCCTCATTTGATTCAATTTTACCACTTTTCAAGACATTTTCAATGAGTTCTCCAGAAATGACCAAATCTGCAAAATTTCTGGTTGCATTCCCCATTAGATGATTTAAATAAGGAGCTTTCAATGTATGGACAAATATTACTGTGACCTATTTTTCTGACAAAGGTGGTTGAACTTGGGCTGCTGTGTCACGCCATCTCTGAGCATACTGTCTAAACGTTTCGTTATTCTTTTTCTCCAAATTTTGGAGAGTCCATCTATCAGGGACCATGTCTGTTACATGGCGGTATTGCTCTAGGAATGCTTTAGCCAGATCTTTCCAAGATCTAATGTTGGCTTTGGTCAATTGAGTATACCATTTTAAGGCTGGTCCTGTCAAACTATCCTGAAAGCAGTGAATTAACAATTTCTCGTCCTTCACATATCCGGCCATTCTTCGACAAAACATAGTAATGTGGGATGAAGGGCATATAGTACCGTCATATTTATCAAATTCGGGAGCTTTGAACTTGATGGGGAGGATTAAGTCTGGAACCAAACTCAACTCACTGGCATCAAACCCATAGAATGATTCAGTTATTTCCAGGGATTTCATTCGTTCTTCTAAGCTCTTGATCTGTCTGGTCAATTCTTCATTTACTTTTTGTTTCTCATTCAGCTCATTCAAATCTGGGATTAGATGCTCAACATTAAAATCCCCTATTTTCACATCTGATATAAGTGGATTTTTGCTTGAAGATGCATGATCTTCTTGTCGATTTTCCTGTGGTTTGGCTTCTTGAAATGCTGATGTACGAGCATTAATTTGTATAGGTGTAGTACCAGAGTGATAAATTGGTTCTGGTGGAAAACCTAGAGGATACATAGGTTCTTGTTTGAAAGATATAGGATTTTCATGCATTTTTCCAATGATAGCCTGCCTTTTAAACATGTCTTCTATTTTCTGCATCATGCTGTCTTGTGAATTTGCAATACTGTCTTCAATTTTTTCCAACTTCATTCTCATTTCTGCTTGTTCTTTATTATGCTGTTCCTCAATACGTTGTATTTTATCCTCCATAATTCTCTTAGTAGCTTGTCTAGTACCGTAGTGATGTTGTATTTCTCTTTTGGCCAGAATAACTGCGATTGAAAAATCTTTTAATATTATTTTTTCCAAATTTTAATTAATGAATTTTATCTTAATAATAAATATTATACATAAAGAAAATCATGAAAAGAATAATGAATGTATGCAAAATGCATGTATGCAAAAAGGTATTGATCCCAAAAAGTTAATTGTCATAGAACAACTTTCATCGGCATACAAAAGTTTCTTTATAATAGTTCATAACTACAGATAAGGCGTAGCTTTCCTATTAAGCTCTATAATTTCTTTCATTAACCATGACACCTTCTTTCCGCACTTAGAAACTGGATCAACGTGATGCTCAATTATTTTGGCTTCAACAGCTAGTTCCCCAATATATCTAGTAACTTCGCTCATTTGTACCATGGCCTCGAACACCATATTTCTTCTTTCTTCACTTCTTTCAACATAGAAATCAGTTGACTTTTGCCATTGTTCATTCGTTCCTTCAAGAGTTTGCTCTAACTCAGTGATTCTGACTTGACAATTGTGCAGAATTTTTTCAAAATCTCTAATGCGTCTTCGCAGTGAAGCACTTTCCTCATTACTTTCTTTGAGATCATTAGGTCCTAGACGAACCTTTTCTTGAAATAATGATTCTTCAAGTTGAAAAATGTAAGCGTTAAACTCTGAGTTTTTGTTTCTAGACTGATCCAGATCTTCTTCAAGTTTTGTTCGCGCTTCTTGCGTTCTTTGATTAATCTTCTGGATTTGAACATTCTTGTTTCTGCATCTTTGCATCCAATTGCTAGCCACTTCTTGCTCTACCTCAATTTTGGTGTTGAAATTCTTTCTTTCCAACTCCCATTTTTCTTTTTCAATATTGAACTCGTCAATCTTTTGGCCCCTGACTTCAAGTTCAGCAATCAGCTGGTTCATTTCAGATTCAAATCCCTGGAACATGATATTTTTCTCACCTTCAAATTTATCAAAGATGTCATTCTTCATTTCTTCTAAATCTTTGGCTCGATCCCTTTCTCTTTGCATTTCATTCATAATCTCGCGGTGTTCAGCCTTGTGTTTTATAATTCGCTCTCTTCTGTCGACCTCAAAATCTTCCATTTTTTGCTTTCCTTTCTCAAGGCTTTTGAGTAGACGGCTATTCTTTCCTTTCAGATCTTCAACTCGACTTTTCTCGATGTTCAATTCTCTGGTCATCTGTACCGTTGATTGGCTTGGTCCTGATGCTTTCCGGGATTTATATAACTCTTGGTAATTTTTCTTTAATGTTCTAAATTCACCATCAATTTTTTCTTTGTTTTCTCTCAACATTGCACATTGTGATGAATGAAAGTCAATATCAACACCCAACATAGCTTTATCTCGTCTCATTTGCTCTAATTCTCTTGACCATCCTTCTTTTTCTGCTTCAAACTCAACTCTCAGGATTTCAATCTCTGATGGAATCACCTTAATGCGATCTTCCATAGAGATATCCTCATTTTGATCTGGTAGAGGAATATTTTCATTTTTCCTGACATATCTCCATTCCTCATAATCAGGAGTTAGCATTTCTTTTGCTGCTTTAGCTCGGATACAAAAAGTTGTTTTCCAAGCTGTAACGGCTTTCATGATATTTCTTTTATAATTTTTGCTGTGGAATGCGAACTCAGATGAATGTAATCCAGCGGTGACAGGTACAAATTGACGACCTTCATACTGTCTTATGACCAGAAGTGGTGCGTATCCAATTCCTTCCCATAATCCGAGTAGCATTATCCAATTGTAATCTCCACATTTGTAAAAGAATTCCCTTTGGATTTGCCACGGGGCTCGCCAAACAATGTCATTGCTTTGCAGATTTCGAAAGGCATTAATCCACATATCTTTCTTAATTTCTTTCGGCCATTCCTGCTCCAGAAATTCTTTTAATGGTGAGTAATCCGTATTAAAGCGTCGGTATGAAATATTTTCTGTCCTCTAGAAATGACTACTGATCCAAACATATAACAACTGGGTACACCCTGAGAATCGTCCACCTCCTAGCTTTCTACAAGCATTTAACGATCTGAAGGTCTCTGCTAGAATTACAGAAGCAGGATTAATCTTTTTCGGTAGTTGTTCAAACAAATCTACCACTGCAGCTTCAACATATCCCAATACTTTTGGGAAGATGACCATACCATACATACCCAGAGCAAATAAATCAAATCGTACTTTAATATCTGGATGGCTCTGAATAAGTTCTTTAATGTTGGTCCAAGCAATGCCTTCGCTTTCGCCTTTTTGTTTTGTACGGGATGCCACCCATTCTTCTCGTACATCGGCAATCTTTTCTAATTTAACTCGAAAGGGTTGAGTTTTAATTGACTTTGAATAGATTCGATTCTCCAAAGCCCCTTCGATATGTAACAAAGTTGTGTACTCTTCAATAGTAGGGACCAAGTCCTCTTTATTGAGAGTGAAGCAATGGTACCCTGGATTCCAGAATTGAATTAGGGCTCTGAGTAATTCATCATCAACTTCGACATAGAGCAAATATGGGATGTCTCCGTAAGTCTGATAAAACTGCAATTTTTTGTTTGAATCCCAATTTTCCCAAATACTTCGCAAATCTTGCATATCATTTTTTTAGCGAAACTGGAGCATAAATGGCCAAGTCAGATACATAATCATCCTGCAGACTGTCTCCTTCTTGTCTTTGTAAGTCCTCAGCCCACTGTCTTACTTCTGAGTTTAGAATTATTTGATTTGAACACTTTTTATCCATGTATGAAGGCTTTCCAATAAGACAATTAACACGAGGATCAATGCCTTTTATCCTGTATGATGCTATGCAAACAAAAGAAATAAAGAACACACAAAAAGAAATGAATTAGTTTACATAATAAAGAAATTTAATAATAACATTTACCTAAATATTTTTATTTAAACATGCTTTTTCATAATTTAAATAATTTAAATATACATGTAATTTAATCAATAAAATAAATAAATTAACAGGAAAGTTAGAATTCATTTCTCCTGTGTGTACACCTATTTTGGACAAAATTTCGGCATGACTTCAGATCGGAAGAGTTTCTAGGGTTTATTATATGTAAGGTTTCAGATCTAAGAATAAAGGTACCCGAATTGTCCTTGTTAGTCCCCCCTTGGGTTGCTAACCCTCAATCCTAGTCCATTACAGACCTAAACGGACCGAGTTCAATTCGAGGGGATACATTTCTCTATGACTAACACGGAGAATAAATTCTCACGAAGACATAGAGCATATGAACCCCGAAAGTTACTTGCTAGGTCTGACACGGAGAATAAATTCTCACGAAGACGTTGCTTTCACTCCCACTTAAAAGGGACAAACTCAATTATAGAGCTTTATGTTATGCAATGCAAGTGTTGTGTGTGAGGAGAAATGTTCAAACCTTTGACAGAAAAATAAATAACGAAATAAAATACTTACAAGTAAAATGAAACATATAAATATTATGAAAATAATAAGTAAATATAAAAATTTTGAAAAGAAAGAATTAAAAATTAAATATATGAAACTTTTAATTTTTAATTAATAGAGATAATTTATAATTGATTTTAAAGTTTGACCAGACCCCAGCAGAGTCGCCAAGCTGTCGTAACCGGTTTTCATCCGGGCACGAAATATTATACTTGGCGGGAAAATTGATATGAATAAATGGTTTTGAAAATAATTTGAGAGTCGCCATCGGCCTTTTGGGTCAGGTAGGTCGAATACCTAAAAATTATTTTTTTTAAAAGAGTTTTAAGAAAACATCAATTAAAAAAATGAACTGATCTGCGTTTATAACCAAAAATTCATTTTTTTTAATAATAAAAAGGGGTTCGTAGTCGGTTACGTTTAGGGAAGGATTAGCACCCATACAACGCCCAAAATTGGTACTTTTTAATTATAAATTGTCTCTATTATTAAAATTTAAAAATTCAAAATATATTTAATTTATAATCATATTATTTCAAAATTATATGAAATAATATTTAAAAATATCGGAAAAGGACTTCTAGGTGCCTTAAGACAGCTCTTTTCTTTGATATTAATAAATATTAATTTGAATAAAATTAAATAATAATTTTTTACAATATTTAATTTTAAAATACCAGAATAGGACATCCAGTTGTATTAAGACTGCCCTTTTCTTTGATATTGACAAATAAATGTTAAAATAATTTATTAAAAAATAAATTATTATTTATTATATATATATTTATGACTACATAATAATAATAAAAATATTTAAATATATAAACAAGTAAAATTAAAACAATAAAAATACAATTAGAACTATATATTTAAAAGCAATAAAATAAATGAAAAGATTTAAAATTAGTGACTAAATTATAGGAAAATTAAAATTAAAAACCTAATTCATAATTAATCAAAATTATAGGGATTAAACATACTATTTTTTATTTTTTTAATTTAGTGACTAAAATAAAACTATATAAAATTCGGATATTAGATTAAAATAAATTAAAACATATTATTCAGATTAAAATATTAATTATTAAAATTATAGGACTAAATCTGTTATTTATCCTATATATATTATTTTAATATAAAGGACTAAAACAAATAAAAATGAAATTAAAGAACCGAATTAAAAGGATTATAAACTCGATTTAGTGACTAAAATGTAAAAGTTACAAGTTATAATGGCTGCGGACGGGATTTAACAATTTAAATTTGCACAAATAGTCCTTCCCGAAACGACGTCGTTCGGGAAGGCCTATTTAAGGTCTGAAACGGCTGGCCCGAAGGGCCAGCCTTCATTTCTCATTTTCTCCTCTCTCTCTCTCTTCTCTGAGAGAGAATTTTCTCTCTCGCTTCTCTCTAAAACAGAGAGAAGCCAGCCGGACGGTAGCCGTCAGCCGGCGTTCTTCTGCCGCCGGCCACCGTCAAAACCGCCGCCGGCCACCACATCCGGTGGCCGGAAATTACAAAACCCACCCCAAATTAAAGCCTGGTTTCCCCTAAAGCTAAATCCGAAGGTTATTTTAGCCTAAAATACTACTGAAATGCGTAGATCTAAAATCTATACCTTCGACCTTTGACTTTCCGACGGCTCCAAAGAGGCTCTGATGACCAACTGTTCCCTCGGTAAGTTTCTCTTCTCTCTTTTCCTTGCTGTTTTAGTGATTTATGGTTGCTGGATGTGTTTTTTTCTTTCTCTCTGTTGGGTTGTTGTTCTATGTCTTGTGGTTTTTGCTCTTGGTATTGTTTTTCTCGCTCTATCTCGGTCTGTTGTCTCCTCTTTCTTCTTTGCAGGTTGGGTGATGGCTTTATAGCCATCACCGGTGCTCATCTCGGACCAGTCCGAAGGGTAGAGTTCGGTGAGTCACCAAACCGTAGGTGGTGACTCACCCCATGGTTGGAACGTGGACGGCGTTCCTTGCTTCCTCTGGATGTTTCTGTTGAAGCGTGGCAGCAGTTGATGAAGGGGTCAGAGAGGCGGCCGGCGTCGTGGCCCTAGGGTATCATAACCCTAGGGTTTCCTGCTGGAACCATCTGGATCGTTGGATCTTGCCAGATCCAACGGTAGCAGGCTGAGGCGGCTGGGGAAGAGGGAAATCCTAATCTGGTTTAGGGTTTCCATTGGGCTTCTGGATTTGGGCCAGTTGGGTCCTTTGTAATTGGGCCGGTCCAATCTGGGCCTGTTTGTAATATTAATAAATAATATATATTAATAATAATAATAATAATAATATTATTATAATAATACTAATAATAATAATAATATGAGTAAAAAAAAATTTTTAGTATCTTCAAAGATCATGAGATATATCCCATCTGATTGACGGCTTCACCCTATGCCACCTGCCTAATAACTCATAATCACATTATAAATACACATTTATCAACCAACTCATTCCAATCCAGATTTTGAACCAACTTGAGGGTTCACTCTAGTTTCAATCCATTATTTTCTTTAAGTCATACAATATGATAAAATGACGGATCTAAAAATATTTTTAAAATCAACACAATTGATACAAAGATAATTATCAAGAAAAAAAATCAAATTTCACGTGAATCACATAATATAATTCTCTTCCCAGGCTCAAAGCACAAGCAATATTAAACAAGATATAGTAATGCTGATAATTAAGGGTAGGAATTGTTTCTTTTTTTTTTTTTTCTTTTGGGTTAGACAGCCTGCAAATTATGGGGTAGTTTTGAGGATATACATGCAAACAAGCTACATGCAAACAAGCATTGAATTGTATGTCTGGATACAAAGTTTTGGGACAGTGCCAACAAAGAGACCTCACCTAATCATGGGGATTAAGCCCTTAAACAGGGCATTGTTTTGTCAAGTCTTCAAATCATGGAGTAATTATAGCTTGAGAGACTATCCAATCCCAAAGAAAGAAAAACAAATTTCTAAAAATGCGGCAATGGGGTTGGTTAGGTGATGAAAGGGAAAGGGATGTTGACCCATCAACAAAAGGGCATCATTCCAAATAAGTCCATCTCAAAGATCAAAGGAATTATAAATACACAAGTGGTGGCTTTTTTTTGGATTGTTCATCATTATTTTAATGTCGTGGTAAAGAAAACGAAGGCCATTATTTGTCCAAAAAGTAAACTCATATAATCTCACACCTCCTTTTTAGACGGCTTAATGCTGCCTTACAACCATACTTGTTTTCCTACCTTGATAATTAAATATTTTTAGTACCTTCCAATCGATTAATATAGTTCATCTAAATAATTCAAGAATGTGAAAAAAAAAGTTAAAGGGTAAATTTTCAAATTGATCACTTTTTTAATCTTTGTACATTTTTGTTCATCGAATTTTAAAAAGTTATGTTTTGGTCATATATCTCATCAATTGTTATATTTTGGTTATTGAATCATTAACTTTTGTTAGTTTGATGACAAGACATATTTGACAGCTGAATTTTAGATGAATCCTAAATTGGCATCTAAAATTTAGATGACATAGCATTTTGACCCATAAAACTTTAGGTAAAATATCAATTTGACCAATAAATTCGAAAAAGTCTCTTCTTTCAACTGTCACTCATTACTGTGGTCGTTAATCACTATTGACCTTCATCGATCATTGTCACCAACAACGGTTGAATCTCAAATTTTCAAATTCATTAAATTTGACCTTTTAAGCGTGAATTTGGTGTCCGTTTCACCAAATAATGTATCGGACTCAATAGATCTAGTTCAGAACCCTTTGAGTTCCTTTAAAATTAAATTATAATAATAAATTTATCATTAATATTTCTTTAAAAATTAATAATTAAATAATTAAACCTACATCATAATTAAATTATTTTTTTTGCTTATAATATTTTTAAATAATTTAAGAATGTGAAAAAACAATTATTAAGAAAGAAAACCTTGTACTATCTATTATCAATGAAGAATTAAGTGCTATCCATTTATTACATCATTTTTTAATATAAACGTCCCATTCTAAAAATAAAACCTTATATGTATGTTTACTTTATTAGCATAGTACTTTGTAGAGCTGAAGAGGTCCATGAAAACAAACCAATGAGAAAGAACAGGCGGTTAAAGAGAGAGAGAGAGTGGAGTTGGAGTCAGTGATTCTAGTGGGTTCTTCTGAATAATTTTTTTTTATTTCTTCTAAACTTCAAAGATCCCCACAACCAAGAGGGAAGGGTCAGGGCCTGTGTGCAGTACCATAATAAAAGGAAAAGAGTTCCAGAATCTGATACAATTTCCTACGATCTTACACGACAACAAGGTGCTGTAATAAAAGCAAAACAGAAAGACACACCCTTTGAAGGATCTAAAGTTAAAAGCTTTTCATCTTGTCTTCCTTGTGCACATTCTTCTTCTTCAGCAACCTTTAGATGAGGTAAGCTAAACCAATACCGACTTTGGGGTTTTCTTTGTTTTCTTTGTGGTTTTCGAGTTTGTTCCATTGTGCTGCAACTGCAAAATGTTTTTTTTTGTTTCAGCTGTTTCTGGTTTGGAAAATTGTCTAAAGAACAGGTATTGCATGGCGAACCATAGAGTTGGAGAGACCGGTTTGACTGACTCGGGAACTTCGAATCACCACATCATAATATCCCTTATGCAGTTCTTCATGGAATGAATGTTCCCACAAGTTTCATGTATGTTCACTCCTTCTCTTTCAAATTAAATCCTTTTCTTTTCCTGGTATTTTTCATCAAATTCCCATTCCCAGCCATCAACAAGGTTCCTCCTTCGATTTCGGAGAGCTAGAAGAAGCAATCGTACTGCAAGGAGTCAAAATTCGAAACGATGAAGCTAAACCACGTATGATCCTTCCCTTTCCCATATCATTAACACATACGATTTCAGTTCTTACTTCGTCATCAATATTCGACACATGTCAGTAAAAGCGCAATGGCGATATTAAACACGACACGAAGGTGTGAGAGAGAGAAAAGAGAGAGATTTGAAAGTGTAGAGCGAAAAAAACAGGTGAAGAGGAAGACACTCGAATGACGTGGAGGAACCAAACATGGAAAACAATGACCTGTTTAGCTTAATTTTTATTTACTGACTCCCCCATCGGAACTGTTAAAAAATGATATAAAATAGCAAAGCAATATAGATACAATCTTGGTGGTCTTTATCTTGGTTGATCTTCTGAGATTGTACAGTTTGCTTTTTGTGTGATTTCTGTGCAGCTTTATTTACACCAGGCAGACCGGCAGCTACCCTGGAGATGTTCCCTTCTTGGCCAATGAGATTTCAACAAACCCCAAGAGTAGTTTCTTCTTTCTAACCCATTTATTTGACCATTTATTTGTACTGGACATGATTCACAGTGGACCAGTTTATGTGCTTTTAATAGGTTTCTTATACTCAAAAGAGTTGACAAAAATAGTTAATATTTATATTTGATTTCATCCAGGGAAGTTCAAAATCAGGAGGGGAAAGCACTGATTCAGGCTCAGCAGTGAATACAATATCCAGCAAAACTGAGAACCAGCTTGAACTGGAATCTCCAATCAGTAGTAACAAAAAGACAACTCCTTTGGAACAACAACAGCAAAAACAACAAGATATGGCGAGTGAAATCTCAAGAACAGCGAAACTACCCCAAGAAAAGGTTCTTCTTCAAAGTTAAAGCCTTGTTTTTTCTCTCTTACTATATTTCCTTTCCATGTCCCAACAACCGAGGAAAAAGTTGGTATCTTTTTTGTTATTATTACTGTTTTGATCCTTCTCTTTCTCTGGGCCTATCTTTATTCAAAGGGGGTACACAGATCCCAACAAACCCTCAGAAAATCAAAGGATTCTGAGTTTTTTTCCTGATCCCTGAACCATTTTTGGACATGAAAATAGAGAGAGAGAAACACAAATTACACATCGGAAAGCAAAGAGAGAACCTATACTACTACTACAACCTTTGTTTTTTCACTATAAAACCATGACCCCACTTTTACTCAATCCCCATGACTCACAGTTGAGCTTCATGTTTTTATACTGTAGAGATCAGTTTGAGAATTATAAGAAAAACCCTTCCCCCTCCCCCAAGATATACACCCAAAACTCAGTATCCAAAAATGGCAGAATTTGATGATTTTTGCTACCCCTATTATGTTAATGATTACATGTTACAAGAGCAAGAGTCACATCACCATCAGCAATCAGCTTCCCTTCCCAGAAATTTTGTGAGATCACTCTTAATCATTGTTTTCTTTGAAAAAAAAAAAAACCTTGGCTGTTTAAGTTATCTAGAGAGTTTAACTGTTAGTAAAATAACTGAAAGTTTTTTTTATTATAAACTCATTTATCATATTTTTTAGTCTACCAAACAATCAAATGCTCTCATTTTCCTGACAAACTTCTTGTCTGGGTTTGATAAGAGACTTTTAAATCACCAACCACTGCATTTTTCTTCTTCTTTTTACCCTTTTCATTATTTATTATGATAAATTTTTTTCTAATTATGTTGCAGAAAAGGGGTTCAACTTCTGAGAAACAGCCTGATGTAAAGGTACAAAAAATATCTATCTTTATTTCTCTTCTTTTTCAAAAATCATTTTAGTTAAATCTGTTTAAAATTGCTGTTTGTTTTTCAGACACTAAGACGTTTAGCACAAAACAGAGAAGCCGCTAGGAAAAGCCGTCTTAGAAAAAAGGTTGCATAACATGGAAACATTGCATGAAAAAAACCAACATTTGTATGGTTACTTGTCTTAAGTAACTAACTGGTTTACTTGTCTTAAAACAGGCTTATGTTCAACAACTAGAATCAAGTAGAATAAAGCTAACCCAACTGGAGCAAGATCTTCAAAAAGCACGATCTCAGGTTTTCCTCTTCTTTCCCTTTACAGAAACATATGATTTTATCTGCAAAAGAAACTGTTTCTTTTGTTTATTGTTTTTTCACTTTTTGAATATTGTGATATAGGGATTTTTCTTGGGAGGTTGTGCTGGTGCTGTTGGAAATATCAGCTCTGGTAATTTCAAGACACGCTTTTATAAAACACTATTAGAGTATCAATTTAATGTACATCAACTGGGATTTTATATGTCATGTTTGTTTCATTTTAGGGGCTGCAATCTTCGACATGGAGTATTCGAGATGGTTAGAAGATGATCAGAGGCACATGTTGGAGCTTAGAACTGGACTAAATGCACACCTTTCCGACAGCGACCTTCGGATAATCGTAGACAGTTACATTTCACATTACGACGACATTTTCCGTTTGAAGGTTGCTGGCGCAAAAGCCGATGTCTTTCACCTTATAACGGGCATGTGGACGACTCCGGCGGAACGCTGCTTCCTTTGGATGGGAGGTTTCAGGCCTTCCGAGCTCATCAAGGTAACAAGTTCCCGAATGCATCCTTATCTAAATTTCGACACGTTAATAATTCATGCCATATTGGAATTTATCTATAAAAATACTGTTTTTTTGCAGCCATTTTATCTTTGTACCGGTTCTGATTTGTTTTAATCATTGATCAGATGTTAATATCTCAATTAGATCCATTAACTGAGCAGCAAGTGATGGGGATCTATAGCCTCCAGCGTTCTTCACAACAGGCGGAAGAGGCATTCACCCAAGGCCACGAACAGCTCCAGCAGTCACTGACCGACACCATTGCCGGCGGTCCGGTCGTCGACGGAATGCAACAAATGGCTGTTGCCTTAGGCAAGCTTGCCAATCTTGAAGGCTTCGTTCGCCAGGTATCATCATTTACTTGACCTGTCTCGAATGATTACCTAATGTTTAATAATATTGTGAAATTTAAAACGTCCAAGTCTAACTAAAATTTAATTATAGACAAAATGGTACTTAGAAAAGATAGGTTGAATTTGTTGATCAAATGGAAATAGTTTTAATAAGGGAAATTTTTTATATTGCTCTAGTCCATTACAATGAATGGGATTGATTGGGTATCTTTATCCATAAAAGTTGCTGTCAAAAAGGTGGTTTGATAGTGATATCTATTGAAATAAAAACCCTAGCTTCAATGGAAAGTCATGATTGATTACCTTATAACAAAACAAAATTACAAGAGAAGATGCCACTTTTCACCTTGTTTAATGAATGATTAGAAATTTTGAAAATAGACCTAATCCTAAGATGAACATGAACTTCAAAGCTTTACATATTAAACTTGTATTTGTGATGTAGGCTGACAATTTAAGACAGCAAACCCTTCACCAGTTGTCTCGAATATTGACGGTCCGACAAGCGGCACAGTGTTTTCTGGTGATCGGAGAGTACTACGGACGTTTGCGAGCACTCAGTTCCCTTTGGGCGTCTCGTCCTCGAGAGTAAGATCTCTTAATATTATATAAAGCATCTTCATTTGTGTAAAGAAACCCTAATGTACAAATATGCATGAATTAACCATAATTTTCTATTTAGTCATAATTTTATTTTCCTAAAAAAGGGCTGGATATGATACGATATTAAATAACATGCAGTTTCGTGAAAGGTTTACCAACTTTTACACATATTCTCAAAATTATTCTCTTTAATTTGTTAGTTCATGTAAATATTATTCTAGTTATTGATTAGTCTAATTAATGATGAAAGTATGCATGGTGCAGGAGCATGATGAGTGATGATCACTCGTGCCAAACAACAACAGACTTGCAAATGGTCCAACCCTCACAGAATCATTTCTCAAACTTTTGATATGTGTTTTCCACGATGAAGCTGCCATGCAACATATTATATATTATCGGATTTTATTAAGCTACTCGAGTTAGAGGATATCTTAGGCCTTTATTTGGCTTTGCTTTTTTTTTTTTTTAGCATTAACTTTATTATTGTAAATGAAAAATCAATTTTAATGGGCACCAGGGAGCTAGCTTTCTCCTTTCTTTAAAGAAATTAAATTATCATCAAGCAACGGTCAATGTTAAATTACAAGCTATTTATATATGAGAGATCTTGTAATGAATTTAGATTGAAAATTTAAATCAGTCTAAACTCGATTTGATAAGATAATCCAAGATTTGAGATCAAAAAGGCATAATGTTAAAAAAAAATTTCACCTTTTTGATAGCATGTTTTATTTTAAGATAAAAATGTCGTAATGCTTAACTAAATAGTCACTTTAGCTCTTATTCTTTATTTTTACAATATTTTGACCCCTAATATTTCAATTTAATTAAAAAATATTTCTATTTTAGTGTTTCGCCCGATTTTGAGTAACGATTTTCTTCAATGGATGAGATTTTTTGCCCTAAATGAAATGTTGGGGGTTAAACTGCTAAAAAGATATGGACCAAAGTGACTATTTAATTACACATTAGGATTATTTTTTGTCGTTATGCCATTAAATAATGGCTTATTGGGTAAATTGACACCTGAACCATGTCGAAATTTTCCTTTTGATTCTTAAAGGTTTTTTTAATCAAAAGTGACTCATAAAATTTTACTCCGATTAGAAGCTACAAATGAATATAAGAGATAAATATTGTTTCACACAAATCAGCTTTATTTAAGAAATGTTGTGTTAAGAGTTGTGACAACAAGTGTTAAGTAATGAATATATTTGAGAAAAATCTTCAGAAAGGTAGGAGAGTTGTGACAAAAGTTGTTTATGTTTTGATTTTCAATAGTTCACATAATACCAACTAATTTAACTAAACTGTGTTGAAAATGTACCGAAACTTAAAAAAAACGATACCAAACCATCTAATATATATATATATATATATATTAAATTATTAAATTTGGTTGCTGCAAATTATATATATATATATATATATATATATTATTTTAAAATTTGGAAAATACCTAAACATAATTTATTAAAAAAAATTAATATCTATTTTTCTGTACTGTTATTTTAGTTTTGAATAAATAAATAATTTATTTATTTTTTTTTTAAAATAAAAAAAATTATTTGTAATTTTTATGTTTGGTTGTACATCTTTTTTGAATTGAGGACTTCAATCAAGTTATCAAGTATTTCATTTCAACTGACATTTTTTTTAAATATTTTCAATTTAATTACTATTTATAAAATAGTTTAAATATATATATATCTTGATTATATAAATTTATTTATTTTTATTTATGTACGAACCAAGTAGCCTCCGTGGTAAAAGAATTGTTGGTATTCCTTGAGTATCCGAGTTTGAGCACCATGGGTGTGAGCGTTCAATGTCAAAAGGTTAAGAGTTATCTTTGAATAGATGGCTGCATTGTACTTAGCCCTTATACAGTCTTTTGTTGATGTTTTTGTTTTGTCTGAGGAAAGAATAATTTTACTATTGTCTTAAACTTAAAAATTTTCAAATATTTGAAGGGGTTTTTTGAAGTAAATTTATCATATTTGAGGGCGAACATCATGGTCTAACCTTGATTATAGATGATTTAAATAGGTATATAAAAAATGGCTATTGTCTATCCATTAATCATCTATTTCTAAGTACACAAAACACGAATAGATTGATATATGAAGTCAGTTTGTATCCTTGACTTCAGTAGCTGGCTCTTGAATGATGTCGAAAGCTAAACATGAAAATAAATAAATAAAAAGTTGTTGAGAGAAATGGATAAAGCTAAAGACTTGTAATAAAATTATTATTATTATTATTATTATTATCATTAGAAATTAAAGAAAAATGAAATTGTGGGAAATGTGGGGTCCTTTTGTATTCTCTCCGATTAAACCAAGTGGTTGTGATGAAGCAAAGAAAGCTTCTTCTTTTCTTTCCCTTTCTAATTAATTTAAAAAAGGGCAGCGACAAATGCAAATATCAGTAGAGTGGACCGAAGACATTGTTGTGTATTTACATTTGTATTCATGTCTAAATTATTACATTTATTTGAAGTTATGAGACAGACAAACCAACAGACAGGGAGGGAGGGTTTTGTTTGTTTCCTTTACCTTAAACTCTGAATTAATGGAGTGCTGGGCAAAAGTCATTGATAATATAAATATATCCCTCTCTTAGAGTGGTACTTATAATAAAATATATGTTAGATCTATCTCGATTTAATAAAATAAACATAGTTTTGTACAAAAATATTAAATTATAATATCTGTTTCAACTCTATGTATGAAAATGGGAACTTGTGAATATTTTTATATTCATTGGATAAATATAATAAGGAAATGAAAACAGCATGCATGGTGCATGCAAGCGTCTTGAAATGTTCGTTTTTTCACACGTATTATATCATCATGTATAGGGTTAAAGTTGTATCATTCAAAATTTTGTTGATCTGATTTAAAATAATTAAAAAGTATTCATTTAAAATATTAGATTATAAATGAATCGGCTGTAGCGGGCCGACGAAAAAGTATTAATTGTTTTGGTGAATTACATAAATAATCACTGAACTTTACTCTCTCTCCAATTTCACTATTTATTCAATTTCCTCACTGAATTTAATAAAATTAACATTTTTGATCACGTAATCGTTAAATATTTAACGGTGTTAAAACGATGCCGTTTTAAAAAATTAAAAAAATCACCGAAAAGACGTTGTTTTACATCTATATAACAACTCAATTATAACATCGTTTAGTGAGAAAACAATGAGTAACCAAAAATACTAATTGTGTTAATTCAATGAGGAAATTGAATGGATTTAAAGTATAACGAGTGAAATAGGAGAGAGAATAAAGTTCAGTGATATTGATGTAATTTACCCTAAACTTTTTATGTAAGTTTTTTTTAAAATAAAAGTTTACTCATGTAAATAGATATTAGGGATAAATATTTAAAAGTAAATTAATTATATCTTAAATTGATGCACATTTTATTTTATATATGTTTTTACTCTTTTATATGTAGTTGTTGTCCACTAATTTTGTCTAGTAATTCAGATCGAGGGCAAGTGACGTTTAATTTTGTAAACGTTCCTATGGTGGCCCAAATCCAAACCACCATAACCTGTCACCCGTTATACAGCAGCCTGTATAATTTTAAACCCCAAAATGGGAAGCCCAACATTGGAAGATACCCAACAGTAGCCCACGTGTTGAAGAACTTAAATGGTGGCCGGCGGCGATGGAAGCTTGGAGTTTTACGGCTGCTCGGGCGGTTGAGGGGAGGAGAGATTTGGGAGAAAAGGAATAAAGAGGGAGGCGGTCGAAAATTTTAAAATAGGATTAGGGTTAGGCTAATACAAAATTAGATATATAAATATATATTGGGACTTTTGGCATAATTATATTTTAGCCATTGGAACTTTAGGGAAAAATTAGCTTTCGGTCCTCCCAAGTCTCCCTCGTTTTTACATCTTAGTCACCTGCAGTGACTGTTTCAATTTTTATTTTTATTTTACGTCCTGATTTTGCAGCTTTCTCATTTTTTAATTGTTTGTACATTTTAGTTTCAAAAATTAACAATTGTGCTCTAATCTCTCTACTTTTGCCGTATTTTTACACTCAACTCACTGATTTAATTATAATATTGCATGTTTAATTTTGCATTTGTTTCAATTTAGCCACTAATTTAATTATTATAATTAGTTTAGATTTAGTCCTTGAACATTTCTATAAATTTTAATTTAGTCCCTAGATTAATTTTTTTTGAAAGAGTTTGATTTTGTATTTAATAGACGAGTCTAATACAAAATCGGACACAAACACGAACCTCATTAAAAAAACCTCCCTAAACCTAAATGGAGGAAAAAGAGTGTCCAAGCTCGTATCAGAAAATACACACCACAAGTTGTTAACCGCATGCAATATGCAAAAAACGATGTAATTACAATCTGTCCAAAACAATGGAAAAAAATAGCAGCACAGACCCTGCTTCCTCTTTCGAAACACCCAACTACAGGGGCAACAAAACACACACCGCCCAGCTCCCCAAAATACATAGCAAACGACATAGAACAGAAAGCATAAACGACAAACCATTCCGACACCACAGGAGCGGCATCACTTAGCAGCACCAAAACAAAAACGGCTGAGCTGCTTCTATCTCCACCAACGGCTGCAACATTCGATCCTGCGATAAGCACCACTCAAAACATTAGACTCATAACTAGCCAAACAGCTGCATCGACTGCACGCAAACACAAACTGCAGAACTCCAACGCCCATGACAGATCAAAGTAAACGGTGAAACACCAAGGCAACACCCAAAAAGAAGCATATCCCAACAGAACCTTAAAGAAGCACTGGTAGTAACAAACCAGCTAGACGAGAAAAGGAAAATAACCCCATAATGCCTATGCTTATCATCTGGCCAACAAAGCCGCTCATTCACACCATTATATGATTCATATCGCGTTTCAACCATAGAAAATTCAAATGGATATGTTGTTCTCTCGTATATACCCCCAGGACAATCCAATTCACGTTCGAGAGGGTGAAGTCAAAAAAGTTGCCTCTGTCAAAATACATCTCTTCCTAACGATATTTATCTTAATCTCGGAAAAGGAGTACCATAAGCGTTTGGCCATTTTCCTATTTTATTGGAACCTTTTTGCGATTCCTTACATCGGAAAATTTGAGAAAACCAATTTGCCATAAAGCTCGTAATCTCCTACTTTTCTTTGAGAAAACCATGTCTCTAATAATTGTTTAACATTCTCTGGGAGCACCATATTTACTTTCCACACTCTACACCAACAATGCCAAACCTCCCAAATTGTAAAACGGTGAAATAGAACATGATTAATATCTTCCGGCACACTTTTACAAAACAGACAGCAAGTCTGGTCATTACAATTGATCCCTCTCTTTGCCAATTCTACCATAACCGGCTGTCTCTGATGAACTGCTTTCCACATGAAAGATACCTTTGGTGGAGCAAATTTAAACCACACCAATCTCCAACATGGATATTCAATCACGCCATCGGTTGCCTCTTTAATACAAAATGATTTCGGATTATAACAACCATCCCGAGCTCCAGACCACACTAATTTGTCGATACATTGTTCAGAATTTTCTGTTATGTTTAAAACATTCATGAATTCATTCCAAATTGGCTTTTCCCATTGAAAGAAAGCTCTTCCCATCTCAAACCGCCATTCCCAAACTCCATGAACCCAACACCCAAAATCTTTGATCTTTCCGCATTTTTTCCTTGATAAACTGAAAATTCTCGGAAAAGCATTTTTCAGTGAAACCTTTTCAGTCCAATAATCTGTCCAAAATTCAATCCTATTTCCGTTACCCATAACACACCTCAATTCAGAACAAAATCCCGATTCACTAGACCCTGCTTGATTAACAATATTACGCCATATCCAAGAGGATTTGTTGTTATTTACAGCTTTTGGAATGATTGAATCATGATCATAATTATATTTTGCTACAACAATCTTCCGCCATAAACTGTCATTTTCCACACTAAACCTCCAAATCCATTTATTAAGTAATGCACGGTTCCTAATTTTGACATAAAAAATTCCCAAACCACTGTGTGTTTTCGGCCTATAAATTCTGTCCCGACTAATCCAGTGAATCCTCATATCAGTTGATGAATTCCAAACAAAATTCGCTATGCATCTATTTAACGTCTCAGCTATAGCCTTTGGAATTGAGAAAATAGACATGTAAAACACAAGCAAATTAACTAAAACAGACTTAATTAGAGTTAACCTACCACCAAAAGATAACAATTTGCCTTTTCAACTCTGAAGCCGATTTCTTACTTTGTCCATAATGGGCTGCCAAATAGATTTTGAATTCATCCGATTCCCTAAAGGTAGACCCAGATACGTTGACAGAAGCTCAGCCCAACCCCAATTTATCGAATCAACCCAACTCCTTACTCTACTCTCTTCCACGTTAATACCGAATAACTTAGTTTTTTCCTTATTAAGCTTTAGTCCAGCAGCTACTTCGAATATTTTCAGTATCCGATTAATTATTTTCTTAATTAACCTCAATATTAATTTAGTTAAATGCATTTGTTTTGTAATGATTAATTATTTTATTTGTATTATTAGTTCCAACCTTTTAAGTGAAAACATATTTATTAATTTTTATTTATTTAATTGTTATTGTTTCTAACTTTTTTTCTTTTTGAGATTATTTGTTTCTTCCTTTATTTTATTAGATTTTAAGGTTAGTCTTTTAGTTTAAGTCCTGTTAGTCCATAATTGCATTTAGATTTTAGATTTAAACATTAGATTTAGATTTCTCATTTTAGTCCTTTAAGATTAGGAAAATTTTAATTTGGTCTTTACCCCAAGGACTCAAATTGATTTTTTCGATTAACATAATGAATCGGGTTAATAATTAGAGCCTTGAGCTCTAGATTTAATTCCTTAACTTTAGACTTTCCACATTCTAGTTCCTAAACTTTTAATTAGATTATCCAATTGACATAATTAACTAGGTTAACAACTAGAGCCTCCATCTTAGAAATTTTCACTTTAATCCTTTAATTTAGGAATAATTCAATAATTGGCTAAAAATTTAGGATTAATATTAGAGACTTCATTTTTAGGTTTAGTCCTCTAAGTTCTCTAATTTTCATAATTTGACACTTTAGGTTAGGAGAGCCTTAATAAACTCACCTAGTATTATTAGGTTTTAACTGGTTGATACATTGCACCCGATTTTAAATATAAGTCAATGTTTACTTATTAGCGAATCAATAGTGTATCTCTCGCAATCATGCTTAGGGAGTGATTACTGATAATTCCCGAAGTAAGTTAACATCATTTTCAAAACTGCATCATAATTACTCAATTCCCGAGGCATTGTTCGTTTATTAGAACAATAATTGATCTTCCGCATTCATGCTAAGAGGTGAATATTTTTTACCTTAATAAATGAATATCCTCTTTAAAATTTACATCCATAATAATTTCTAAATTAAATAGTCTCGAACTCAAATTTTCTAAATTATTAAACTCAAATTTTCTAAATTATTAAATATAGGGTAATTGACTAGGTATCAATTGAGTTTTCTTCCTTCACTTTCTCCAAGTTCCAACTAGGCAAAGTGAGATTTAACAAATAAAAGGAAATAGAAATTGGAAATTTTAGAAACTAACATGACAACCCTAACACGAGAGAGAGGACCTGGAAGAAAGAACTATTGAAATTGAGATGAAATTAAGGGAAAATAAGATGAAATTAGAGCGTCTAAAGATCCAATTACCTGAGAATCAACGCAGTGAATCGAAGATTAAAATCAGGGAAAATTTTAGGGCGAAAGGAAAAAGAAAGAAAGAAAGCGGGAATGATTATTATGTAATACTGATGTGTATATACAAAACATAAAATTTCTTTTAGGCGAATACTAAATAGTTTAATACGTCGTCGTCGGTTACCAAATAATTGAGAAAAATACACTTGCACCTTTCTAAGTTTATAAAATTTACAATTTGAACCTTAATTTTTTTTCTTTCTCGTTTGAAAAAATAATTTCGATTGACAAATCAAAATTAAAAAAGGGTTTATTAATTTTAAATTTTAATTTGAGATCTCATTTTAAATAAATTTCAATTATTTGATTTTGCTGTTATTTTTTTGCATGTAAGATTTTAAATAAACATTGAATACTGCTACTTATTATTCTTTTACCATAATTAATTTAAGTGCTTATTATTACACACACTAGTATATTCTTATGATCCCTTCAAAGAGAAAAAAAACTAAAATATGGGTTTTAATTTGGAGATATTCCTAGTTATTTAGATATACTTACATTTGTAATCTAAACTAAACTAAGCTAAGCATACTGTAATTCTCTATTTCTCGATTTTCTCATCACTTTCACCATCCCAAGCTCACTGCCCTCCTTAATGTCCTCATCTTATCTGCAGCAACCTTCCTTTGTGCTGGTAATTTTGACTGCTTTCTTTTCAGAACCTGTTCTTCATCGCATATGAAAACAAGAAAGACATTGAATTTATGATGATTTTCATAGAAAATAAGTATGCCAAATGCATGGGTTGCCTATATCATGATTAAAAACATAACGGATGTTGTTGCAGTCATTATAACAGTTTCGGACAATGTTAGCACTATTCTGATAGTGGACCACTATTTAAATCACTGGCAGCAGCAACTCACCTCTTGCTTTCGCCTTTGCTCGTTTTCCTCCTGCACAAAGTTAAAAACCCAGAAACACTTTAGGCCATTTTTGATAAAAATGGAGTAATTTCAGCTTTTTTCGGAAGTATTTGTTTACCACAAGCTGCTTAAGCTTTTCATTCTCCTGTTTGAGTTGACTAAACTCTAACTCCAGCTCCACTGTATACGCCTGCAATTCAAGAAAGTAGAGGCCAAATTTAATGGATAGTGAACAGGCAAACCACGGCAACCGGAAATACTTAAGTATGCACCTGTTTCCTTGCTCGAGATCTTGCTGCGGATTCTCGATTCTTAATCATTCGGCGTTGTCGCCTTTCCACTACCACCTCCGGTGGACCATCTATGATCCTCTTATTGTTCTGTATCATGACAGGCTCTAACATACGGTTGGCGCCGTTACCATTTTCAGCTACATTAGAAGATTCACCCATAATAGCTTTACTCTGCGTGAAAATCGGGTATGTGGTCGCATAACCATTGCCTGGTGCTGCCATGTTGCTGGCAACAATTTGGTGGCCTGGGAATCCTAGCCCCATCACATGTCCCATTCCAAAGTTTGCATCTATGTTTCCATTGTTATTTTGAATAGATGTCAGTATTTTTGGTTGAGAAGATCCGATCCTGTGCCCCAGTCCATAGTTTGCATCTAAACCTGCACCATTGGTCTGTATAGGACCTATAGGTGTCACCTTCTTTTGTTGGGAAGAAGCCGATGATGATTCTTGAACAACTCCGGCTTTGACGAGAAAATCCTCCAAAGTCATCTCTCCGAGTGTTTGTTGGCGCTGAGGTTCGTGATCGGAGACATTAGCTTTCCCCTGTGGTGGTAGGTCTTTCTGAATCTCGAACCAAACCTCGTCCACTGTTTTCTTGCAAAGCGGGGTAGGGATTGAAAAAGAGCCTTGCCGTTCTAATGTCGGTTGGCCTCCATTGCCTATGTCATTGCAAGGATCGTTTCGGTCAACCTGTGGTGGGGCTTGGTTTTCATCTACATTCCACAAGTTGGCAAGGAATTCATCCATGTTCATGGACCCGAAAGCCTTCCCACTCTTTAGTTGGATCTCGTCGAGTGTAAGCGAGAAAATCGAACCCTGTTTGTTTGAGGAAGAAACCGATTGATCCTGTGTTAACTCATCGCGCTGCTGCTGCAGCGACTGCGGTGCTTGTTCCGGCAATGCTGTCTTGATACCACCGTAGGCAACACTTTCTGATTCAAAAAGTGCCATTATTTGACCACCAACAATCTCGTTTTATATGGTTCAAGCACTACCTTTATGATCAAACTAAAACAAAAAGAAAGAAAAACCTCGAACAAGTTCCTGCAATAAGAAAAACACAGATATTACACATGGTTCATAGCAGCAGTTGAATTCATCATATAGTTAACACGCTTTAAAACAAAAATGCAGATAAGTAACAATAAGAGTTCAAGAGACCAGAAAAGTGACATGAAATTTATAAATTCAGTAACTATCAGCAGTAATTTAGTCACTAAAACTTTTTCTAATTTAATTTAATTTGCATGTGCTTGAGTAGCAACGTTTTTACTTCCCCAAAACTGAAAATATAAATATAATTACCAAAATAATTATATTCAAGGTACAACAATTACTGCAAAACAAATTGATCATAAAACATAAGCCTGGGGAAAACAACACATATAAATTGAATATCAAATCTGACCCTTTGAGGGTCACTTTTTAAAAGTGTATAAAACAAGTTAAGCTCTGGGTCAAGAACTAAGAGCATTTCAAAATTCTAAAGATAATTATATCATGCATGCATTTGGATATACCAAATGAAGAGAATGGCAGCATAAGATTAAGCTTTTGTGGCTTTGAGAAAACCAAACATCTACATGCAAGAGCTTAGATCGACTATCCAAGGAGAAAGAAAAAGGAAAATGGGAATGCAACAAGAAAATCATGAATCAGAGATATGAGAAATAAAGGAAGTAGTAATGCATGTAGAAATTAAAAGAAAATGTAAAGAAATTATACCTGAATGCGACCTGCTGGCATAGGAGAAGCCTGGGGAAAATTCAATCTTTTGTTTTTGGGTACTTTTTAGTGTTGGGAAGAACCAAAAGAAGGGAATCTGTTGAAGAAGAAGAAGAAGAAGGGGAAGTGGTGAGGACTGTAACTGCTTCAATGGTGGTCACCTTAATACATGCAATGGAGGGGAGGTGTCGGTCCCACTCCTGGGCACAGTTTATGACACGTTTGTGCCACGTGCCTCTTTGTTTATGCCGAATTTCCCTCCTTCTCCCTCTCTCCTCGTCAATCCTTTCATCAGCTCTCAAAAATTTAACCTGTCTCCTTTGGATTACCATGAAGAAAATGAAGGGCTTTAATATGTAGTTTTCCTATCATACTTTTATACAAATAAATAGTTTCTCCAATTAATTATATTATACTTTCTCAAATTATCATTCTTATTTTAAATTAATCTTTTAACTTTTAACTGTTTTAATTTCGTCTGTAAATTATGATTTATTCTAAAGTAATCCTCAAATCTTTGAAAAATTCAATTTTACCTTCAAAGTATGATTTTCATTTCAGATTGGTCCTCGTACTTATGATCATTTCAATTCTATCTCAAACAATCGATGTATAATTAGATAATTAATTGTACAATTGATTAGACTATTAATATTACTTTTAACTTTTAAAGAGAAAGAAATAAATACTTAATTTTCTTCACTTTTCTCGTATAAAAAATATTTGAAAAGGAAAAAGTATTTTTCCTTAATAACTCCAATCCAAATATAAGAGAAAGGAAGATTTGAGCTAATTACAAATAAATAATGTTCAAAACTATTGATATGAAGATTTATGAGGCAGGGTACCTATAAAAGAGGGCGAGAAAGAGTTGGACATTGGTCTTGTCGATACGTATTTTCGTCTGATTTTTATTTATTTATTTTTATGATGTATAGTTAATGTGTTTTATGGTATATAGTAAATGTATAATATATATATACTATGTTATATACTTTAACTATATTACATATAAATGTTAACTTGTTTTTTTTCTCATTCATTTACAGATCCAATAATAAAACATAAACCCAACAATCCAGACGCGACCTGACTGGAGCAACCATAACCGATCCGCGACCCGGATCAAGTAGAGCTCGACCCGAACTGGTAGGTTAGGGTTTCTAGAACCCTAGTTTCTCATCAACGCCGCATCCGCATCCCTTTTTTAAAACTCCTCACACCTCACGCCTCCCTCGGCCGATTTTCTCGGACACAACAACGTGATTTCGTGGGACACCAAAACAAGCAACAACAAACACAAGTTTAGTCCCATTAGGAGTCTACCGAGATAAAAATAGTTTTTTTCCTAGGCTATAAATTGATGTAAATTCACACTAAAAATTACACACGAAAACACATGAATATCCGAGAAAAATACGAAGAAATCACACGGAAAATACAAAACAAGGATTGTAAACTTTCGAAAGCAAGGACTTAAAAAAAGGGTATTATTTTTACCTTTGTTCGGTTGGTTTTTTTCATGCATACGCTATCTCGCTTTTCTTTTAGACCCGAAAAAACCCAAAAAGGGTGGTTGGCCGATGATCGGAGGGAGGGCGACCGAGACTTTTAATCTCAGATCTAGTCCTCCCCGAGGCCGTTTTGCAAAAATAAATCGAATATTTGAGATGGGGGAGGGAGATCTTTCGAATGGTGTATTTTTTGTGTGGCCACCATCGATGAACGGCGGCCGGCGAGACGGTGGCCGACTGGTTTTTGGGTTGGGGGGAATTTTGATATGTTTTGAGGAGAAATGAAAAAATGAACGATGCTTGTGAAATGTTGGTATTTATGCAACCCGGTTTTGACCCGCAGGTGGACCCGACCCATGCCAAAGGGTCTGCGTGTTTTCGATAAAAAGGGGGAAATCCCCATTTTGGTCCCTCGCTGTTTTTAAAACTTCCATTTTGCCCTCTAAATTCCCATTTTAGCTTCGATTTCTTTCCAAATTATACCATTATTTTGATTTTCTTTTAATTTAGTCATTTACTATTATTAATATATATATATATATATATTATATTTTTATTATTTTTTCTTTTCTTTTTATTTTATTAAATATTATAATATATATTTTCTTTATTTATTTTATTTCTGTTTTTTCAAAGTTCTATTTTCTTCCTTATTTTTATTTTTTCATTCTATTTTGTTTTTTCATTTTACTTGTTTGATTTTATTTATTTATCTATTGTTTCATTTTATCTTTATCTTTATTTCTCTTTTTTATTTTATTTTATTTTATTTTATTTTTGTTTAGTTAATTTGCTTATTTAGTCTTTTTTAAGTGTTTTTTTTTATTTTTACCCTCATTCAAGGTTTTATATTTTATTTTGCTTCACTTTCATGTTAATTTTGTTTTTTTAATTTTAATTTATCATTTTATTATGTTCTCTCTTTTCAACTTAGCTACATTTTAAGGTATGTTTTCTTCATTTTTTATGTGTCTATTTGTCTTTTTCCTTATGTTTGAAGTATCCTTATTTAATGTGCATTTATTTATTTTGATTTATTCAGCATATTACGTTATAAATCTAACATTTTTAACTTTTAAAGGGTTTTCGTTCAAATCGATCGGAGGTAAGTAATTTGGATCAAAATTTTACCTTTTAATTTAACTTGCAATTTTCTTAATTAAAGACAATTGGAAATTAATTAGTACCGAAAGGGCAGTTCAAGGTGCTAATCATTCCTTGACTGCAACCGACTCTCGAATCCGACATATCTTTGGTAAGATGCAGATCAGGTAAGAAACCAAGGTATCCGATCAACTCATTTTGTTCTTAAAATAAATGATCGGTGGCGACTCTAACCATTCCATTCAAGTCGAAGCCCAAATCCGAGGCCCACCCGAAAGGCGGTTACGACATGTCTTCTCTTTTATGATATCTTATTTTATGTTTAAATATATATTATTTTATAATTATCTTATATTATTAAAAAAATCTATTAGAAACATCAAATATGTTGTAATGTGTATTGTTAAGATATCATTAGAAAAACTTTTCATTAAATATTGATGTTATTGGTGTAATTGAACTGAGTTTGAATGAACAAAATTATGTTCGTGTTCGTTTGATTATTTTCTAAGTTCCTTATATTCGGTTTGTGTTAGTTTAAATTTTAGTATAGTGTTCGTGCTCGTTTATTTATTATTTACGAACGTATTCGTTTATATGTTTACGAACGTGTTCATTTAGCGTTACATGTTCGTTTAATGTTCGTTTAATGTTCGTTTATCGTTTCCTTTATATGTTCAATTCTTAGTTTTTCCCTTTCAAGCTAAAGAAAAAATGATAAAATTACACAATTAGTACTTAAACTCTTTAAAATTCATTATTTTAAATTCAATTTTTATCATGTATTCAATTTAGTCACTACCATCACCAATATTTAAAATGTTAAAAAAACTAGATAAACGAGTTTTTTCATGAACATAAATAAACGAGCTCATAAATGAGCTTGTTCAAGAACATAAATGAATAAATAGATATTTATTCATGTTCGTTCGTTTATTAAATAAATGTAAAAAATTAAATAAACTTTTCTTAATGCGACGAGCTCCTTTGATCTGATATAATAGGTGGGCCATTCATGTTGATAGGTGATGGTATCAATTTTGTTATTGATTATCGAACAATGTTTTTTTTATTGTCATTTTATTTTTTACATTTCATTTTTATTTTTTTTATTTTTAATTTTCAATAAGTCTACCTTTATTATACTTTTCAGTTATCTTTATGACATTTTCTTTGTCTTTTGATTCGTTTGATTGTTGTTTTTATTTATCCTTTTAAGGGTCGATTCGAAATCACACAATTGATCAAGATGATGTTTATCTGTTATCATGTTAATCTTCCCTACTTTGGACCCTCAGATTGGATTTGGATATTTGATTTGCATTTGTGGATAGTTTTTCATGTCGGTCGACTCTGATTTGCGATTTTATCGGTAGTATTTCAATAGCTTGATGCCCTTTTACAATTTGTTTGTCGATGTACTTAGATCTTCTTGTATCTATCATTGTTCGAGTTTTGGTTAAGTTTCTTAATCTTTCCTTGTATGATCTTTATGTAATCTTGAGTTGTTAATTTGTGTCAATAATTTTATGAAAATATCTTAATTATATGCTTAGTTTACTATTATGATTATAAATATTCATTGTAATTAAGAATATTTCTTTTTAATAAAATTAATGGCTTCTATAAAAAAAATGTTACTTAAAATTTATAAAAGAAAATTACTCACTTTCTCATCATAAGAAAACCCCACTTCTTCTAATTATTTCCTAAAAAGATAACCCACTTTTTGTTGTTTCACTTACATTCCAAAGATTGTTTAAGATTCTAAAATTAATATAAAATGTGTAATAACTCATAATGTTTTTCGAATTTATAGATTTTCTGGGCATTTATTTTAGTTCTGAATTTGGAATTTTGTAACTTTTGTGAATTTATAATTTTCAATTTTACACCTTTCATATATATATATATATAATATGTTTACTATTAAAAATATCATAACATTTAATTAAAAGTCACTTTTGTATTCATTCTTTAACACTTTACCTCCGACATTTATCTTAAAATAAAATGACTATTGGTTGGGTAGAAATTATTAATTAATTAACGATTAATGTTTGTCATTGATGTGAAATTGCCATATCACTATTTTTCACATGTAACATATGACACATAATCATTTTTCGACACATGATATGTGTTATGACATTAATTTTGACACGTGATATATGTCATGTCATCACTTTCAACATACGTTACATCATTACTTTTTTACGATTGATGTATTTCTTATAATCACTTTTAATATATAGTATATGTCACATCATTACTTTCATTATATGATATGTGTCACATTATCATTTTTGACACGTGATATATGTCATATCATCACTTTAGATATGAGTAATCTCACATTAGTGATATGCGTTAACCCTTAGTCAACAAATGATTACTATTCACCTAAGATACATTTTACCTTAAAATAAAATATTAGGGGTCAAAGTGCCTAAAAAATGAATAAGGACCAAATTGATTATTTTATTAAATGTTAGAAATGAATTGGAGTATTATGCCTATCTGAATATACACTAATATAAGTACTTACCATGTCTATCTCTTAGCATGATTTTTTTTTAAACATGAAATGCCAGCTTTATTGAAATATAAATTTAAAAACGTTCCTCGAAACTATTGGGAGACAGCAAACATAAAACAATAAACCAATTGAACACGTGTCCCTAAATGAAACGAATGAAAAACATAAACTAATCTGCCATTTTCTCTTCTTCCTTGCGAGATAAAGTGATGATAAGAACAAAGCAAGAAGAACTAAACTTCTCCAAAATAGAGCCTAGGAGACAGAACATCTCAATACTCCTCATCTATGGGGGATCAATCGTCCTACTATCTTCCGCCACTTGAAGCTCCACCCAATAGGGCCTTCCTCAACCCAATAATGGTCTTCCACCCCGAACTCCATAGCAGCAGCCATCAAGTGAGCCGCTTTGTTGCCCGATCTGGGAATGTACTGGAATTTGCATGCACGGAATGATTCGCCTCTCTTTCGAGCTTCCCAAGTTACCGCTGTAATACCCAAATTTTGGTTTGCGACCAAAATATAAAATTTGAAAGTTTAGTAACTAAAATAGAAAGTTAAAAAAGTTTAGGGGCTAAAAGGGTAAATTTTAAAAGTTATGTATTTTGACATTAGTTTAACCTCAAGGATGAAGTTTTCATGGGAGTCAGAATTTTGATCCAGAATTTGTGTTAAAAGTTATAAAGTAGTAAAGTCCGAAAGAAAATCAATAATCGAATCGAACCGAAATTTTACGAAAATTTGAAGAATGATAGATAAAGGTTGGAAATATTATTTCCAAATTTTAGAACAATGCCATTTAATGTAGATAAGTGGAAATGAAATTGATTTTACATATTTAGTTGAAATTGAAAATTTAATGACTAAATTACAGTTTTTAAAATTTTACAAGGCAAAGGTGGAAAGTGAATTTTTATTTGTTCATATTTGACTTTGAAATATTAAAATGGAAGATATTCCAATGAAAAGTTGAAATTATCACATTTTATTAAGGGTAAAATGATAATTTCACATTAATAGAATTTTAAATTCATTTATATTGACAAGTGTATTATGTTTTAATTGAAGAAAAATTAAAAAATTTCAGTTTCTTCCAACCCTAAACGTGAACCACCATGACTATTAAGGTAATAATTTTTAAGTTCATTTTTAAGTTTATTCGATTGATTTTTGGATTAAGCTATTAGATAGAGAATTAATCCCCTTGAACTTCTCTATCATTTGATATAAATATTACATAGAGATCATGCTTTTATGATGAGTTTGGAAATTAGGGTTTATGTAGGTTTGTTGATTTTGAGGATTTGATAAAAGATTTTTGTGTTTTTTATATTGGAGATTTATTCTAAAGCTTGTATGGTGATTAAAACTATTTGAAATTGGGTGAAATTGTAACACCCTTAACCCCATATATCTCGATATACGAGATAAAGATGTCACATCAACTCATAAAACATTTACTGAACTTAAATTTTCCTAAAAATTTGTCACATTTTAAAATGTTTATATTTTAACTTAAAAACTATTTTATGAATATATCAACTTATAAATAAATTATTTGTCATAGAAAATAACTCTATTTGTTAACCAATGATTTTACCGATTCATGTCTTTTCGTGAAATCCTTTTAAAACATAATAATATAATTTGTTCGTTTCATGCATAAATACTGATAAAACTAAACTAAGTAAAATAAACTAAAGTAGTTATAGTTTATTATTACAAATTATTTAAAATAAATACGATAAATATAACTACTGACATAATTATACATTCCACTAAAAGTCAAAAGTAACATCATAGATGTCTTACTGATACTGATAATAGGTATGTTTTTCCAAAAAGATGTTTCGGTGGCTCCTTACTGCTCGTACTTATCTTTATTAGAACCTATGCATGAAAATCATCACGTGCTAAGTATAACTTAGTGAGAAATAATAATCTAAGGTGAGAAAAATACGAAAATATCATAAATATAAATAAAATAATTCTAATTAAAACATTAAACTGACAAACCAACTTATCCAAGTCGATTTCTTCACTGATACCTGAATTTTGTTTCAAGTCCTGAACTCATGAAAATTATGATAATCAATATATGATAAAATAAGCATATCATGCTTTCTGTCAACTGGAAACAATTCAAACTTTCATATTCATTTTCATAGCCCAATGCATATTTATGAAACATAAGATTCGTGAGTAAGGTGAGCAATATGCACAACACGGTGCAAAATCATAACTGATATTGAGATATGACGCACTTCAGTACAGTCATAATCTGAACACCAACGGTGTTGGACATTGGTACACAAATTTACCAAAGTTGATATGATAACTGATATTGGTACACAAATGTATTAAAGCTGATAACTGAAAAGTACTCAACTAATGGCATTCCAAGTATACCAACAATTCTTAATATACATACAATGGGATCATGTATCATAATAAAATCATTTATTATTCAATAGCTGATCAATGATAACGTCTAAAATCCATCATAAAAAATATCATGCTTAGGCAGTTCATACCCTAAATCATTCATAAAATGATATAAAATATTATAGAAATATTCTTTATAAACTTTATAAAACATACTGTAATTTGAAATGAGGTTGACTTATCGCAAGTCGTCCCTGATCAAAATAATTAAATAAATAAAATGCACTCACCTTTGCCTCACTATAGTACCCTTTACGCGATATTCATAATCACATGCTTTTCCTTTTCCTTTCGAATCGTTTAGATTGATAGATTTATCGTGGTATGACAATATCAAATAATAACACAAAGTGTTCGAACTACATAATAGTATCGTACTAGCATAAGTTGATTTTAATATTCGAAAATTTATAAAATAAAAATCGGGATTAAAACTATATCAAACTAAATCACATCTCCACTATAATTTCTTACTTCCCAAAATACTCATACAAATCCATGAATATTTATTTTCATCCTTAACCTTCGTTTTTTTTGCTAATTTACACAATTAAGCCATAATTTAGTTCATAATGGTTCTTCACCATTAAGATCATTGCACATTAACTACTAAAATTCCAGCACTTTAATAAAATACTCAAATCAATACCTCAACATTGAAAACATTTATAATTTCAACTCAAACTTTCCTAACTTTCGATTTTCAACCACCTAACTTTATAAATTTGTAATTCAACCCCAACACAATATTTTCAAAATTCAGCATACTAATAAATTTTCGAGCATTCAATAATTTATCCAAATAATACTTCTACATTTAATAAGTTGCAAACAAGTCCCCAAGGTTTTGGGACCTTTCGAATTCCACCTCAAATTTTACCAAATTTGCAATTTGGTTCCAAACAACTTTCCAACTAAATTTCCAGAATTACAAATATTAAAAATCAACATTGAATCCTTCAAGTATTTTAATCTTACGATAATATCCCAAAGTTCCAAAAACTTGTAAACTAACCCTTTTACACTTTTAAGATTCCAAATTGATCCAAATCAATCTCCAAATAACATAGAATACTTCTAATATCATTTCTAATCCATAGGACATTTTTTCAATATTTTCCCCCAATTTTCTTCCTATGGCCGAATAATTCAAGTCACCTAGGGGGACTTTTTGTTCAATTTCAAGCATTAATCCAACCTCCTATGATTAAATTCATGCATTTCCAATCATCACAACATCAAATTGAATCAAAATCTCATCATTCTCACAAACCCTAACATGGCCAAATCTTATATACACATGTACAATTAATTCTAATCATTGTACTTGCTTTAGAAATAATCAATAACATTAAAAACATAAAATCCTTCAACAACTCTTTAAAATCACTAAACTCTTCATAACCCTAATCATCAAATCTCATCACACAATCATATTCACCATGAAATTTTGGTACCAAATGATAGAGAATTTCATGTAGATTAATTCTCTATCTAATAATTAAACTCAAAAATCAAGTAAATAACTTCAAAAATCAAAATAAATTTTTTTACCTTGGAGAACTTGGAGTTTCGGCCCTTGAAGAGAAGAAAGCTGAAAATGCTCAACTTTTCTTGATTATTCTAATGATAGCCTTAACACATGGCTTAATATTACTATAATTGAATTTTTTATTCAATTATTGAGAAATTTCTTTTTTGCAATTAATGAAACTTAAAAATTACAATTTACATTTTCATATTATCCATTAAAATATTCCTTTGTCAAAAATGAATCAACTTGGCTTTGAATTTTCACTTTGGCCATGCAATTTTTGAAAATTGCTTTCTAGTCACTAAAATTCCACTGTTTCGGTCAAATATGAAAAATTGCATTGTTCTGAGCCAAATTTATCTGATCTAAAATATGAAAATAATATTTCCAACCATTTTCTAACATTCCTAAAATTTTCATAAAATTCCGGTTTGATCCGAATATCCGATTTCAATACCGAACTTTACCGCTTTATAGCTTTTAACACAAATCCTGTACCGAAAATCTGATTTCCACTAAAATCTTTGTTTTAACACAAAATGTTCATTTACATGTTAAAATATATAAGTTTTTAAAAATTACAATTTCAGTCCCTAAACTTTTCAAACTTTATTCTTTAGCCATTAAACTTTCAAAACTTACAATTTAGTCACTAGAAAAATTTGGGGTATTACATAAATTCCATTTGGCCATGACCTAGGGTTTTGAGAAAATTATTATTTGGTTAAATTATGTTAGGGCTTTGATTGTAGAAGCCTTGAAATGTTGTTTAGAGGTGGAATCCATGCTTGAATCAAGTGAAAATCAAGAACCCTAACCACTATGTTTATTCATCCCTAAGGAATAAACTGGGGTGAAATTGTGAAAAATTTCTCTAGGATTAGAAATGATGTTTGAAAGGTTCTACAAGCATTAGAAAGTTAATTGGGTTATTTTGTAATTTTATGAAAGTTGGGGACCTATTCGACAATTATGAAAAATTATGGAGTTTATGTGAAAATGTTATAAAAATGATGTACTATGCTGGAATTGAAAGTTATAATATTGACTTTGATGTTAGAATGTGAAATTTGACTATTTTGGAAAGTTGGCAAAGTTTGAGTACTAAATGGAAAATATTGGGAAAGTTAGTGACTTAAGTAGTAATAGTGAAGTTGTTGAAGTATTGGGATGAAAATTATATGCTGGAAATTTAATTAAGTTGTTTGAAACTTGAATTGAAGCTAAAAGGCAAAGGACTACTTGGAATAAAATGGAAAGTCGATATGAATTCTAAAAGAATTCATAAATGGTAGTTAAAATGGAAAATTGAATAATGTTATGTGAAGTTTGGGTGAATTTGGATAAAAAGGGATTTATTGGTCAATTTGAAGTATTAGGGTCAATATTGATGATGTGATATGAAATTCGTATATAATAAGCATCGAAAGGTTTTTAGGAATTTATTTTCTATTGCGTGCCTATGTTAGTAACATTCTAACATATGATTTGAAATGTATATGTTTTGTAAATGGTTTTCATTTAGATTATGATTGAAATCAAGATCAAGCAATGTTAAAGCTAAGGAGAACATTAAGGACGCAATATGAAGTGCTAATAAGATTTACAAGCTAAGGAAATAAGGTGAGTGCAAATTTAATTTGTATTTATGTTATCGAGCAAACGTTGGCTTGCAATGAGCCAGTGTCAGAGTTGTTATGGTAAGAAGTGACTTCAAATGTTGTTTGACTTTGTGATATATATATATGCATTTGGTAAGCTAATAGAATTATGAACAAGCTGAAAATGCAAATTAGTGAAATATGCTTAGATTTGTGATAAGAACAGTAAGTTTAGAAAATCACCATAAATTCTACAAAAATGATTAGAAGATGATTTTTGTACCGTTGGATTTTTATATGAGACTAGTTTTGTTTAAAACAAATGGCTACTTATTTAAATGATTATACAAAAAATATGATTTTTTAATCGAGGATAGGTTAAAAAACCGGGTAGCAGATTCCGCTCAAAACAACTTCTATAAGTTAAATTTGAAAACTCACTATAATTGTACAAATTGAACTAGAAGAAGTGCCTTATATGATTAGATTCTTATTCGAGTCTAGTTTTCAGTGGTATAAGCATAATAATTTTTAAGTGTGTATATTAATATAGAATAATATTTATTTGAAGGTAGTGCAAACTGCCAGAATATGAAATTGTGATAAATTTTGTGATAGAAGTGAATCAAAATTAAAGAATCAAGCTTAAAGCTCAATGAGACTTATATTTTGACTTGTATATAAAGTATTAATGTTAGTGCAATTTATTTATTTAATTTTTATGATCGAGGATGACTTGCGATAAGTCAGCCTCATTTTATTTTCAAGTATGCTTTATAACTTTGAATTATGGAAGACTTCTATAATATTTTCAATAAGTTTTATGAGTGATTTAGGGTATGAACTGTCCAAGTACAATTTTTATGATGATGAATTTTTTAAGGTTTATGATTATCAAACGTTGATTAATTAGTGATTCTATTATGATAGATATGCTTATTATATGTTGTATTGAGAGTTGTAGGTACATTTGTCATGTTATTAAGTTGAGTACTTTCCAGTTAAGTTATGGTATATTCGTGTACATTATGATCTACACCGTTGGTGCTCATGTTATGATTGCACTTGAAGTGCATTACATGTTTCAGTTAAGATTTGCACCGTGATGTGCCCTGTGCGTACCTTAGGTTCTACTCACGTACCTTGTGTTCTCATAAATATGCATTAGACTATGAAAGTAATTATATATGAATGAAAAAAAATATGAAATAGTTGTTATATATGATGTTGATTTACATGGTTTTGATAAAATCATGAGATGATGGTTTTGATAAAATCACGAGATGGTGATTTTCAGGTTTTCTGAAGAGGAAATATGCTTAAATAACTCAGTTTGAAAGTTTCAATGCTTTTTTATTAAATTTCATTTCTTTTTATGTCTTAAAATATTTTATTGCATTTTATGTTTTAATTCACTTATGTTCGAATAAAGAAAAGGACGTGAAGTGAAAAACTTTCCGAGCATCTTTTGGAAATCAAACTTACTAACAGTATCAGTAAAACATCATATCTTTGACTTATTAGTGACATGTACATTATATCTGTAAGGTTGCTTTACCAAATTTATTTTAAAAGGGTATGTAATAGTAATTTTGGACTATATTAATTTTGGTTATTTTAGTTATAATCGTATTTATGAATAAACAATATAAATGTTGGGTTTTATATGGTTTTTAAATCAACCAGTATTTAGGCAGTTTTATATAGTTATGAAGCAACACTAAAATACCTAATTGCTACATAAAATCGAATTTGTTTTGAAAGATAAATTATTATTTTTATGAATATATAAGCTTAATAAAACATTTAAAGTTGATAAAGAGATATTTTACAATGAAACACAATTTTTAAGCAATTAAGTTAAATGAATGTTATGAAATGTTAATGTAACATCTTTAACTTGTAATTCTATTCGTATATGTGTTATGGGTGTTACAAGCGTACTTATTTTGAAAAATCAAGTGCCTTAGAAACAATTTTTCCGATTACCGCTCGAGAATCCCCTTACACAACGATCTCTTAGAAGCCCATCTCAACTGCAAAAATGATCGCATGTATCGCTGCTTTCGCCTCTGCCATGAACGCCGAGGTAATGTTTTTACTAAAACGACGTCATGATCAAAGTAATCTACCTTCACTGTCACGTGCAATAACCCCTGACCATGCCTCTATTTTCTTCTGCACAAAGCGAGCATTAAAATTTACCTTGACGTGAGAAGGAAACAGTGAATTCTTGCGAACTATGAGGGACTCATATTGTCCATGAAGTTGAAGATTTGCCCTGGAAAAGTCAGAGCATTGAGTGCGAACCAAGGTAATTACATCCTCCTTTCTTGTAGTATGCCCTTGATGAATTAATTTATTCATGGCAAACCAAAGAGCCAGGTTGATACCAATTTTTTTTGCCTCGTTCAGAGATGATTTTGGTTTTATGAAAAAAGAAGTTTATCTTAATTGATGAAAATATTAGGGTCTATTTGGTTTTATAAAATATATATTATTTTCGTTTTTATTTTCTTAAAAAATAGAAAATGTCGAAAAAATGTGTTTGATTGTAAAATTAAAAAAAATGAATTTTGGAAAATGAAAACAAAAATAAGTAAAATATGAAAACATCAAAATGATATTTCAGTGTTTTCATTAAAATTGTTTTAGATATTTGAAAAATAGAAAAACACGAGATTTAAAATTTTAACTTAACATATCCGAATTCAAATACTTTTAACAATATTTTTTTGACTTAATGGTATATGTAACCCTTAAATTTTTGCAAAAAAATAGTATGGTCTATTAATTTTTTTTATACTCAATTTGGTCTTGAAACTAATTTTGTTAATAATTTAATTTTGTAGTATTTTTATATTTAATATATTAATTATGTTAATAATTGTTTATATTTTATATTTTAAATTTAAATATTATTCTTATTTTTCTAAAAAATTAATTAAGTCCTTAAACATTTTAAAAGAATCAACTAGACCATTGAACTCAGTCGAAAAATCACCATCTACCACATCGTCTATCATGTACTATCATAACATGATCGTGAACAATCACATCAATATTATAGATTGTCATGTAAACTTTGTGAATCATCATGTAAGCTTTGTGAACTGTCATGTGATGTCGTGACGATTAACATTTGATTCCATTAATAGAAGGGTTATATTGTTTTTTTCTTAGTTTAAGGTCGCATTGAGTGTAAAAAAGTTTCAAAGGCAATACTTTATTCCAAAAGTTTGAGAGCTTTAAATACCACTAAATATATATTTTTATTTTAATGACACTTTTGTTTTACAATTTATTTTTTGTGTATTTTTTAATTTAATTGATGTCAAAGATACATTATCATTATATTCTTATTATAACTAAAATATTTTTTGTTACAAAATTTCTTATCAATTTTATTGTTTTACAATTTGCTATTAAATTTATGTAATGCAATTTTTAATAATTATATTTATTTAATAACTATTTATTGATCTCTATTTTTTTAAAAAATAGATGCCAAATAAATTTTAATTATTTTTATTTCTGAAATGAAATTTTCATTTATATTAACCAAACATGTTTTCTAATATTCAGAAAATTGAAAATGAAAATTATTTTCTAAAAATGAAAAAAAAAATTTTCTAGAATCAAATGAACCTTTATATTTCGAACTATGTATTTTTTTACATAAATTTAAAAGTTCTTTTAGAACATATAATTATACTAATTTTAATTGTTATTATTTTTTTATTGAAAGATGATATACGTGATAATATTAGATAAATTTTATTATATTTACGTTGGTCTAGTTAAAAATATTTTTTTGAATTCGTCACTGAAAATGGTGAAGTTACCCTAATAAAACAATTGGTGATGTTACAGTTTTATGATTTTATCTCGGGCTTATATTTATGTTTGTGTCTGAGTTGGGAGTATTGTATATGTACGAGTGTCTGTATATATTAGATATGCATATACAAATTGCGAAATCTTTTCATGTTTATCAATCTTGTGAAAAAGGGACCATTGGTGGCCGACAAGTCATCGACGGCGGAGTTGTGCGGCGGTGAGATTTGTAACTAGGACCGAAGGGATTTTGAACTAAATGAAATATTCAATTGAAACATAATTACAAAGGATTGAGTGAAAAGCTCATTTTAGCTCGTTACAAACGTGGCTTATATAGTCCATCCTCTAACCATATTCTAACAACCACTAACATACTTATTAACAAACTCTTAACAAGCCTAATAACAAATTTGATTATTTAATTTGTTCTAACAAATCTACCACCACATATTTACACCGTCACAATCAACATTGAAAGAATGAAAGAAACTGTGGATGATATTTAGGCGACAACTTTATCTGCACTTGGTCTATACAGGTGATGTTCTTCTCCGAGCAGCAACGCACGTAATATGGCCTCGCGTAACCCGTTGTAATGCACGACTAAGTGTCCACCATCGGGAACTTCATGGTGTTGGATCCATGGTAGCTTTCTCGAAACGCATCGTTGAAGTTCGAACGGGACAATCTTGTCTTCGCGACCCTGACAGATATGAACACCGCTCTGGTTTTCGAGGAATGGATTAGTCAGTTCCATTGGATCGAAGTCCAATCACCGTAACAGACCAGAAAGTCACTGCACAGTGTATCAAAAACAGATTGTTCTCGCAATCTTTCCTGTTCATGTGTGCAAACATAAATCGTCAACATAATGAGTCCTCGACAACGGGCGTCCCGAGTTTAAACACAGGCTGATGTAGAATGTTTAATATTTGCCTTGGTAAGCATGGGGAATCCTTCTGTTTTCTTCAGGTCTTCCATATCTCTTTTATTGAAGAACACCGGCTTTTCTTCCACGACAGATGATGAAGGGAAACATTTTCGAGTAACCGACCAGTGTAGCAGGCCAGGGGTATATTTTGCTATCCAATACATCTTCACAATTGTTATCCTATCATCTTCTCTGGTCAGGCTCTCGGGAAAGGAGGGCCATCGATAATTGATTACCGGAACCACCATCGCAACGCCTGCTACCCTGCAGGGATAATCAATTGGCAAGTAGATTGCTTATGGCACAAGTTACAACAAAAAACCTTGGTTTGCGTAAGAAAGTTCTTAAAGTAGTTTGCCTTTCTGGTATATATTTGAGGCAACTCCAGATGGGGTATGATCCCATTGAGACTCCAATCACATAAAACTTTGGTCCTATCTGTAACTGATCAGCAAGCTCTTGGAGGTCGAATGCTTCACTTTTAACAGAGCGCTTTGGATTCGGATCACTTTCGCCTTAGCCGGCTCTATCATATAGCAGAAAATATATTCCCAATTCTTCTATTAGTTCCTGGAAACTTGACCAATTGTGAGGTTAATTTCAGGCAAAAGATGCCATAACAATCATCGACTGTGATTAAGTCTGTTTGTAATGCTAAACAAGCAACATCTCCAACTCCAGGTCAGTTACATCAATACTTGATAAGTCTTACAAGTTTTATAAGAAAAAGATAAAAAATCCTATCATATTCATGTTCGACACGTATTCATGCATGCATATGGGAGTATGGTCCTCCAAGTATATGAAAAACACTCTATTAACTCACCACACTCCTATTTATAATGATTTCCCCCCTAAAATGACCGTTAATACTCGTCACGTCCACATGACGAGTTCTATCAATTTAAAAATCATAACGTTGGCAAACGACTATAAACTTCTTATTTAAACTCAAAGAACTCGTCACCTCCATCTGACGAGTTCCATGATTTTTTTTTGATAAAAACACTCCAAATTAAAAAATAATAATAATAATATTTTAATCGAACTCGTCACTTTGAAATGATGACTCTAAATAAATAATTAAATATTAAATCAGACTAATCAGTCAAATAAAATATATTTTATGGTAAAACTTATCACATCGAGGTGACGAGCTCTTTGAACACCGTAGCAAATGTTGTAGATTCTAAAATAAATTTTTATATACCCTTTGGACTAATTAATAAATCTATTTGCCCCATTAGGGAAAAAAAACCACACTTTTTCTCCATTAAAACCTCTCTCCCTCACCAAATTCGAAAGAAAGCAAAATCCAAACTTTTTTTTTCTGGAATAACGAGGAACATTAAATTTATACCGTCTTATTGTGTTTGTTCTTAGCTTCATCAACAGTAGTATATCATAAAATTGTTGAAATAGATTAAGAGTAAGCACATCCACCAAATATTGGTTAAGGTGATAAAAAATAATGTTTAACGAGATGGAGAAAATTTAAGCATGTAATTTCATTTTCGATTAAGATAAATAGATAAGGGTCCAAGGTTGGTGGTAGTTTTTTTTTTGGGACATAAAGGTTGGTGGTAGATTAATTATCTAAAAGACGAGGTGGGAGCATGGGACTTGGGGGAGCATCAAACAGTGTTAAAAAAGAAAAGGCAAGGGGCAAAAGATGATGGAAAAGCCTGCAACAAATGTAGAAAAGGAAAGGGTTAAAACATGTTTTATCCCCTGAAAATCCGCCCACAAAATCCTGTCGGCAAAAAATAAAATTAATATGCTAAAATAATTGATGAATGCTTAAGCTTGGCTACTAAAAAGAACCTACAAGAGTTGTTATTGCATAATTGGGGCTGCCTTGTCTAAATGGAGTATGCACAAACATTTGGTGATGGCTAATGTAGGACGGGAGGTATTCAGTTTCTGTTTCTTCTTTGTTTATTTATCGACATTTAATCTATAAATCAATTAATTTAGATCGAATTTTAAACTTCAATCTTTTTTATATCTTTGATTTGAGAAACTTTTTGTCCTTGTGATATTGATTTTTACGTAAATTTTATAGTTAAAAGTTTCATTGCAATAATTAAGGCTAATTAGGTGTAATGGCAAATTCATTATGTCAAAATGTTGAAAAACCATGGGGTATATCACACCGATTGCATAAGATTATATATGTGGCAAAATGGGTAAGTTGTTCAGCAGCCTATGTTGAAATTACGCCTGCATATACCTGATTTATATGACTCTAATTTATTCATCATTACCTACCTATAAAAGTATTTCTTACCTACAAATTAAATTGGACTTTTGCATATATATTATTCTTAACATTTCCAAAAAATTATTTAATTTTTTACCAGTTAATTCTAGTTTTTTTTTTTTTTGAAAATGAGTACTTTGTATTAATAAATATACAAGGTACACCACCCATGACCTCATTAAAAAACCTCCTTAAACCTAATTAGAGAAAAAGAGTAAACCATGAGGTGAAAGAACAGGAAGCCAGAGACAAGCTCCTAAGAAATCAAACACTGCCTCAGAAACAGGCTACAACAAAGACACATCAAATCTGTTGCTATACACACTGAAAACAGAGATGGGAACCAACGGAAAAGACCACAAAGAGAAGAACAACAAAACAACATAGCACAAACTTCCAGCGGAGAAACATCCAAGCACATTGACAGCTGAAACAAAGAGCGACCTCGAACTTCAACTAAAACCTGAAAATCAATGGGACTATACAGGCCACAGAAAGACCAAAATTCCAAAATACTATCCCAAAATCTCCAGAACGAACAACAATCGATCATAACCTCCTTTGCCAATCAAACAAAACTAAGAAAATCTCCAAGATCGAAAACAATCGCTAAAATAACCCCAACAAAACTCTAAATAAAGACAAAAGCTTCTAAAGAACCACCATTTCAGGACTACCGACCATAAGTCTGAGTTGCCTATCCACATACATTGCTTCATGAGCTTCAATAAAAGCTTCAACCCACCTTTGCTTTAAAACAGAATCTGAAATAGATGTGCCCGATAAATCGGATAAAAGATTGATTGATTCAAATTTAATTTCTTCAGCGCTCGATCTCGTCTTCTTTTCTAGCTTTAGATAGAACTTTGCCCTGAATTTCCAGCATTGATCCAAATTTCTTCAACTTTAATTTTTTGGTAAAGGCCGACACGACAATATCAACGACTCCTCAAACCCACCCAACAAGAGACTTAGATAAAGGCCCCTCATCTACATTTCGAGAAGAAACTAACTCTACATTCGATCCAACAACAAAACCCTTGTTTGACGAGCTATCCAAAGGCGTAAAAGAACCCTCGAAAGCATTTTCAACGAGAGCAACGTCCAATGCCACTACTGAACCGACATGCATGTTCTTAAGTTCCTCCACCACTTTTGAGTTTCCCTTAAAAACCGGATTATCACAAGGTGAGTAATGTCCCTCGAAAGCATTGACCACATGATTCTCCAATAATAATTTACTAATGGAAAGATCGACATGTTTAAAATAATCCACGCTCCTTATACTATCATCAAAAGCCTTGGAATTACTCCCATCAAGAGGTGAGTTCGGTCCAACCTGCAATTGCACAATACCATTATTAGCAGTACACACTGCCACCTCAGACCCATCATGCGCCCCATTCCTAAGTTCCAGATTATTGAAAAAACCGCTCCTCAAACAACCTGAGTCATGCCCAGCTGTCCCACTAGACAAAGATGGAAAATTAGAATTAAAACTAAAATCATTTGCCCATAACTCTTCAACTCTGGGACCAGCGCCTATATTCTCCTCGCCTGGAGACCTGTTATCACCTTTATCGATCAAATTAACAAATAAATTGGACGACACTTCATTCACCTTCCCATTAGTTTCGAGAGTATCACATAAATCCACCATAAACCCAACGTGCTCCCTATTAACGTCCACCAAATCAATATGCGTGCCATTCCCTTGACAAACGAGACCATGCGCATCTGCCCCACTGCGCAATGTCGAGGAATCTCTTTCCCTAGCCCATACCTCTTCGGAACAAGGAGCTACGCTAACATTCTCAGCTTCAGAACACTCACCACCACCCACAAACGATCCATCCCTGAACACTTGATTATCTTCATGCATTACCTGCATTTGCGAAGACAATCCAACACATGCCACCAACTCGGAAGATTGAACTGGCGAGACGCCAACAAGGTCCCCTACCGTGGGAGACGGGGATGCAACTTCCATTTTCATCAAAGGCGAATCTTCCCAAATAGATTCCGGGCTGAAACGAGGTTCAAACTCAGAAACATAGACAGTAAACATTCGCTCCCCTACTTTCAAATTAAGAGAATCTTCCACTCGAGTTGGGCAATTCGTAATAATCTGAAACAACGCCCTGTCAAAGGATCCGGGATTTAAAGTCCCTTCATCAATGGAGATAAGAGTTCCCATTTTTTTGCTATATTTCTGAAAGTTGAGTGACTCCACACAAAAGGTGGAATCCCTTTGCATTATAACCATGCCTGACGGCTTCTGCACTGAAAGTTTTCCGACCACACTTCAACATTGTCGAAGCAGTTTTTTAACCCCCATCTGATTATTCAGAGTAAAATCCCTACTCTCTTCATCTTCAAAGATAATTAGAATAGCTAAACCGTTTAGCCTCATGATTCTCGGACCTAAAATGCATTCCTTATGCATGATAGAAGCCAACTCATTCATTTTCGTAAATTTTCTACAACAGCCTACCAAACTATCTCTAAGAGTTATTAGCTTATCCTCCTCAACGACACCAACAATGGGAACCTATGATAGACTAACAACCTCCTCTCTACACTTGACTTCGGCTGAATTTGCATCAACACTCTTCTTTCTCCAGTAGGCCTCCCGAGGTTGAAATCTTGCCATGAAAATTCTCACCTTATTTCCTTGAATCCTTGATTTATCAGCACAAATGATAGCTTGTTTCGCATCCTCCAGTCTATTGAAGCGAACAAAACCGAATCTGCTTCCTCCCTTACTTCTTTTATTAGGGATGAAAGAATCTACCACCTCGCCATATTTATCGAATATTAACCAAAGACCTTGAGGTCATTTGTTGTAATGTTTTTTGGGTTGGACATATTTCATCATACGCTTAATGGAAAGAAATACCCAATATATCTATAATGGAAGAAGCTGTTGAAAGGATTTCTGGCATTTTTTGAAAAATTTTCAAAGTATTTTTTTCATCGACACTTGATCATGAATTAATCTCTCAATATAATCGATATCATGTTCTTGAGATGTTAACACTTTATCAGTTCTAAGATTTATTTATCGTATCCGTCATTGACTTGTAAAAGACCTTTTAACCATATACGTGTGTATTTACATTGCAGATAGTACTGTTGTTGGATTCTCTATTTATGCATGTCATTATCTTAAACCCCACCACTAATCTGCCTTCCATATTTTCAGTCTCTCATACTCTCCCCCTAAATCAAACAAATGAAAAAGGTGGAGAAAAGATAAAAGGGGGAAGGAAGAAAAGATAGAAGAGTGTAATTTGTCCTAAAAGGCAAACCAAGCCAGCTGCTATATTTTTTTCAAGGCCAAAGGCCTTTCCCCACATAAAGATGAAGACGGGTTTTAGGGACTGCCATGTTGAAGAATTCCAACCTCCTACTTACATTGAATGGCTCAAGCCATCTTATTCTTCTTCATCGATGTCATCGTCGTCATCTTCGAATGATCAGCGAGTTTGTTTTATAAACACGATGGCTATCTTGATACAAGATGATGAGCAGCATGGGAAGGAAACTGTTCAATGCCTGCCTCTTTTAAGCAGGATGACAGAGAACAAATCATTGAAAGAGACTATTGTTAAAGAAGAAAAGATGGAGAAAGCTGCAGTTTCTTTGCACATTGGGTTGCCTAACAGTAGTGCAACAGATTATGGAGATGACTGTAATCCAGTCGTTAAAAACAAGTTTTTAAGGAGGAGAAGGAAGAAGAAGAAGCCATCAAGAAAAGCTGCAGCTTCCATGGATGTTCTTTCAACACAGAGAGTAGGTTTTGGATCCCAACACCAGCACAGATTTTCGTTGGCCCCATGCAGTTTGCTGTTCAATATGTAGCAAGACTTTCAATAGGTACAATAACATGCAGGTCAGTCAAAATTTTCATCTTTCCAGTTCATTAATCTTATGAACAAATTATAGAACATAAAAGAATGATATTGATGATCTTCTTTTCCATCTCTAAATTAACAATGATCTATTGCCTTAGAATAATAAAGTGGTAGGAATATTTAATTAGTTGAAATTAATTAGGAAAATCTAAAAGGAAAGGTGTGAGGGCCATGGGATTTTAATCTGAGCAGCTTCATTTTCACAGCTTTGGATTCTTGTTATCGAGTAAAATTTCCACTCTTTAATCACTTTAATTATTCAGCTTTTAATTAAAAGGCATATCTTAATGTTACTAGGTGTTGCCTTTTTTTAGATATGTAATTATGTCTTATATATTCTTAAACATCACTAGATGTAAATTAACATCAAATTCTGAATTTATTTTCTAATTTACTTTTACTTTTCCTAGTAAATGGTATAAAATTTAAAAATTGGTACTTAATAATTTTTTTTAATAATCCGGACAAATTATAATGTAGTAGTATATATTTAGAATTTTTCCTAGACGTCTATTGACACACTATGTAGACATAATTGTTCTAACTCAAACCTTAAGGTAAATCAATATTTCCTTCTAATTTTGAGACCAATTGATTTGTTTATCGATCGATTTTTTAAATGTTAAGAGTGTGAAATTATTTGAGGGAAAAACAAAGTAAAAGGAGACTGAATATTGTTGGTACAGATGCATATGTGGGGGCATGGATCTGAATACAGGAAAGGGCCAGATTCACTTAAAGGAACACAACCAGCCGCAATGCTGAGGCTGCCATGCTATTGCTGTGCTCAAGGCTGCAAGAACAACATCAACCACCCACGAGCCAGGCCACTGAAAGATTTTCGGACACTTCAGACTCACTACAAGAGGAAACACGGCGCAAAGCCCTTCGTGTGTCGGAAATGCGGCAAGCCGTTCGCCGTCAAAGGTGATTGGAGAACACATGAGAAGAACTGCGGCAAGCTCTGGTACTGCACCTGTGGCTCCGATTTCAAACATAAACGGTCCTTGAAGGATCACATTAGGTCATTCGGAAAGGGCCATTCTCCTAACCCTTGGCTCGACAAGGAATACGCCACGGGCTCCAAAGATGAACTCACTCACTGAGTCACTAGGCCGTTCCATTTCCAACTACACTTTAACTTGCTTGCGTGCTTCTGAATTAGGTATCGCTTCTTTGCATGCTTCGTGATCGGGAATAAGATGGAAAAGAAAAGGGTTACCTCGAGTAGTGAAGTAGATGAATTTTCTTCTCTTCCATGGAGATTTGAAACCAGTTTGGGTTATTTACTAAGGGAGAAAATTTATCAACTTCATTGCTAATTTGTAATCTTTTACTAATAGGACGGGATTTGTATTGTTTTCCAGACATTCAAAAGTTATCTGATATGTCTTTATCATGTGTCTTGGCTACCAGCATCATCTTAATCTTCAATCAATCAGGTTGTTTAGTATTTATCGTTCCCATGTATATGCATGCATGAGAAGCACTTGGTCCATATATTAAAGGTTTCCCACATGAACACTTTCCAATTAAATTAATTCATGTGGTCAGGGATGAAACTAGGAATTTATTAAGTGAGATTAAAATATATTTTTTATATTTTTCATAAACAAAGTTCTTTTAATCGAGGGGAGCCTGATGAATTTTTCTTTATTAATTTTTAATATTAATTAATACTTAAAAATAATTGGCGGGGCCAAGGCTCCCCTTGGCCCCTTATGTTCCGCCCATGCATGTGATTTGTTGATTCTAAAAAATTAATGGTTAATGATTAATGTGGATGGTAAAATATGATTTTACAATGATTATAGACGATTTTTTTTTTATTTAGGCAAGAAGATATAAATAACTATTTTTGGGGAAAGTGTTAAATAGGAGAAGATGCATTTAGAAGAGTAAGAGAGAGGGAGCTCAAACCCTTCCCACGATCTCACATGAGAGTTTATACATTGGTCTTTAGTATTAATGTCAAATCTAAGCTCATCATGATTATTCATAGATTAATAAAGTAAATGAATGTGTCTACGTGTTTAAACTTTGGTTAAAACCGATTTAATTGATAGAACTAATTTTTTTAATTAATCAATCGGTTAATTTTAGTTTATATTGGTTAAAGGTTAATGACTTTTTAAACTTGGGTTATTGGTTAATTTAGTTCAAAATCCACCGGTTAATCGAATTAATCAAAATTATTAAAAAGCTAATATATTATATATTTATTAGCGTGTTTAAACTTCGATTTTAAAGAATTAATCGAAAACAAATATTTAATATATAATATATATATTATTTATAAGTTTTGGTTAATTCGATTATCCAACCGATTAACCGAACTTTATTTGATTCAATTAATTATTTTTTAAAAAGTTTCGGTCGAAGGACTATTGTTGATCGAAGAATATAAGATACCATAAGTTTTATCTAGCAGAATAAGTTTTGATAAACGAAAAAATTACTGTTATCGTAAGAGTATTTTAAAAAATATATAACAATTAATATTTTAAAATCAACATGCTTTCTTCAAAAAGAAAAGTTTGGTTAAACATTTGATTACCTTAATTAACCCACATCATGGCACCCACCACGCGTATATAATAAAGTTCATGAATGCAATTTCTTTTATGGCTGTAAAGATGACGTCAAACAATCATCTAGCCATAGTCACTGCTTACAAAATTTGGCATTCTTTTGTCAAACCAAATCATCTAACAAAAGATTTTCTATGTATGATTGGGTATTGATTAATTAAGCTAAAATAACGGAGGAATCCTTGTAGTCTCATGAAAATGACTTTGATATATATTTAATTCATATACAGAGTTCACAAAATACCCAGAACAGCAAAATAAGATATTTTGTAATTATTTTCTTTCTTGGAATAATACATTAAAAATAAAAACAAATCAAAATGAAAGAAAATTCATAAAGATGGGTTTTATTTCCCTTGAAGGTACACTTGACCGATTGAAAACGTGAGGTCTATAACTTTTATGGATTACAAGCTTTTGAATTTTTGAAAAAAATAATATTTTTGATTTTTTTTCAACTAATTTATTTTTTACTAAGATTTAATAATTAAATCTAATAATTTTATCACGCCCGAGTTAAAAACTTGGTTAAATTAGAAAATTTTGAGTGATCAAATTATTTTCGAATCAATTTTAATAAATAATATAAAAAGTTTTAGAGTTTTTGACTGCAGACTAAATGGGACAATTTCTGTTAATGAACACTTTTCAAATATTAGATTTTTAAAGAAAAAAGGGGACTATTCTGAAAATTGGTTGAGAATTGAGATTAATTCACGCAAATTAAATACCAGCGCCTTTCCTAATTTTTATTTTCCCCTTATTAAAATCTTAAGAAAAACTCATTTTTTTAAAAAAAAAATAATATTTTCATTTATTATTGAAATTACGAAATAAGTAGTTCACATGTAGTGTTTAAATATGAGTTGTGGCTTTCTTTTTTGTGCCTAAATATGTTCACCCTGTTTGTGTTGGGATGATTTGTGTACGACAATCTTAATATATGGTTAAGGAAAGATGTTATCGGAAACATTATTATTTTATAAACATTTCCAGTAAACGCCAATTAAAACATTATTTTTTTCTACCGAAAATGTTAATATTGGGAGCTACCTAAAATGTTTAACATTTCCAGTAAAACGTTACCTAAAACATTATTATTTTTTACCCAAAATGTTAATATTGAGTTCTACCGCAAATTTGTTAGCGAAAATAATATTTTCGGTAAAAAAAATAATGTTTTAGGTAGTGTTTTATCAAAAATATTAAGAAAATAATAACATTTCTGTCATTCCTTAATCGATCTACCATGTTTTGTTGCAGTCCAATTATCAGGTTTTTGAAACATTTGGAATTTCAGGTATTGCTTGGAGCACTTGCCAATGCCATTACTGCCTAGCAGTTAGGATTACACTTGAACGGATGGTTAGAAGGGGTTGGGTTGGGTTGGTCTGGTCTGCATTTGTGAATTTGGGTGTCGTTTCTATTCTCAAACAAATAATAAAAAATAGCATAAAGAGATCAGATCCATCCCTAAAGACTAAGAAAACTAACAACGTCGTTTCATCTATAAAATTAGTAAAAAGAGTTTTAGTAATAATGAAAGAGGTTTTAGTAATAATTGGAGGATAAGATAAAAATAAGGGTAACCTACTCGGGTGACCATTTAGTTATAGTTAAAAATCATTTTGATCATTGATTCAACCAATCAGACTACCAATTATTTAAATGTTTTAATCAAACCAATAGTCGTTAACTTTTAACGGAGGATGTGACGTGATAGTTAAAAAATTTGTATAATTACATATTTGATCATCAATATTTATAAATTATATCAATTTGATCACAATTTAATTCAATTAAAATAAATTTAATCTCTAATTGGACAGTGACATGTGTCATTATCGGATTGGATGATATTTTCTTAATTTTTTGTTTAATATATTTATTTTTCCTCCAATATGGTGGTGAACGTGTCACCACCTTAACTAGAGAAAAAATGAAATGGTGAAATATATAGCAAGTGAATTTGAACCTATGTAAATCACAATGTGTGTACACAACTAAACCACCAATTTAAGCTCCACAATTGATTCTATAATACAAAATATTTTATTTATCTATTCTAGTTAATGGCAGAAAAATATTTTATATTTTTATTCAACTTATTAAATATATTTAATTTTAATTTTAAAATATATTTTATTCTTATTTAACTTAAAAATATATTTTATTGTTGCAAATTAAAATTTTGGAAAAAAACCCTAGGCAATGAACGAAACTCCCCTTCTAGGCGACTCTTCCTTGCTGTCGGAGGAAAACCACAATCCCAAGCGGCAGCGTCGGTGCAATGAAGCACCGCATGACTTTTCTTTACCACCGGCAGTCGATCACTCTCCCGTTATGGACGTTGATGCTCTTTCCCCGGCAATTCAACCGGCCTCCTATCGCGACATGGTTATTGGTTACGGAGAACCTGCCCGCAGAAGACTTACTATCTCTGGAAGACGATGATATTGAGTTGTTTGACGCAGATTATGAAACAGGTGAAGCCAATGGCGTACCCTTTATCAACTTTTAGGATTGCATTCACAAACTTGCCCTTAAAAGCATGGAATTTACATTGGTTATTAAAATTCTTGGCTGATAATATTGGATACAATACCCTGCAGAACCGCATCCTTTCCCTATGGAAGCCAACTTATCCCATCAAATTGATCGACATAGAAAATGACTACTTCTTGTTAAGTTTGTTGCTCGAACCGACTACCTTCATGTTCTATCGGAAGGACCATGTGTTATCTTTGAACACTATCTTACTATTGAGCCTGGTCAGATGATTTCAACCCTTCGCAGTCTCACCCGAGTCGTCATATGGCTTGGGTAAGACTTCCGGGTCTTTCAATCAATTGGTACAAGAGAAGTCTAATCCATGCAATTGGTGAACGAATTGGTTCAATTATAAAGATAGACTATCAGACTGATAATGGTCGCCGGGGCCGCTTCGCTAGAATGACCATCATGATCAATTTGAAAAAGCCTCTAGTTTCCAAGATTGAAATAAATGGCCGCATTCAAATTGTTGAATATGGTCTCTTCCAGTGGTGTGTTTTAATTGTGGCATATATGGCCATACATCTGATATATGCCTAAAGAACAGCGTGATTGCTCCTGGCCCTAACGAACCGGTGACTCTACCCGTCACAGCTCGTCCTAATCCTACTTCCAGCACCCCTTATGCTCCTTGGATGCTAGTCGAAAAGCGACAAAGACGTCCAAACTTTAAGGAGCTCTCTGCCACGATTTCCAAAGCTAAACCAGTAGGCACTGGCAATCAATTCACACCTTTAGATACAACAGAAGACTCATCTCATGTGAATACTACTGACCCCCCTGAAACCCTTCCCGCTGATCGCACTATTGTACCTAATCCGACCATTAAAAACGGCCCCACCAATAACGCCAACAAAGGGAATTTTGTGCGCCCTCCCTCTGTCCCAAATGCCAAGGGTAAGATGGCCTCTGTGGCTCGTAAACCATCTCCTATAGTCCTCGGCCCAAAAAACCTAAATCTTGCGACCAACCACCCTTCTAATATATACTCAACCCCTCTAAGCATGTGGTTGTTGTGATTAATCCAAACGCGTCACCTCTAATCTCCAGCATCCAAGCTACTTCACCCGCCTTTTCTACCGGTATGACCATGGACAACCCCTCTACACCAGCAAATTTGGCAGCTACGGATATTCCCCTGACATACAATCAACACCATTGAATTCGGCTATGCAGCTAGACAATTCTGATGTGATAACACCAAATGCTGATAATGCTCCTTTGAACGAGATCGAAGCTTCAATCGCTATGGTTGAATGACTAGTAACCTGTTCGGTCTTATTCTCAATTATTTTCTTATGGATATAAGTATTTTTGTGGAACACCCAGGGGTGTGGTAGTCAGAATTTTACTCGAGTTATGAAGCAATATCTGCATGATAATAAACCAGACATTTGCGTCTTACTTGAGACTCGTATTAGTGGGTCTTCTGCTGACAATATTATTAGTCAGCTAGGCTTTCCGAATTCTTTCAGAGTTGAAGCTGTTGATTTCTTAGGAGGAATTTGGCTTTGTTGGTATGACAATATCCATGTTGAGATCATCCTGTCTCATTTTCAATTTGTTCATTGTCGGATTACCTCTACTCTTGGTCGTGGGCAACCGCCGTTCCTTGCTACTTTTGTCTATGCTAGCCCCCAATCTACTAGTCGTAAAATTTTGTGGTCTTATTTACGAGGTCTTACTTCGGTCATCACAAAGCTATGGGTGGTCTTGGGCGACTTCAATGCCGCTCATTTTCTTGATGATCGCAAGGGTTGCTCCCCTTCCTCCTTTACGGATTTAGCTTTCAAGATATGGTCTTTGATTGCTCCCCGAAGGATCTTAGTTATCACAGAATGACCTTCACTTGGTTCCGAGGTAACTTTTCTGTCCGACTTGACCTTAGCCTGGTAAATTTTTCTTGGCTTGAAAATTTTCCGATCTCTTCTCTCGAGCATCTGATTTGCATAAAGTCTGATCACCGACCCATCTTGCTTTCCCTCCTCTCTTCGCAACTTATGAAACACAAAGCTCATTTCCGTTACCTTTCAGGCTGGAATTTACATGCTGATTCGATCATTTTGTGAAAGATTCTTGGGCCACTAACCTCCCTATTTGATGTGATCCCAATCAGCCCTAACTTTCTTCTTGATCTAATTATATGATTGAAGTTCACCAAGGGTGATTCAAAGAGAGTTCTACCTTACTTCATCCTACACCTGCTCATTTATGCACTATATTTCATCATATGTTTGTATTTACCTCTTAGGATATGCTTATCATAGGATATCATTCATTGCATGAATTTGCATGAGTTTTATTAGTCATATGACATTCATTGCATTTAATAAGTGTTTTTTCATTTAAGCATGCATTGCATTTAAAGCATCTAGTTCATTTAGGGAAATATTTCATTTATGCATATTTAGATCATTTAGTAAGCTACTTCATTCATGCTTCTAGTTCATTGAATAAAGTTAGTTCATTAATTAAACTAGTTCATTCATCAAACTAGTTCATTTATTAAACTAACTCTTAATTGTTTCATGCATGTTTTCAATTAAAGATTGAATGAAGTTCACCTTTGTGTCTAGGTGCATGAGAGAAGTTGAACGGTTTCAACAGATGAAAGAATATCAGTTAGAATGTCTTCTATTTCTGGATGCGATACAGACGTTTTTGGGTCCAGAAATCAATTGGAAATTATTCATCTATTGTTTAGCTTTCCAACGCCTTTTGAATCACCTCAATCCGATATCGGAGCTTGAGATATGATCGATTTACTGAAGACAATGAATTTTCATTACGGGAATTTTATACAAGGATGATTTGAATGAGTTTGAGCCAAGGAAGAGTCCTTTCATCTTCTACCAAGAGACAAGCCATTTAAGGTCATCTTAATTCACCAATTCAAGGCATTCAAGGTTGATGTTATCACCCATTAAAGGCCATTCATGTTAAAGCAAGGAGACATGCAATAACCAGTATTCAAAATTTATCATTCAAGGCTTTTATCATCTTTTGAAGGTTTATCATATTCTACAAGGGAACAAGCAATGAAGGCTGATTTTATTTCATTTAACCACCAAATTAAGTGATAAAATCAGCAAGGAATTTGAAGAGACAAACTGATTTGGACATGTAGGATGTCCACATTCATCTTATGACTTCATTTATCCTATTTTCTTGATTTGCAAGAAACGCAAGGCAACCCAAGAGTCACCCCTCCTTTTTGGATGAATTTAAGGATGGAATTATCTCAAATTAAAGCTTTATTCATCCCAAAATGATCTAGAATATTCAGCCAACCTTGAAGATAAGAAGACAAAGCATTCAAGTGCATTTTATTGCTAAATTGATGAGAATGTTTGCATCTTTTGAGTCTTTTCATATGCTACTTAGAAACACTATAAATAGACACCTTTGGGATCCTTTGTAGACACATTTGAATATATAAAACATCTTTGAGAGGTTGCTTTCATTCTTGTTCTCTTGTAGAACTTTATCGGTTTCTAGATAGTCTTGTAGTCTTCATCCATTTCCTTTTGTTATAGCGTTGGTTCCTAGCTCATCTATAGCTAGTGTGTCGCGTCCCATACCCTACCATTTTGATTCCATCCTTTTATATTGTTGGTTCTTAGCTCCAAATAGCTAACGGGCCACAATCCGCTTTAGCCTTACGACACTTACCACGATAATACTATTTGCCACGACAACACCATTCATACTTCACCATCTATTTTCATTATCATTAAACCACAACAACCATCACCTTTAAACAACTTCCTCATTCTTTTCATTCCATCATTTCAATTATTATTTCATATCACTTCTTCTTATGTTTATATTTATGCAATTTCAGAGTTTAAGCTATCATTACGGGGTTTCTTACTAGAACCACGATCGGGCATTCACATATATGACTTGAAACATATAATCGAGATCATATCATTTGGTATCAGAGCTAGCCGATTCAGTAAGCGTATTGTATCATTTTCTCTCTCCCGGGTTAGTAAAAAATAATAAAAAATCAGAAAAAATTTGAAAAAAATAAAAAGAAAAGAAAATTTTAAAGAGGGCGAGAGCAATCTTTTTCATCCTTGAAAAAAGTAATTAAGAAGGTTTCGTATTTGTTTCATCATTTCTTTCATTATCTTTACGATTCTATTACTATTCTCATCTTCGTTCTTTCTTGTAGCCATTTCTTTCTTTACTCACATTATTCTCCAACCAAGCCACAATTGTTTCAGCCGAAGTCTATGAGACGCCTTTTAAACCTCGAGGGAGTTCCACTAGAACTTTAAAGGAAAGCAAGAGTAGTAAAAGGCAAGAGTGAACATCAAGGGTAAAAGCCATCCCGAGTGAAACACGAGTAAAGTGATATTAATTTTTTTCTTTGGAGTGTATTGGTGAGGTTTTTTTTGTTGGTGAGGTCTATTTTTCATTTTTTATTACTAATAATGTCTCGTACTTCTAGAGGTAATTCTCATATTTCAGAAGGTGACGACCAAAATGATGTAGGTACACCAAACTTTCAAATACAATCCATGACACTAGAGATAAGGAGTTTGTTTCAAAAGCACCTGACCCAATCTCAAAGAAATATGAGCGAATGATCGAACGACCTTCTTGTTCACAAACGCATCCATCGAAGATCAAAACACAACTAAAAATGAGAGATGATACTCGATCCTTTTCTAGTTCTACACCTAATTGCAGTAGAAGATCTTACAAGAAGGACCCCAATTTTCTAACACTAAGCAATGTCAAAAGTTCAACACGAAGTGAGCCAAGGATTTTTGCATCTTTTAATCTAGAAAGTCTAGCTCGTCTTCAAGTGTGTTTTGATAATTTTGTCAAAGAAAAACAATTGCAAGAACAACTACAACAAGAAAGTGTTTGCAAAAAAGAAGGAGAAATAAGAGTTGAAAAAGACATTGAGAGCAGAGATAAAGAATTTTGTGAAAAAAATAGGGAAAGGAGATTTTCAAAGAAAAAGAGAAAAAGAGTGACATTGAAAAAGAAATTCAAAAAGAAGATGAGAGTGAAAAGGATGAGTTTGAAAAAGAAATTGTTTGTGCAAAAGAGAGAGAGAGAGTCAAATTTCATTTTGCACTAACAACATTAACCATTCTTCTTCTATTCCTGAATTTTCATTGTTGTGGGATGACAAGAAGAGCACTTCAAGAGACATGTCATACACATTGCCAATTCTAATGATGATCGAACATCGTCCATGCTTTAATCATGTTTCAAAGGAGGATCAATGAAGTTTTCTATCACCAAGGAACTGGTGCCCAATAATATCATCAAGCATCCTCCATGGTTTGATTTTTCCATTTCTTTTGTTATTGAATTATTTTCTTCTAACTTTCATTTACTTTCCAGAGGAATGATTCAAAAACAAGGAATTGATGTATTAAGTTGTGAGGATAAGTTTCTTTGCAATCTTGAGATGAAATTGCCACTCAATTTTGCAAATAGATGATTTGAAGAAAATGCTATCCACCTACTCAAGAGCCATCATATGGAATGAAAAAAGATTAAAGGAGATGGTGTAACCTACCTACTTGAAGGAGTTCAAAGGTCAAAACTTTCCACCCACCCTCATGATGATTAAAAGGAATACAAAGAAAGAGTGCAAAGAACATACATCTATTCGGATGAACAACATGGAAATGAAGTGCACAAGCAAGAAAAACTTAATTCCAAAGAATGGTGTTTGTGCAAAACAAGAATGAAGAAGTTCCTAGCTAAAAGAAAATCGAGATTGTTTCTTTTTGTAGCAAGCATCGATTTGGGGACAAATCACTTTAAAGAGGGAGGGAATGATGTGACCCAATCAGCCCTAACTTTCATCTTGATCTGATTATATCATTGAAGTTCACCAAGGGTGATTCAAAGGGAGTTCTACCTTACTTCATCATATACATGCTCATTTATGAATTATATTTCATCATATGTTTGTATTTACCTCTTAGGATATGCTTATCATAGGATATCATTCATTGCACGAATTTGAATGAGTTTTATTAGTCACATGACATTCATTGCATTTAATAAGTGTGTTGTTCATTTAAGCATGCATTGCATTTAAAGCATCTAGTTCATTTAGGGAAGTATTTCATTTATGCATATTTAGATCATTTAGTAAGCTACTTCATTCATGCATCTAGTTCATTGAATAAAGTTAGTTCATTAATTAAACTAGTTCATTCATCAAAATAGTCCATTTATCAAAATAGTCCATTTATTAAACTAACTCTTAATTGTTTCATGCATGTTTTCAATTAAAGATTGAATAAAGTTCACCTTTGTGTCTAGGTGCATGAGAGAAGTTGAACGGTTTCAACAGATGCAAGAATATCAGTCAGAATGCCTTCCAATTATGGATGTGATACAGACGTTTTCAGGTAAAGATATCAATTGGAAATTATTCATCTATCATTTATCTTTCCAACGCCTTTTGAATCACCTCAATCCGATATCGGGAGCTTGAGATATGATCGATTTACTGAAGACAGTGCAGACTGGAATTTTCATTACGGGAATTTTATAAAAGAATGATTTGGATGAGTTTGAGCCAAGGAAGAGTCCCTTCATCTTCTACCAAGAGACAAGCCATTTAATTTCATCTTAATTCACCAATTCAAGGCATTCAAGGTTGATGTTATCACCCATTGAAGGTCATTCATGTTCAAACAAGGGGACATGCAAAAACCATCATTCAAAATTTATCATTAAAGGCTTTTATCATCTTTTGAAGGTTGATCATATTCTACAAGGGAACAAGCAATGAAGGCTGATTTTATTTCATTTAACCACCAAATTAAGATATAAAATCAGCAAGGAATTTGAAGAGACAAGCTGATTTGAACATGTAGGATGTCATGTTCATCTTATGACTTCATTTATCCTCTTTTCTTCCATTTGCAAGCAAAGCAAGGCAGACAACCCAAGAGTCACCCCTCCTTTTTGGATGAATTTAAGGATGGAATTATCTCAAATTAAATCTTTATTCATCCCAAAATGATCTAGAATATTCAGCCAACCTTGAAGATAAGAAGACAAAGCATTCAAGTGCATTTTATTGCTAAATTGATGAGAATGTTTTCATCTTTTGAGTTTTTTCATATGCTACTTAGAAACACTATAAATAGGCACCTTTGGGATCCTTTGTAGACACATTTGAATATATAAAACATCTTTGAGAGGTTTCTTTCATTCTTGTTCTCTTGTAGAACTTTATCGGCTCCAAGATAGTCTTGTAGTCTTCATCCATTTCCTTTTGTTATAGCGTTGGTTCCTAGCTCATCTATAGCTAGTGGGTCACGTTCCATACCCTACCATTTCAATTCCATATTTTTATATTGTTGGTTCTTAGCTCCAAATATATAATGGGTCACAATCAGCTTTAACCTTACAACACTTACCACAACAACACCATTTACCACGACAACACCATTTGCCACGACAACACCATTTGCCACAACACCATTCATACTTCACCATCTATTTTCATTATCATTAAACCACAACAACCATCACCTTCAAACAACTTCCTCATTCTTTTCATTCCATCATTTCAATTATTATTTCATATAATTTCCTTCTTATGTTTATATTTATGCAATTTTAGAGTTTAAGCTATCATTACGGGGTTTCTTACTAGAATCACGATCGAGCATTCATATATGACTCGAAAACATATAATTGATATCATATCACTATTTTGAGGCAATCGTCGCTTTTTCTGAGGCGACCACTACTTGGAATAAAGACATTTGTGGAAGCATTAGTAGAAACAAATAGATTCTCATGGCTCGACTTCGAGGTGTGCAACGTTGCTTCCGCTTTCGTCGTTCGGGTAATCTCCTCTCCCTCGAACATAAATTACTTCAAGACCTTGAAACTCCCTTAGATCAAGAAGAACAACTTTGGATCCAGAAATCAAGGGCTGACTAGATCAAGTTTGGGGATCGTAATACAAAATAATATTATAACACCCCAACCCGAATCCGACCTGGATCCGAGTCTGAGGTGTCACATTGACTTTTTAAAACATTTACTTGTATAAAATAGTGATTAATTTAAAAACTTTTATAACATATAACTTATTCAAAATGTTTACAGAACTATTCAGAGCTTATACAATTCAAATCTTTTAAATACATGCCAACTAGACTTTTATACCATAAAATACATTTAAATCATCTATTTTCTGATCTTAAACTTTGTAAGGAAAAATGCTGACCTGACTTGCACCTCAACAATCCATAAGCTTGTAAGAACCTGCGCGTGAAACACTCACACGCTAAGTCTATGACTTAGTGAGCCGAATAAATATATAATGTAAACTCTAACTTGTAATCATGCATGAACAACTATTATTATCATATCATACACATCATATCAAATCATCTCACTCATATTCTTTTCATATAACAATTACATACATATCATCATTTATGTTTTTATCTTGCTCCTATACTATTATACTTCCAGAAAATTGCGAATGTGCTGGGCTGGCATCTTCAGTTGGCATACCCTCAAACTGCCCAATAGAATTCAACATGTTGAACATGACTGGTTTCAGCTCAAAAATATGCAGCTTGAATTTCAGGTGCCACAATCCCAGGATTCAGATCATCAAGCATCGGATTTAAGTGATCGCGAATAACGCGCGGCCTAACAGCAGGATCAGCATTGTCTAATGCCGCGGCATTATGATTTCCATCATCCTGACCAATGTCTTGGTTTCCAATCTGATACATATTTCTTTGAGCACGTTTTCTTCTTCTAAAGAGTCTTTCAATCTCAGGTTTTATTGGTTCCAAAGGCTCTTCTTCTAGGCATACACTAGATAAACCTGAAAATAAAACAAAAATATCAAGTAAACTATACACAAATAAAAATGCAAAACAAAATAAAATGCTCTGGCAAAACTAAATAACTTCAGGCTGCCAATCCCCGGCAACGGCGCCAAAAACTTGCTCGCGTGTTGTGAGTACTATAAATTATACGCAAATAATGTGCAAGTATACACAATCGCTCAAGTAATATAATGATGAGTGAGTATCGTCTCCATAGGGATTGGGTGAAATTACAAAAGTCTAACCAAAGCAATGCACTATTCTATCTAAGTATAGTTAGTCTTGATATATACAAATGTCACGGCAATGTAAATGTGTATGCTGGTGGATATGTAGTGATGGTCTGATGGTGTAGCAAATGGAACTGCAATGGCAATGATGGATGTTTGATGTTGAGAATGGTGAAATGTCAAGGCAATGAAAAATGGTAAAAACAATAAATAAAGATAAAATGAAAAGAAAATAATCCTCACGTGACAAGCTTCCAAGAGAATGAATAGTAGGGATTGATCTACGGATGCTAAACTTATTTCTCAAGTATATTTAAGCTAACCGGTCTTTACTTACTCGACAAGACTTTCCTAAAGTGTTCTAAAGAACCTAACAGAATAGGATGCCAAGGCATATGCTCTCACTCAACGATGTTGGCCAGCCTACCCTATTGATAAAGACACCCTTTTTAGTCGTTGAAATCCTATCCTAGCCTCTTCCGAGATCTAAGGGATTAAGTTATAATATTCCTAGGCCGGTTCAAAGCCCCTTGAAATACTATAACCCATTGCTTATGAGGATCTTATCTTGCGTTTCTTCCGAATACTTACAAGTATTTTTAGTCTAGGATTCTTCCGAATACCTAACCTTCATCTAAGAAATAGACATTTCCATGCCTCTTACAAGCCTAGATGGTGAAGCATTCATAAGCAAAGCAAATAAAGAACCAAAATAAACTTAAATATATCATTAAAAATAAAGTTCAAACAACCATTAAATCAACCACCACCAAATAAGTTAGTTCATGGTGGGGTTCAAAATATCCAAACACAAAGTCATGAAAATATTTGTTCCAACAACCCACAAATAAATATAAAATAGCAGCAAAAAGGGAAGTTGAGAAGAAGCCTTCGACGCACCACCGGAGGTCTTCTCTCGGCCACCTAGCTCGCTAGCTCATTTCAGCTCCTAGCTCGCCACTCCTTGGAGCTTTATCAATGGAGGAATATCCCAAGGAAGAAGAAGGGAAAAGGAAAAATAAAAATCTGATTTTTTGCTACCGTATGTGTCCTCTCTTTTTCTCCCCCATGAGGTGTCATATATAATAAAAAATATCTATGGGTAATGATGAGGTTGTTGGGTGCAAAATAACCCTCATACCCCTAGAATCACATGTTGGGTGTGAACCTTATCCTCCAAGTGGCAGTGGTCCTTTGACAGCTCTGGCAGGCGGTTACAGCAGTCCTTCACGTGTAGAGACAACTGTCCTTATGTAGAAATATTTTTGTCTTTTTCTGCGCCGGAAATGCCAAGGCATTTCAATCTGCTTTAGCAACGTGTGATGCCACATCATTGCTTCCCAAATAATCCTTTTTCTTACTATTCCCTACACACCACAAACAAACTGCACCTTTCCCTCAAACAACACCATTAAGAAATAAAATAGCACAACCACCACAAATGCACTATATGCAATTACATGATCCTAAAATGCCTAAAATGAGCTTTTAAACAAACAATAACTTAAGTGAAAAAGGCCTTAAAAGTAGCCTTTTTAGGAAGTTAACAAGGACACTTGAAGAAAGGTTAAGGAACACCTATCCAAGCATTCAAACACAAGAGAAGAGCTTTTCACTCTTTATTCCAATTATCTTGTAAATATTCTGTTCTTGTGAGCTAAATTTTGTAAATACCATACCTTGCAGAGGTTTATTTGTTTACTTATTTTTATCCTTTTGTAAAGGGGTTTTTGGTTCTATCTTATCTAATTGAAAAGATAGGGAGTTGTAAAGGTTATCTCTTGATCCTTTAAAAAGAAAGAACAAATTAGTGGATTTGTTAGAAAATCCTTATTGAGGAGCTAAGGCAGTGGATGTAGACTTGGTTGATAAGTTGAACCACTTTAAATCCTTGTGCCAAAATTTTCTATCTTTTGCTCTTTTTACTCCCTAATTAAATTATTGTCAATTAACCCTCTTTGCACATTTTTGGGTGTTCAATTGAGCTTCTTCAAATCCCAACAATTGGTACAAAAGCTTGACTCATTAGAAGATTTAACCACCTTGAGACGATTCTAGGAGAAGCTCTATCGATTCCCGATATAATCGAGAAGATGACTTTCACCTCCGGCTCATTCAACATAGAAGACTCCCAACTGAACAACAAGCCTCCATACTTCAATGGAGCCAACCACCGTCATTGGAAGAAACTAATGAAGCTATTCATATAATCCAATGATCTTGATGCATGAGAGATGATCGAGAACGACTACTCTTCTCCAAAGAAGAAGAAGAAGGAGTGGAGTGGCCAAGAACGGAAGAAAGTTCAACTTAATGCCAAGGCCATGCACATGTTGATTTGTGCATTTGGTCTCGAAGAAAATAAAGGAGTTTCTTCTTGTTCAAGTGCCAAGGAGTTTTGGAATAAGCTCGAAAAAGCTTCATGGAAATAAGAAAGAAAAACCAACAAAGGTAGTGTCCTTAATGGCTCGTGAAAAGCCCGAGGTATCTTCTAACTCAAATTATTTAAATTCACATTCTTTTGATAAGTTACAAGATGCTTATAATCAGTTGTATTTGGAATTTGAGACCATCCAAATATAAGAAATTAATTTCAAAACTCAAAGTTGAAAATGAATTGGTTTTAAAATAAAAAATTGATTTTGAAAATCAAAATGAAATTTTGAAAAATGATTTAGAGTTTTCAAAATTCAAAATTAATGATTTAGAAAAAGAAAAATTTAATTTGAAAGTTAAGCTTGAGAGGTTAACAAAAGAAAAAGAAATAATTTCTCAAGACAACTCATTATTTTTAAAAATGGCAAAATGCTCACATTATCATTTTTATGGTCATTTGGAACATACTTTTCCCATAAATAAAAGAAAATCTTTTAAAATTAGACAAGTATGAGTTCCTAAGAGAACAAGGGGCATTGAAACTAACGTCCCAGGATCCAAAGCAATTTGGATACCAAAATCCAAATAAATGTCTCTTGTAGGTGTGTGGGAGAAATGGTGATGAAAGTGAAGATATTCAAATGCTCTAGCTACACTTGAAAATGAATGGATAACCTTTAAGCTTAATGCTTTTGATTTTGATTATTTGGTTGCTCATTTAGTTTTAAACATGCATGAGCTTTGATCTTAAATGGATATGTTTTTGTTTAATCTCATGTATGGTAAAAAGGTGTTATGATGAACATTTTAAAGTTTTAATGATTTTTCATAATTTTTAGTTCATCATAATGAATTTTGGTCAAAATTGATTTTCAATGTAAATGATATCTCTCAAACAATTGATATCAACTTTTCAAATGCTTTGATTTTACAAAATTTTAAATTTTTGACCTAAATTTAAATATTTATGCATGTGTTTTAAATGTTAAAGATAACTCTCTAACAATTGATATCAAATTCTTCAAATGCATAACATTTTTGAAAGCTTTATGCATATGTACTTAATTTCAATTATTGGTATTGTATAAAGTATTTTAGATTTGGATATATTGAATTTTATGTGCTACTAACATGTTTGTTACTCTTTGTTGAAATTCAATTTTGTTTAAGTCTCAATATTTTAAAGCTAATTTTTGTTTGGAATACACTTTTTGAGGGGTAGCTTTTGATTTTTCAAATGATTTTATGATAAAATTTAACACTTACTCTCCAAAGTTTGTTTTTAACTTTAAAGTTGAATTCTTTTTGATATAACAAAAAGGGGGAAGTATGGTTTGAAAAATTCAATTTCTTAATGGAAAAGGGGGAGCTGAACATTTTCATATATTTTCCAACAATTTGTATCTTTTTCATTAAACATTTTATTAAGGGGGAGTTTTGCCAAAAACAAATTTTCAATGTTTTGTTATATCAAAAAGGGAAGATTGTTGAACTATATTTTGATATAACAATTAAGGCAAAATGTTTTTGGACTTGAATTGAATTAATTCAAAGTTTTTTAAAAATAATTCAAAGTCCATTTAAAGCTTGGAATTGAGCACAAAACATATTTCTGGACAAGTAGTACCGATACTATTCTTACAGTATCGATACCTAATGAACAGTATCGATACTGTTCATATGGTACCGATGCCAAGGTAAGATCGATACTCACTAGGTAGTATCGATACTACCTGTAGTATCGATACTACCAGCAATGCTCAAATTCTAGAATGCAAAAATGGTATCGATACCCAAAAGAACATGTGGATGAGAAGGTGTCCTCGCACCGTCTTGTTATTATTTTCTTGTTTCTCGGTGGTAGCGACAGTCGCAGTAGTAGTGGCTAAAGCAACATCCGAGAGAACTGCATCAGTATCGTCTCCGACAACTGAGGTGGTAGGCGGCATGGCAGGTGGTGGCTTGAGCAACACATAATCCAGGTCAGGCTGCTAAAAAAATATTAGTATCTGCTGGGACCACCTTCGGTAATTCTTTCCATCGAGTGCGTCGTGCTTGGAAAGGGCGGGGATCATTTTGCTTAAAGGTGATGCCATATTTTCAGTATATAAATTCATTTCTAAATTGTCAGTAATGTTGATTGCAAAATCACACCGTTAGCACTTACTGAAAAATTGAATAAAATAAATAATTCAATCAACCGAAACCTTGTCATGGTATAATCACTGCCTTAGAAACGAATTCGCCCCAATGTGTGTAATCGCTTCAATAGGTGGATCGTCCCTTGAGGTTAACACGGTCACTTTGGATAACCATAACCCGAAATCGGGGTCGATTGCTGGTGTACTGCTCTTCGCCAGAAAGGATCAAAAGCTTAGAAAACTTTGAGAGCATTAGGAGATTTGTTTTGATGAATTGGTGAAGCTGGAAAGCCTCTCTATTTAACTGTTGCACCTCACAGATGAATATGGCCTTAAATCAGTCCAGGTTCATATAGTAACTCTCAGCCTTTTGTAATTACTGAGTAACTGGCACAATAAATAGCTTTTCCTTGAATCATACAAACCATTCGACACATATTGCCATGAGACGAGCCGAGACGCCCACTCAACAAGGAAGTGGAGAATGTAAACATTAAATACCCAATCCCAATGTATTTCCCACTCAATGTGGGACTCAGAATTACCAACATCATTGTGAGTTATGGAAAGGGTAAACTAACATTTTTTTGGGAAATTTTAACTCTGCTCTTGATGTGGTAAGGAAAAAACTTCAACATAATCAGTTAAAATGTTAAGACCGAAAGTGAAAAATATGAAGATGAATTTCTAAACTATATGTGCTGATACCAGTTGACATGGTGGTAAATGCCATGGTCGTTGCCATGCAAGTTCATTATGCAGATCTTCAATGTTCTCGTGAGAACATTTACCATGTCAGTTATTCATTAAGAAATCCTATGAAATTGCCAGATCTTCGAAACTTCGTACACTGTTATTTCACTAAAAACCCATGGATTGCTGCAAATGGGAAGATAGTAAAAGTTGGTAAAGGAACACTCTTAGCACACCCAACAGATTTTTCCTTTACATGCAACTCAATTATGTGCTCCCACTCAAGGTTTGTTCTTCTTAATTTTTAGTTTTATCAAGTATTTTTACATCATATTATTCACTCTTTTGCAATGTTTGTAATCTTGGAATTCAGGTATTTTATTTGATACTCTGCTGTCAAGGTTTCAAGAAAATTTATACCAAACATGACCGTAAAATTAAGTATGTGCTTCGATTAGCGGAATTTTACAAACCTTATTCGTTCTTCACAGGGATGTAAGTTTGTATTTTGCACTCTATTTTATTTTACATTTCAATTATAAGCATTGAAATGTTTTTGTGCTCTTTTAAACAGATTTGATGATCAAAATTTGGAGAAACTGCAGAGGGTGGCTGAAGAGAGAGGCATTAATGTAGTTGAACTTAACTTTGATTCAAACAGCACTGACTGGGAAGATTATATAATGAATATTCACATTCCAGGCCTTTTACAACATGGAATTAAATCTTAAGTGTTGAATAAAAAGTAATAATCTGGGTTTGAGTTATCCGTACACTTTTGAGACATTATTTGATATCATCATGGTCATATCCTATTATTTTTGAAGAGTTTTTTATTTGATGAACAATCTTTGCTTCTGATATTTCAAGGAACTTTGTTAGAACTTGAGTTGTGAAATAAAATCAGTTGTGCCATTAGTACAACTTTACTATCACCTATATGAAGAACCATGTACATTTCTGCTGATTCTTTCTCAATAGTTTGCGGTAATTATAAAATTGTATTAGTATAGAGCCTTTCTTAGAAATTGACAACGCATGCCCTATAGATACAACTATTCGAATTTGAGACCTCTAGAGAAAATAATACACTCTATTACCACATAGATAACTGGGCTTAGATGACAAAAACTGTAGGCATATGTCTGAATCAAGCTTCCCTTTCTTGGACTAGAACCTTCAAGCCACCTCTCAAGGTGGCAGTAAGACCAGGGGCAAACCTGGTGGTTGATCAAGACCGAGAACCAGGATTTTGAACTGCTTGATTACGGCTAGAACCACACATTTCATCTCCATGACTGCTATTTCCTTCCCAAGACAAACCCTTTTCCCAGCTTGGAAAACTGGGAACTTGTACAAGTCTTGAGGCATATATCTACCATTTTTCAACCATCTGTCTGGCTTGAATTCAAGACAATCGGAGCCCCAAACACTCTCCATCCGACCCATTGCATATGGATGGTAGGTAACCCTGGTGCCTTTCCTCACAAAGGTTCCATCAGCCAATATGTCATCTTCTTCAGCAAACTTGGAGTCGAATTGGACCGGTGGGAAAAGTCTCAGACTTTCGTACAAGGCCGCGTGCAAATAGTGCATTTCCCGCATTTGATTGAAACTCGCGAATTGCCCGTCACTCGACCCCATGGCTCGTTCCAGCTCGTCTAGGATGGCTGACTCAACTTCTGGATGCTGAGTCAACAACCAGAAGAAGCTAGTTAACCCGTAGGCCACCGTGTCGCGACCGGCCAAGAGGAAACTTACGATAATGTCTCTGAGATACTTGTCGTCGTTGATAGTTCCCATGAATCTTGACAGAAGATCGTTTCTTTCAGAAAACCCATTTTCTTGCCGTTGATTTATCATCTGTTGAGCAAATTCATCAAGTATTTTAATGGCTTCTTTAAGCTGCTTCTCCGTGCCTAAATTCAGTAGCCTTTTGACCTTCCATATCAATGAAGAACACGCCAGTCCTCTTTGTGCAGAAAATTTAGATGCCAAATCAAAAGCTTCAGCAAATTCCGAAACCGGCAATGATAATTCCAGGCAACCGGGGTCTAACCCGAAGGAGAATTTGCAGATATTATCGAACGAAAATCTTCTAAACACATCTTGTAAATCAAGAACCTGCTCTTTACCGGAAACCGACGATAAAAGAGGGAGAAGCCTGGACTGAATCTCTGATTTAACAATATCAAACGCGTGCGCTCTTACGGAGACGCCACCGAGCTCGAGGCTGGCCATTTTCCTCTGAAACTTCCATGAATCACCGTCGACGTTGAAAATACCTCTACCAAGAAGATCGCCGAGGAGAGGGAGAAAGGTTTCCCTTTCGGGTAGTTTTCGAATCTGGTTTTGAGCATGTGCTCGACATTACCAGGGTTTGCTGTGATTATATTGCCAAGAACATGGATATGGATGGTTCCGGTGGCGGATTTTTTAAGAAGTTGAGTATACCAATCACAAAGATTGTCGAACTCTTTGGACCAGCTTGAAGTACGATAAGCCTCGCAGATTTCACAATTACACCATAGGTTCGACCTCAAAACGAAGACCAGCAATGAAAACAAAAAAACAAGAGGGTGAAAGTGAAGAACACGAAGAAGAAAGCAGTACTCATGGAATAAAACCATAAGGAAAGTTCTGAATCCATTGATTAACCAATAAACAAAAGCTAAGGATATAAACAAGTGAAGGTAGGATGAAGGAATTGAAGAGAACGATTCATTTATATAGTATTGCCTAAAGAAATTGTTGAAGATATCAGTAGAAAAGTAGCGATGCTGATATTCCAGCACACGAGAAAATATAATTAATTTTGCATGAATAACGCGTGCACAAAATCAAATCAACGGTGGACCAATTTTCCAATTAAATTTGCCAAATTGGGTGTCCCTCTCATGCTTCTCACTATCTACTTGCTTCCAAGTTCCAGTCCATTTAACCGCGTGCCTTCAAATTGAAATTTTCTTTTATTTTCCCGCGCCTATTTTATTCATAAAGTTAATATTGTTATAGCATATTGATATTTTTATACTTCTCGAGATTTTTTCAGAAATTATACACCTTTTCCATTCGAGATTTTCGGATAAATTTTTTGTGTATCAAAACTTTCAAGGAACCTATATTTTTGAGCACAAAAATATTATAGTTTCTGACTAAACTATAATGTATAAATTGAACAATTGACAAACTTAAATGATTTAGTAAAATAAAGTTTAATATCTAAAACCCAAATCTATTTAGTTTATTAACCTACGAATAATTATAATTACTCTACGCCTAAGTACCTAAAAACACTCACTAGAATCATTGTAAATACATCTCTCAACCACGATTGAGAAAGTGATATCTCCTCTTCTACTACTCTCCTTTACTCACATTTTAATTCTTTATGGTTTATCTTTTTCACATAAAACATCAGTCAACACTCGTTATCTTATCAATTGTGACTCTTTATTTAAATTAGAAAGAATGAACTATTAACGATTGACGAGACAAATCTACATATATCAATAAATATTTATATAGTTTTATAGGTCAGGATCCAATCACATAGTGTAGAAATAAAAGGTTTTGTACCTTTTTAGGATCATTGGATGAGTGAAAATCAAATGATGAGATTAAAAGTAAGAAGTGAGAATATATTCACTAGAAAAAAAAATAATGTGTTAATCTCAACATTTGATTTTTCCTCTTCTAACTATCCGACAAGGGTATAAAACTAAAAGTTTTACACTAAATATAAGTGGATCCTAACCCTAATTTTATTGTAAACTTACGAGTAAAAGATAAAAACATAATTATACGTAATATATATTTAAATAAACTAGAATTAAAGTTAATTGTTATAAAATATTATTGAATAAATAATTACAATTAAAATTAAATCTAAAGATAAATTACATTAAATTACTTAAAAGTCTCATCGTTTACAAACTTTATCAACAGAAATAGAGTAAAATACATTACTCTGAAATCCTTAAAAAAAAACATAATTTTATTTTTATTTCTAGATTCATCTTATCTAGCAAAAATTCATTTATTAATATTATATGGAAATAAATTTTAGAAACATTGTGGATAAAGAATAAGACGAGTTTCATATAAAAATGAGAAGTAGATTGAGTGGCAAAATGACAAGCAGGGAACCCAAATTGAGATGTGTATTTGAAATCACGCCGACTTCAACTTGGGAAGGATTTTAACGTTTAGATGAATTGATGTACACCGGAATGCAATAATTAACGTTTTGTCGTTGTCTCAACACACCTTTTCGTCATACTAGAATTCAAACTCTTAAAGATAGGATAGAATTTTGTTAGGATTCAAAAAATAGGATAGAGTTCTACTATGATTTAAACTCCTAAAGATAGGATCCACAAGCATTATAAATAGCCATTGTAACTCACCATTGTAAGACGATTGATACACAAAACATAGTGAAAAGCACGGGAAGATACAAAGGCAAAGCTATTGTAAAGGATTCGAAAAGGAAATAAAATGTAGCATTTTCTTTTTTTTTTCTTTTGCATGTGCACGTTATTTTCTTGAGATTTGATTCGAATAACCCAAAACGTGGGTTGCGCCAATGACCAAAATGGGTGGGGTTCGAAGTTTCGAACCTAGATCTACCCGAGGCTTATTTTAAAAACGGTTTGATTTTCGGTTAAAGGAGGGAAAGAGCTTTTTAAAAATCTATATTAGTCCCTTTATTTTATGGATATTTATTCATTTATTTTTATTATTCATGTTATTATTATTATATTATATTATATATATAAATTATTTTTCATTTGATTTTTACTATATTTTATATTATTATTATTATATATATATTTCTTTAATATTTTACTTATAAGTCTAATATTACTATATATATTAAATATCTTTATCTAGTCGTATATATTTTTTATACTTTTAATAGTTTATTATATACATATTATTAAATATATATATTCTTAATTATTTTATTTGATTATTTCTTTATTTATGTAATATATCTTATAACTTTATATATTTATTATTTTTTATTATTTTCATTTTTTATTCATTATTATTATATTATTATTATTTTTAAAAAATCTTGTGTCTTTATCATTATATTAAACATTATATACTAACCTAGAGGGCCCATTTTTTGTCTTCTTACTAGAGCCCCCCATTTTCGGTGAATTGGGAGGGTAGCTTTTCTATTTTTAAGTATTTGGTGTACATATAGCTTATTTATTTTATTATACTTTGATATATATATATATTTATATTTTTCCTTTTTTCAAATATTACTATATAATTATTACTTACTATTTTTTCTTATCTTACTTTTATTTATTTATTTTATTTTTCCCTTGTATCTTATTTGTTTCTTTACCTTGTTTATCTAACACATTTCTCGATTTTTTTTAAAATCAATCAAGGGTAAGTAATTAGGATTGAAACTTTACCTTTTAATTTAACTTGTTATTTTTCTTAATTAAGACAACTGGAAATTACGTAGCACCGAAAGGGCGGTTCAAGGGTGATAATCATTCCTTGACCGTAACCGACTCCCGAACCCGACATATTTCTGGTAAGACGCAGATCAGGTAAGAAATAGGGTATCCGATCAACCCATTTATTTTTAAATAAATGATCGGTGGCGACTCCAATCCACATTTTCAAGTCGAAGCCCAATTCCGGGGCCCAACCGAAAGACGGTTGCGACAGCTTGGCGACTCCACTGGGGACCGTAAGTGAGTCAGGCTAAGGTAATTTCCAGTTTTTTTTAATGAAAAGGGTAAGTTTAAATTTTAAGGTAACATTTCGATCCTTATTGCTTACTTTGATTATATTTTCGAAGTAAATAGTTGTACTGACCGTTTTTTAATGATTTCAGCCCTTAAAGATTTTCAAAGGCTCTATACCCGAGCTCCGAACCCTTTAAGTGGGGGGGTGAAAGCGACGCCTTCGTGTGAATTTATTCTCCGTATGGGCCTAGCAAGTAACCTTCGGGATTCATTACCTTATGCCTTCGTGTGAATTTATTCTCCGTATGGGCATAAGGGAATGTTTCTCTCGAGTTTAACTTAGTCCACACAAGCCTGTGATGGGTTTAGGACTAAGGGTCTAGCAAGCCCCAAGGGGGCACCAGTAAGGAGAACTCGGGTACCATTTTTTAGCTAAATCGGGAGAGCATGGAGAATTGAGCCCACCCCAAAACCTCATTCCAAACCCTAGGCTGCTTTGTTTCCTGCTTTAGTTTCTATTCAAAGCATGCGAACTAGACAAATATGCAGTTAGGATTTGTTTGAAAGTAGCATACGGGATAGAGATCATGTCCGGGTAGGAATAATAAGCATGTGGGGTAGGACTTTCATTTTTATGATCGTTTTTTATTATTTTTTTCACCTCACTAACTCTTTTCATCTTTCTTTTATTTTATTTTTTTTTTATTTTCATCACTTGCATCATAAAAGAGGTCATTGATCCACTAAAACGTGTTTGTTAAAATTCGAATAATCTGAATCCATGGACAAAGGTGTTGTAATACAAAGAGATTAAAAACCCGAGGTACGACTATGGGTCCGAAAAGACTCAGAAGAAAAAGGGAGACAGTCTTCAAGGAAGCTATGTGTCAGAGCTGGTTAGCTAGCCTATATCAGCCTAAAACAGAATAATGTGCAAAGAACTTCGAGACATCTGAGATAGTTGGAAGAATGATCGAAATAGAAGTTCAGTCAGCGGTATGGTGACATTGTATTTTTGCTTCATGTTAAGACCGATGAGCCCTTAATCAGAGTCTTGGTTCAATTTTGGAACTGGGATACAGTTGCTTCACTTTTAACCAGGAGGACATGGTACCTACCATCGAGATATACTACACTATTGAACTGTGAAAGTATTAAACTGGAGCGAGCCTACATCAAAACATCAAGAGTGAGCCTTTCAAGAACGGGCTGGCTAAGATTGCAGGAGTTGATGAAAAATGGGTGATGACCGACTCCGAAACAAAGGTACGGGCAAGGAATTGAGTGGATCACATAAGGGAACTAATGAAGGACCACCCTGATGAATGGAAGACTATAGACCTTTTTGCACTAGGTCTGGATGGCTTGATCATCTTTCCAAAGGTTTTGGGATGCATTGATGCAGCCGTGGTGGAACTGTTTGAGCAACTTCCGAAACGAGTTAACCCAGCACGACCATCTCAGCCGAGACCTTTTGGTCTCAACCATTACCGAAGAGCTGGCGGAGGTAGATTCATTGGATGTGTTCAGTTCCTTCAAGTCTGGATTCACATCCACTTCTGGAAGACTAATGGGGTTGCCTATTGTAGATTTAGCACTACGTATTCACCTTGAGAGAGTTCATCACCATGACATGACATGAAGTGCTTTAAAAGAGAAATGGATGAAAGTCTTCACTCATCTTCAGGACCGGGATATTACCTGGAGAGCCCCTGGTTGTTCTCAGTGATGTTCTTTTCAAGTGGGAATTCTGACACTATGACCCATTGGACTTTGAGGTGCAGTTGGGTATGCTCGTTGTTGGCACTTAGACAGTATGGGGCACATCAGTTTGTCCCAGCAAACATATGGATTATCTATATCAGAGTTTATGTATCACAGTGACAGTTATAAGAAGATGATCAAAGAAGCAGTCGAGTCATGGAAGAAAGTATCTCGGATGGATGTCTAAAAGATTTAGTCCGAACATACCTTTTATTGTTTTTATATCTCTTACAAGATAAAACATTTTGTCTGAATAAGGATATTATAATAATGGACACTTTTCTGGATCAATGCCTCGAACATTTCATGCATTCTTGCATTTGCATTTTTGCCTTTTTGCATTTTCATCTACAATTTTAAGCATTTTCACAAACATGAAATTAAGTCATGAAGGACTCGATGAAGCGAATTTAACCAATGGAAGCAAGATTGTAACTTAAAGAGCCTAATTAGCTGATGATAGGACAAAGCGGCCATGATGATCTAGAAGAAAAGAATCCTCGTATCCTAAGGACTACGATGTTGAAGCTGTTAGCTGTTACCACATAAGAAGCCCCAAACATTCCTCTGAGAACTATAAGGCATTGAAGCGCAAGATCCAAAACCTGATGGATTCAGGGGCATAAAAGCGAAGAAGGGGACATGACATATACCATTTGCACTTAGAGGATTGTTTTGTTTGAACACGTCTTGATCTTTCATGTTTGCTTAATCTGTTTAAACGATTGAATTTATGCTACTTTAAGGTGGAGCAATTGAACGAGTTTTAATCTTTAGTTCTTCGATTAAAGAATTAAGGATTCTTTAATTCTTCAAGAATTATAGATTTTGACATATGACAAGATTAGACATTTTATCTGTCTCAAAACCCCAGAATAAAATACCTTGATTCTTTGCCCAAAATAACTCATGGCCATTACCAAAAAGACCAAATTTTGACATTACCTCCCTTTGAAATTCTTGAACATTGCCTTATTTTTGATACACCCATACTTTTCTTTGAGTCAATAAGATCACACCACTGCCTTTTAGACTCAAAATTGACATTTAAACCCAAGACATGAGTTGTTCATCTGAACATGAGCTTTATTCTAAAGACACAACTTGGGGCATCTTGCGGGGAGCTTGAACATGAGACATCTGGGGGAAAAAAGAAGAATTCATCCGAAATAATTCTATCACGCGTTAATTACACTGTTTTCATGTGAATAGAATTAATCCTGAAAATCTATTCCCCTGGGGATACCTTTTCTGTGAGGACTTCCATGTATGAATGATGAACGACTTTCTTCTTTATCCCTTCACAACAGGAGGAGAAAATATATCCCTTGTGTCCCCTTTTGAGCCTATAGTATTTTTCTTCTGATTCAACCCTAACCAAGGATCACCCTCCACACTGGGGGGCAATGTGGAAGAAATCTCACATGAGTGATACATCAATCCAAAGGATTACCAAAAGGTGAACCAGATGCCAAGTGCAAATATTATTAGAATAAAAAGGGCAAAAGAAAAAAAAAACAAAAAAAAGCAAAAAAAAAGAACAAAAAGAAAAAAAGAAAAAAGGGACAAAAAACACATGCAAAGATTCCTAAAGATAAATGGCATCAAGCTTCAAACTACGAGATGATCAAGCACAATCATTCCCGAATCACTTCACTTGAAGATCATAGAGCATCAAGAGAAAGAGACATTTTGAGCAAGACAAGATTCAAGGCATCAGAATGAATTGATCCTTGGTTCAACACCCTGAAACACTTGTTTGGGCCTATTATCCTTTTCTTTTATAACCATGAACCTGGCTACATTACGTGCCTTAAAAGTCCTTTCTAATCATACATGGATTTTAAACATGAGAGACTATCTTCAGATTCATCCCGCCCATCAGGATTAATCTTGTTTGCAAAAAACAATGTAATTAATGTATGATAGAGAAAAATAACAAAGGGGGGTTCAAGATGTAAATCATGAATAACGTCTTGAAACCAAAGGAGTGTTCGAGTTGAAAAAAAGGAAAAGGCGGCTCGAATATAAAAATTGTGTAACTGAGGCGATCACACAAATCCTCGATAAGGCATCACACAATCCGAGTGTGACCTAAAGCTGGGAGTCGGAGAACACTTCTAGTAGTGAGCATGCAAGCTACCCCATCAAACCTTTGAGCATCAAATGTCAAAACCATTTAGCATCAAATGAACAAAAATGCCAAAACCTTTGACCAAACACAATAACCTGAGACTTTTTATCCTTTCTTTGCTTGACCATTTCCCAAAAATAGCTTTGATCTTGGCACATGTCAAATAGCTATAATTTATTGAAGGATTAAATGTAATTAATTCTTTGATATCCGAATGAACTCGTTTTATGATTTGTCTCAATTGTAAAACCGTGAAAGTGACAATATTTTCAAAACTTTGGATCAAACATCTTTCAAAACTCTTTTAATTTTCAGAACTTTGAAAATAAAAGAGAAAGAAAAACATTTTTTTTCAAACAAGACAGTCTCTCTAGAGTGGATCTTGGTAAATGACATGTGACTCTTAGCTCGTGCTCAGAATCAATGATGAAGCAAGAAATGAGGAGCATTTGGGGCATCTTTGAAGATTCAACATCAAATATTGGGGCATTTTTTGATATTGGGGCATCTTTGGGGATTCAACATCCTAATGCAAATTATCAGACCTTTTTCAGGAGATAAAATATAACCAATTCATGTTACATGCATCTTATGCATACATTTTAGAGCATCATATCTATCATTTTCTTTCCACGTATATAATTTTTACAGCTTTAGAGTCAAGTTCGACTTCAAGACGAAGGATACTCGATTCAAAAGCACCTTTACAGATTGATGTCGGTTGTTTAGCTCAGCAGCAAGAAGCTACACTTCAACCAACTCGACAGATAGAAAGATCGACATTCTTTTTCAGATTCGACATTTCCAATATAAATTCTGTCTCGCTTGAGACAGTGTCATTTAATGCAGATGATTATCTCATTTGAGATTGCTTTTTTAAAACAGACTTTGTCTCACTTGGGACTGTTTTACTCGAAAGAAGATTTATTTCACTCATGATTGTTTTTCTTAAAACAAGATTTGTCTCTCTTGAGACAGTTTCTCTTGAAACATAAAACATTGAAAACATTTCCCTTGAAATAATTTCGTCTCTCTTGAGATAGTTTCCCTTGGAACTAAGTTTTGTCTCTCTTAAGACAGTTTCTCTTGAAACAATTTTCGTCTATCTTGAGACAGTTTCCCTTGAAACAAAACCTTTGAATTTATTTCCCCTAAAACAAATTTTTTCTCCCTTGAGACAGTTACTCTTGAAACACAAAATCTTCAAATTTATTTCCCTTAAAACATAATTTTGTTTCCTTTGAGACCGTTTCTCATGAAACAACAAATATCTTTGAGATCGTTTCCCTTGAAACGAATTCTATCTCTTTCAAGACAACTTCTTTTGAAGCATCATCTGAACCGTTACACTCAGCTCAGGCACATACTTGAGATGGTCGAGAAGTATTTCTCAAATCAAAAATAGAATGTGCACATTAGATTTGAACATTTGAAGAATTCAAGATCAGGGATCAAAATTTGAAGATTCAAGAATCAAGTTTCCAGACAGACAACTGGAGATCGAGATTTCTCTCCAGAGCCCCAAGATAACATATGTTGCATATGCATTTTAGGCACACCTAAGAGCATTGCATCCATAGCATCACATATATGCATAACTTTTTTAGGTTTTAGCTAGAGTCAATTTCAACTTCGCGGCGAAGGATATTGAACTCAAAGCGACACAATTTGCTCGAGAGTGGATTTCAACTTCACGACGAAGGATATCTAGCTCGAAGCCAAACTTCACAATAAAGGGGTCTCCACGGTTTCAACTTCACGGCGAAGGAAATTGTGTCCACCCGCAACATACAATACTTGGATTTCAACTTCACGACGAAGGATATTCAAGTCAAGGCTCAACTTCACAACGAAGGGGCCATCCGCGATTTCAACTCCACGACGGAGGATATCGTGGCACTCGAGACAACGCAAGTTCAACTTCACGACGAAGGGACCGCTGCTTGTCAACAACAACTTCTCAATTTCAGAGCCAATTTCAACTTCACAACGAAGGATATTGGACTTCAGACAACGCAAGTTCAACTTCACGACGAAGGGACCGCTGCTTGTCAACAACAACTTCCCAATCGCAGAGCCAATTTCAACTTCACAACGAAGGATATTGGACTCCAGACAATGCAAGTTCAACTTCACGACGAAGGGACCGCTGCTTGTCAACAAAATTTCATTCAGATTCAATTTCAACTTCACGACGGAGGATATTGGACTCTGAACAATGCTACTTACTTGGATTTCAACTTCACGATGAAGGATATCCAATTTCAGGCTCAACTTCACGACGAAGGGAATCGTGCACACAAGCATCATCCAACTTTAGATTGGATTTCAACTTCACAGCGAAGGATATCCAACTCAAAAAGGGAGTATATGTCAACAAAGACCTTCGAGTTCGACTACACTCAGCTCCAAGGCACATCATTTACAGCATAACTCAATGCTAGAAGGGTTATCTGCCATCAAAATTGTCGAGTTCGATTCCATTCAGCTCGATGACACATCAATCGCACTACTTTCTGGTTGCAGTCGATGTTTTCAAGTCGAGAAGAGGACCTAGGTTAACCGTGCCTTAGTGACAAGCAACCATTTTCAAACAAAAGCTATATGTCAATGAAGATTTCTGAGTTCGATTCCGATCCAAGGTCTTTAAACCGAGAAGAAGACCGAAGGGCAACGAGAAGCCACGTTCTGATTCAAATTCCGAACTACGGCTTCAATTTCATATCATTCCAAGATGAACTCGACTTCACGACGGAGGAGTCATCCGTAACTCAATTCGACATGGAGTTATTGAAACATCAGAGTCAATTTTCAACTCCACCGAACGAAAAGTGTGTCTTTTAATCTTTGCCCTATCCCCGTTACACGACTATGGGCAAAGAGGGGCAGCTGTCAACACACATTTTCGTCCTACTAGAATTCAAACTCCTAAAGATAGGATAGAATTTTGCTAGGATTCAAAAAATAGGATAGAGTTCTACTATGATTTAAACTCCTAAAGATAGGATCCACAAGCACTATAAATAGCCATTGTAACTCACCATTGTAAGACGATTGATACACAAAACATAGTGGAAAGCACGGGAAGATACAAAGGCAAAGCTATTGTAAAGGATTTGAAAAGGAAATAAAAGGTATCATTTTCTTTTTTCTTTCTTTTGCATGTGCACGTTATTTTTCTTGAGATTTGGTTCGAATAACCCAAAACGTGGGTTGCGTCGATGACCAAAATGGGTGGGGTTTCGAAGTTTCGAACCTAGATCTACCCCGAGGCTTATTTTTAAAAACCGGTTTGATTTTCGGTTAAAGGAGTGAAAGAGCTTTTTAAAAATCTATTAGTCCCTTTATTTATGGATATTTTATTCATTTATTTTTATTATTCATGTTATTATTATTATATGTATATATATATATTAAATTATTTTCATTTGATTTTTTACTATATTTTATTATTATTATTATATATATTTCTTTAATATTTTACTTATAAGTCTAATATTACTATATATATAAATTATCTTTATCTAGTCGTATATTTTTTTTACTTTTAATAGTTTATTTATATAAATATTATAAATATATATTCTTAATTATTTTTATTTGATTATTTCTTTATTTATGTAATATATCTTATAACTTATATTTATATTATTTTTTATTATTTTCATTTTTTTATTCATTATTATTATATTATTATTATTTTTTTAAAAATCTTGTGTCTTTATCATTATCATTATTAAACATTATATACTACTAACTTAGAGGGCTCATTTTTTTGTCTTATTTCTTACTAGAGCCCCCCATTTTCGGTGAATTGGGAGGGTGGTTTTTCTATTTTTAAGTATTTGGTGTACATATATAGCTTATTTATTTATTAATACTTTGATATATATATATATATATTTTTTCCTTTTTTTCAAATATACTATATAATTATTACTTACTATTTTTTCTTATCTTATCTACTTATTTTATTTATTTTATTTTTCCCTTGTATCTTATTTGTTTTCTTTACCTTGTTTATCTAACACATTTCTCGATTTTTTTTAAAATCAATCAAGGGTAAGTAATTAGGATCGAAACTTTACCTTTTAATTTAACTTGTTATTTTTCTTAATTAAGACAACTGGAAATTACGTAGTACCGAAAGGGCGGTTCAAGGGTGCTAATCCTTCCTTGACCGTAACCGACTCCCGAACCCGACATATTTCTGGTAAGACGCATATCAGGTAAGAAATAGGGTATCCGATCAACCCATTTATTTTTAAATAAATGATCGGTGGCGACTCCAATCCACATTTTTCAAGTCGAAGCCCAATTCCGAGGCCCAACCGAAAGACGGTTGTGACACATTGCAATAAATAGATTGTGATCCCAAAGTAGAAGCAGGACATGTTACGCAAATATCTGGAAGATGGGCACGTCGGCCTTCAAATGAGTGGCCGTATACGTCTCTTGATTTGGCGCTGCAGACAAAGCTAGAAGCGAACCCACACGTAATCCATTATGGCTGCCCACCCACCCTTTGCAATTTAAACTAGTTTGTGAATTACAAGGTGTTATTTTACTGAACTTTTATAATTATTAGAAGTTATAAATTTATTTTTATCATAAGGTGTTTATTGAGTATTAAAAATTATAAAATAATCATTTGATTTTATATATATTTTAATTTCATCATTTTTATTAAAAAAAATAACGATCTTTTGAGTTTGATATTGACATTTTGAATGAGACATGATAAAATCTTATCCAAAATTTATTTTAGGTATATTTCATAGATCAACTCTTCATTTACATCATGTTGTCGAATCATTACTTGAAATATTATGTCAACGAGTCAGTAGGTTAAAGTTCAACTCAAATGACTGTCAATTTTTAACAAAAAATGATGAATTTAAAACATATAAACAGTCAGGTGATCGTTTTGTAACTATTAATAGGTGAGAGACTCAACAAAATAATATTTTATAATAAAAAGATCATTCTATAACATTTAACAGTGACATTACTCAACAAAACGGTGTCTTATAATCAATGGATCATTTATATACTTTACCTTAAATACCATTTATATATTTTACCTTAATTCTATTATTATTATTATATATTATTGATAAAAAATATTAATAAAAATATTATGTAAATAATGATAATAATATTTTATAAAGATTGAATCAAATTAAATATAATATGTTTAAGGATAAAATATTAATTATTTTATTCGAAAAATATTAATTATTTTGATTGGGATTTCATTTTTATTTCAGTTACATGAACATTTCTTACCCATGATAATTTACAATATGTTTAGTTTACACATCACTAAGAATCACTAAGAACTTATAAGGCAAAATATCACATATTCTTAATAAATATTTTTTTAAATAATGACAACTAATTAAAATTAAAATTAAACATAGAGATATTAAAATTAAAATTAATAACGGAAGAAATTAAAATTAAACATATTAAAATATAGAGATAAATTTTGAGATGTAGTCATCAAAATATTCATACAAATATAAAAATAAAATATTATACCTAAAATAAAGAAAAAATAAAACATTCCATTAAAAATGACAACTAACTTCAAAATTCAATAACTTTCCTAAAAACTCATTGTCTCTATTAAATGAGACGTTTTAAGAAGTGATAAAAGAGTGGTAAGTGAGCCAAACAATTTGGCAGGCTGCTCCGCTACATAATTCTGATTATATCAGCAAACAACCTTTTATCAAAAGAGGAGATTTGACTATACGTGACCAAAGACAAACATCAGAAAAAATTGTTGTGATAGTTTTGTGTTCGAGAACCAAAACGGCTGTAAAGGTATGCGAAAAACGTACTAAAAACCATAAGGATCGTGCCACAAGAGCAGAGAAAGCGCGTGCCATAAGATCAAAAATGTATCACAAGACAAAGATTCTTATTTAAAATTAAAAAAGACTCAAGAAAATAGAAAATAAAATACATAATATAAAAATAAGAGAATTAATATTCACCGACGATCGGCAACCAATATTAGAATTGGTGTTGTCACCTCTAAATAAAAAATAAAGAGAAAGAAGAAGACCACATAAAAGTATTAAAAGAAAATTAGATTGAAAGAAGAATAATGTATTGTTTATTAGGTTAATGTGACTTATTAGTTTAAGGATATTTTATTTATCAAATATTATATATTTTTTAATTCACTGTAAAGTGTAATATAGGTTATCATTTTCTGAAATTTAATTTGTTTCTAATTATATTTTAATTTTATAGTTATTATTTTTGAAATTTTAAAATATTGAAAAATCATTTTCTGAAATTTAATTTGTCTAAATATGTTTTAATTTTATAGTCATATTATCTTTGAAATTTTAAAATTTTGAAAATTTTTATCTAAACTAATATAATAAAATTATGCAAATAATTGATAAATAAATATTGAAGAATGAAGATGGGCATGTCGGCCTTGGATGGTCGTATACGGCTCTTGATTTGGGCGCAGACAGAGCACGAGCCGGAGCACACATACTGTCAAATTTCGGTGGTCCACCTATCGTTATTCAAATATTTTATTTTACATATATATATATATATATATATCTATATATATATATATATATAATTTTAAAGTTTAAAACAGATATATAATTTTATTATTCCAAACTAATAAAAAATAAAGGGTAAACTACACTAACGATACTTTTTGTTTGTGGTTTGTCTTATTTAGGTTATTGGTTTTTAAGAAGGTTACATTTTAGTCATTTTTATTTTTAATCCGTCAAATTTTGATCAATAAACCGTTAACCCTAGTTAGTTCATTGACGTGACATATTAGTAAAAATAATTAAACTTTAACTTGAACCTTAAATTTTAGACAAAATATTAATTTAACGAAAAAATTTACATAAAATATGAATCTCCTGACTTTTAGATAAAATATCAATTTGACCTATGAATTCAGTCAAAAGTCTCCCTCATCGGTCATTGCTCACCACCGTTGTCGGTCATTTTCTGTTGTCGTCATTGATCACTGCTTTTCATCGTCACTAATGATCGTTGAACCTCAAAATTTTCAAGTCACTTGGTTTTAACCTCATGAACGCTAATCCTAGGTGTGCTTATCGAGCTAGTCGATCGTGAGTTAGACAGTGTTCGATTCGTGCTCATTAAAATAAATTTGTTGATCGGCTCGATTCGTGCTCATTAAAAAAAATTTGTCTGACTCGTGCTTGTTAAGCTCACTGAAATATTTATCTTATTTTTTGAACTATAGGTAAAATCTACTAACATTATATAGAGTTTAATATAAACATAAATTAATATATTTAACCAAAAATTATCAAAAGAGTGTGCAACAAATTGAAAGTCTAAACACCAAAATAATAATCCACAAAATAATAATTAGGGTTTGATTTTTGGTGTAGTAAAATAATAATTATTAATTAACAATTTTTATTACAAAATTAATAGATTAACCATTTATCATCTTTATTGTCTATTAGTAAATTAGTAATTTTTTGAATGAAATAGTTTTTTTAAGATAACCACTAAAAAATTATAAAAAAATTATCGAGCTGCTCGTGAACTTATTGAGTCGAGTTGGAGTTTTCTCGACTCTACTCATTAAGGTATCGAGTTGAGTTCGAGTCAAAATCAATCCAAATCGAGCTTTTATCGAGTTTTGACCGAGTCGAGTTCGAACTACTCAACTCATTAAGCATCGCTAGCTAACCCAATGTACATTTCTTCAAAAAAAAATCTTTGAATTTTTTAAATTCTTTTAAAACAAAATGTAATATAATAACATCATTATATTCCTTCAAAAATACAAAGACAAAAATTTAAATCTATATTATATATATTCATATTAAAGTGATAATAATTTAATCATATATATTTTTGATTAATTATATATTAGTTTATAGTTTATCTTCATTTTTTCAATATTAAATGTTGGTGTAAGCATGTAGCAAAGGAGAGCAGAGAGTGAGCACTGTCCAATGACCACTATTGCAAATTGATTTTCTGCTTAACATGATATATTTTGACCAAAATTAGAAACATAGACTAATGTTTGAATGCATGAAAATTTTGAATTTATTTGATTTTCATATTTTATGAAATCTCTTTTATAGATAGAATCATAGTCTATTATATTATAACCAAATAACCTATCATTTGCATACAAATCTTATTTCAGTGAATCAACTTCACAAGTGTGTGTGATGATAATTAAACCAATAACATGACAAGCAATGACGTGGTCTACAGTGAACCAATTAAATATAGAAAGTATTTACATGCAATGTTGTGATGTCAACTTTGTCCCTTTGCTGCCGACTTATAAAACCAGAGGCTGTCCTGTCCTCCCAAAGTTGGTTTTGGGTTTTGGGTGAGTTTTTTCTTTAAGCATGTTGTCCACGTTTTATAAAAGCAAATATGCATGACCGCCGTTATCCGGTCTTCTCACACTTTCTAGGCTCTTCAATTTTACAGATACAAGGATCCACTTGAACCATAAGGAACAGCTACTAGTCTGGTCCCACACCTACGTTTCAAGCTGTTCAAAACTCAACTGGCGCATCACACATTATGTCGACCAAGACATAGGTTAAGACTGTCGTTTTCCTCGGCTCAATCACACTGTACAACTGTTGTCATTTTCGAATATCGTCTTAATCCATGATTTTTTTAATATCATGAAGTTATTATAAAATAGTATATTTTTTAATTTTTTAGTTATTAATGCTACACACAATAATTACTTAAATTTTCTACGGAAACATCATTTCCCTTTTCTTTTTTTCTTTTCCTGGAGTGAAATTACTTAACGGATTCAATCCACATGTGACCCAACTTTTTCGTGTCCTTCTAATTTTTCTTTAAGCATTGCTGTGTTTTCAACTAAGAGATGGTAACGGAGAGGGGTCATCGGTGGGGTCTATTTTTTAACTTACTCTTGCTTATAGCAGAACATTGCATGTACAAATACGTGAGCCTTTATTGATCACATTGAAACCCACATGAGGTTACCTTCATTCGATGAGGACCTCGTAAAGAATGACATATATATTATGTTGATAAAAGTTAGTGAATGAATCGAGTTTTAATGAATCGAGTTTTAATGAATAAAGTTGTATTCATGTTTGTTTGAGTATTTTACAAAATGTTCATTTTTTTTGTTCGTTTAAATTTTTAATATCATATTTGTTTATTTTTTGAAGATTCACAAGTTGAACTCCAAAGTTGACTATGTGTTCAATTTAATCCATACACTCGTCAATATTTAAAATGTAAAAGATTAAAAAAGAGATTCAGGTAAGCATGGTTAAAAACGAGTGGATAAATCAACTTGTCCATGAACATAAGCAAACTGGATACACATTTGTCTGTGTCCATTCATTAATTAAATAAAAGATAAAAAAATGTTTGTACTCGTTTATTTAACTTAATAAACGAACATAAATAAAAGTTGCACAAACGATTCACAAACAGTTCATTAAATGTTTTATTCATTTACACCCTTACGTTCCTATAGTCTCCTTCCCAAGACACTTGGAACATTATTATTGTACCAAAACATTTCCATAACCTTGAAACATTATCATCCACACTCAAACGTTTCAAAGACTCGATGAATAATTATTATGATTTTAGTATTTTAGATACAAAAAGTGATATAAGTGACTCAGAAGAGTCTCAAACGTAATGCATGATGAATAATATTTTGAGTTTGAATGGGAAAAGCCTAACAAATGGCTCCACTTTGAAAATTGCATAAAACTCCAATTCTCACATGCTCACCATGTTATTGTGAAATACATATTCACCGACTTTAGCTTTTCTACTGTAGAAAACATCAACAATTTTGAGAGACGAAAAGGTCAAATGTGCGGTGTGCCAATTACTTCTAGTTTAGTAAAACTAGATAAAGTTAAATTAACTTTGTAGTCAACACTAATAATTGATTGTACCTATGGGATTTTAAATTTGTATTTGTTTTGTTAAAGGATTGTTTCCAAGTCAAATGTTAGAAATTTGAGAGAACCTATAATTCTCCATGAAACGCACATATAATTTTATTAAATGTTTAGCTGTATGTGATTTTATTAAACGTGTTTAGTACGTAAAATATCAGTTTTGGTTTGTAAGCATGAATTACAAGTTTGGATTATTACGTTTCATGGAGCATTTGGGGGTTAACACAATTTCATGGTTATTTAATATGTTATAACATACGGTCTTTAAAGAGTCGTTGACCGTTTGGGTGATAACATTGCAAATTGTGAGAGCTTTTAAAGTTACAAACTTCATACGGTAATCGAAAATGAACAAAAATGCTTTTAAAATCATCAACGTTTTGGTATGCATTTATTGCCATAAAAAATATTGTTATGAATTGCAAATAAATTGCATGCGTTTTGATCAAATAATTATAATTGTTAAAGGTTTCAATAACAGATGGTGAAGCATTTAATTTTGAAATCATGCTTTTAATAGATTGAATGTGTTTTATTATATGTTTAATGAGTTTCATTATTTTAATGGCCATGCAAAACGTTTTAAAATTAGAAAAAAAAAATTCCATACTTTGAAAATATGGATAATTCGATTTGTGGATTATGCCATTTAAAACTTTTAAAACTATTAATAAAATGGCCATATGAAAATGGTTTAAAGTGTTTCCATGATTTATTATCATAAATAGTGGAGGAAACCGAAGCACTATCTTATTAGTTTTAAAAAACATGTCTTAATAAAATCTTACTTTATAATATAAGACATGTGTTAGATGTTTTGAATGATATGCATTAAAGTAGTGGATAGAAGTGTTTAGACATGCATTAAAGGTACACATGATTATATATTTATGGGCGGGCCCCTGGGCCAGGTAGGAGGGGCGCCTACCCAGGGCTCACAAATTAATTTTTTTTTAGTATAATTTTTTTTTTGATAATAAATTAAAAAATTATAAAACAAAAGAGGGTAATCTATGTATTTAGTATCTAAACTATCATTTTTGATCCGTTTTAGTTCATAATTTTTTTATTTTTTCAAAATCATATCTAACATTTAGTTTTCATTTCATTTTAGTACCCCGCCGTTAAAAGCTTAACGCGTTTAGTACCTAACTATCAGTTTTGGTTTGTTTTAGTACCTCAAATTTCAAAAGATTTTAAAACTTAATGTTAAATTTTGAATGGGTGCTAAAATGAAAATAAAAAACTAAAATTTTTAACGACGAGTACAAAAATGAAATAAAAACTAAACTTTATGTATGTTTTTGAAAAAATTGAAATTTTAGATACTAAACATATCCAAAATTGGTATTTTAGGTACTAAACACATAAAATAATGGGACCCATGAATTTATTAAGGTGTCAATTGTCATTATTGAATTTTATTAAAGTTAATAATCGTTCTTCATAAAATTCTAATTCAATATTCTTTCCCAAATTAAAATATAAAATCAATTGAATATATTTAATTTTGGTCTTTCCAAATTTCCACTATCAATTCACCAAATCTATTTCCTTATTTTTCATATCAATGAAAAAGTTTATTAACATTATTTTTTCTTCAAATTAATGAGAGGAAAAAATTAAGTAATTAGCATCTTTTTTTCTCTTTTATGTTTCACGATTCCTCCTAAAATTATTATTCTAATTTTTTAATTTATCATATTCTCTCACACGTAAAGTCACAATTGTTTATTATCAATTGGTGCTTGAATCATATTGAAGATTGTTCTTAAAATTCTAGGTATATCACTTTTTCTAATTCTTTTTATTTTATATTTTCAAATTCTAGATAAGATTGTTCTTTCATTTTCAAATGATATGTTATGTATTGAGAAAAATATGTTGAAAAACATTGATGTTGACACTATCATCAATGGTTTTGCATAAAAAATGACATAATCTAATATTTTTTTATAAGTATTTGTATTCTTAAATATATATTTTTTTTGACACCTTTTATATTGTAATTATTATTTTTTTAATAAAAAATCTAATAAATTTTTATATTACATATTTCTTAATTTTTTTATATTAAGTGCCCATTTTTTTTATTTTCGCCCTGAGCCTAGAAATAGTCAGGACCGACCCTAGGAGGTTTAATGGCATTTAATTTTATGTATGAATGCTAATTATAACTATTTTATTTAAATAGTTTTTAAGTTTCAATAGGAGGTTGAACGGTTTATTAATTAGCTATATAAATAGTTATATAAATAATATGTATATTAAACATTCAATTTTGAAACTTCCATGCTATAATCTAGAAGTGACATGATTATAATGCTATGAACATTGACATTTCGATATGTGAGATAATGCATGTATGATATTTGGTTCATGTGGATATATGAAATTATTTTTTCCCATGTGGTGATAAGTTTATACAGTTCCTGAAAACTAAGGTGAAAATAATATTAAATATTTTTTACTGTACTAAAAATTTCCTTTGAGAAATTTGTAAAGACACGAGACATGTGTAAGTTTTTTTGGAGAAATATGGAGCTAGTGAAGTTGAAATGAGAAGATTCTCCAACTGAGTAGTTGTTACATTTTAGTTTGATTTCCACAATCTCTTGAAGGTAAGGAACACTACAATAAAACATGTATTTTGCGACGTTTTGTTTTACTATAACGGCATTTTTAAGCGTCGCTAAAAACACATGCGGCGTTATGACAAACGTCGCAAAAAGCACCGCTGAAAATAGCGTCGCTAAAGTTAGCGGCGTTTTTTAAAAACAAACGCCGCAATAGGTGACAACATATAGCGTCGTTTTTCAACAAACGCCGCAATAGGTGTTGTTATTTAGCGGCGTTTTTCAGAAGAAAAAAACGTCGCAGTAGGTGTTGAGATTTAGCGATATTTTACTTAAAAATGCCGCAGTAGGTTTTGATATTTTGCGGCGTTTTCCCCATAAACGCCGCAGTAGGTGATATTTTTAGCGGCGTTTTCCCACAAACGTCACAGTAGGTTTTCAGATTTAGCGGTATTTGTATAGAAAACATCGCAATAAGGGTTGAGAATTAGCGGCGTTTCTAGTATACAAACGCCGCTAAATGTATGGTATATTGTGGCGTTTCTATTATACAAACGCCGCTAAATAACACAGAATTTAACAGTTCTAAAAATAATGCTTAATTACCCCAAATCTATTTTTTCAACCTGTTCCATTATCCAATAAACAAAACAACAATAACATCAAACTCTATATCCATAACAAACAACATCAAATCCAATATAATAAATATAAATTTTCATTAACGTAATATAAGTTCAGTTAAACAAGGTTCAGTAACATTAACAGAATGCTCATAATATAAATGAGACTACGATGGTGGATTATGAGGTTGCGTTTTATGTATCATTAGCATCATATCATTGAGTCATTTTTCAAATTCTTCACATCTCTGCTGATATGCTGCTTTTCTCTGTGCTGCCGCTGCTTCTCTCTATGTTGCCGCTGCTTCTTTCTCTACTTCCGCTGCTGCTCTCTCTGCTTCCCTTGTTTCATTTTCCACTTTCAAGTTAGCCATTTGTTGATCCATCTCAGCCAACTTTTCTTTTAAACGACTAACTTCATGGTGGGAAGATCGAGACTGTGATGACATGTACTGTGATGAGCTGGAACAAAAATATTTGGTGGGAGTAACGAATGATCCTTGACAGCGCACCTGACCATATCTTTCAGGACCCAAAACATCATTAATAGCTTGATTTTCAATGTCATAATCATTAACAAGACCTTGACTCAAAGCAGTAGCATGATGCTCCGTCTTTTTCTCCCTCAATTTTTCCTAATAATAAAGTGAATAATTAATTAAAATAAAAATGTCATGGTACAAATATAAAAAAAGTCAGATAAATTTAAAACATCTACCCAATAAACGTACCATAATTTCTGCAGCGTCAGCAGTCATAGGAGTGTCATCCTTCTTCATATGTGTCATGTCGAAGAGTTGGATTTGACCAACTTTAGAACCGGATGTATTTTCCTAAAATGTAGCATAATATAATTACTATGAGTTAGTATGTACATGAAATACAAAAAGCTATTTCAATAATCTATAATACCTCCTCATGAGCTATACAAGCAAAGCTCTTTGATCCAGTCGTGTGCTTAAACTTTTGTTGTTGCCTGCTAACAACACCAACATGCTCTCGGTCCTACAATGTCAAACAAGCACTTTTAATGATGATTTAAAATTCGTTACAATTATTTCTAAAAAATACATCATACCTGTCCTTTTTTTAATTCCAAAATCTGACTGCATCTTCCCATTGGTACCTGAGCATTCCTGGTGGGACTGTTTGCAACTTCTCTTTAAGGCTGAGATCATTCTTGAAGTATTTCTTCTTTAAGGAGCTCTTGTGGTCCCTCCATCTCTTCCCTAACGCTTGCTTCACATAATCGTCAGAGACCTCTAAAGAAAATTTCTCCTATACAGCAATAAGTGTGCACCGTAAGTATAAATTAGTATTGAATTTCTATAGAGTATCTATTATAATGACATTATTACCTTAACAAAATCCAACTCTTGATTTTTGTTACTATTAGGCATTTCGCACCATTTCTCGTAATTGATCGGTAACAGATTCGCATTACGTCCAACTATGCCTAAGTAACCTGCTAGAAGACGTGATTCTGGGCCAATAGGTTGACCGACATCATTTCTTGAAACTTTGACACGATGCCTAGGAGAAAGTTGGTATAATTCCTTCAAAGTTGTACGTCCTCGAGTCTTGCGCGCTCCAACATTTTCAACTATATAATAAATTATTAAATGCCAGTTTTGGAAATGAACAAAGTAGTAAATAATGTTTTGAAGATTACTTTGAATCTCTACTTCTTCTTCAAAAGTTTCAGGAATTTCGGAAGACTCAGGTGCATTTGATTCCTCATTATTTCTTTCTTCATGGTTTTCAGAAGCTCGAATAACCCACAAATCAGTTATTTTTCTCCTCGGCATGATATCTATAATAAACAAACACAAAAAATAAAAAAAACGAATTAATTAATGAATATATTGAAAGACAACATGTTAAAGGTTATAACATTATAAATAAATAAATGAAGATATAAAATCGTACAAAAGTCTTATGTAATGTCAGTTGTCATAAACCAGATCTTCATCAACATCCTCCCGAACCCATTGAAATTGTGTTGTATTAGTGATAGTTTCATCTAAGTTTTGTGGTAGTAGAGGTAAACATTCAGATCTTATTTCAATGTCATCTCTACTTCCATCCCCGATGTCTATCAAGTCTCTGGGAGTATTTCGAAGCACAACATACCAACCGTCATCCATTGGATCGTGACAATAAAATACTTGTTTCACTTGAGAAGAAAATACATAGGGTTCATCCAACAAACGTTGACCCGTGTGAATTAATTGAGAGAAATTCACCATTGTAAACCCGAATTTATCTCTTTTTATACATCTGTTTACATCAACCCAGTCACACCGAAACAACACAACCTTTTGTTTTCCATAATAATCTAACTCAATAATGTCCATAAGATTTCCATAATAATCAACCTCTCCCTCATGCGGATTATTGTCCCTTACAGTAGCATAACTTGTAGTTGACGAAGTAACTACGACTCCACAATTTTGTGTCCTCCTTAATCTTTCACGAGATTTCATGTGAAACCTGAACCATTCATGAAAAGTTTTTGTGAATAACTTATGTAGCTCTCGCTGATTTAATCTTCGGGAGCGTGCTCCAGATCTCAATACTTCTTTAAACTCACTATAAAGAATATTATGTCGTTAAAAATTGATAAATATAAAAGATAAAGAGATTTCATTAGGATTGGGTCCGAAAGACATAAGTGCGAAAGAGATCTATTAAATCATGATGGAAAAGAACATATCGGTGTGCTTGTACCCAAGACGTGTCATCTAGGTGTGCAATTTCAACTTTACCTAATGGTTGACCATAACTTCCAAAGAAATAATGTTGAGGAAGTCATCAGTACTTAACACATCATTTCGATTTGGTCTATTCCATCTTGTTTCAACATCTTCCAAATATCTAGAGCAAAATGTCATGCATTCCTCTGCCAAATACTATTCAGCAATTGATCCTTCCAGAAAACGCTTATTACGACAATAAGACTTCAACTTGCCCAAGAACCTATACATAAAACAACATACTACGTAAATACATTTGAGTGAGAGGTATAATCAGTAGTAATTTAAAACGTGTAATTCAATTAACACCTCTTTATAGGGTACATCCATCGATAAAAAACTGGACCACCAACTCTTGCTTCGTGAGGAAGATGAATTAGCAGATGCACCATAATTGTGAAGAATGAAGGCGGAAATATCTTCTCCAAATTGCATAAAGTCAAGGCAACTCGATCTTTTAGTTTATCAAGTTCTCCAACCATTAGAACTTTCCCACAGATGTCTTTCATTATATTAGAAAGTTCAAAGATACAAGACGTCACCTTACTCGACATGCAACCACGAACAACTACTGGCAGTAAATCTTGCATTAATATGTGATAATCATATGACTTTAAACCATAAAGTATTCGATCTTTAACACTGACACATCGAGAAATGTTTGATGCATACTCATCTGCGACCTTTATATCATTCAACATCTTGCAAAACACTTCTTTTTCTTTCTTCGAAAGAGAAAAAATAGAAGGCGGCAAGAAATTTCTTTCATTTGGATGTAATTGCGGATGAAGATCATGTCGAATTCCCATGTCCACTAAGTCAAGTCGACTCTTAAGATTATCTTTAGATTTTCTACCATCATTCAGAATGGTCCTGATAATATTCTCATAAACATTCTTCTCAATATGCATTACATCAAGATTATGTCTCAAAATCTGCTTTTTCCAATAAGGCAACTCGAAGAATATACTCCTCTTTTTCCACAAGTCTACCTCATTTGGATCATCCTCTTCATCAGACTCATCATCAGTTTGTTCGTCAACTTCAACCTCTTCATTGACCTATTTTGCCTTTTTCTTTGATCACGTACTACTTGGTTGATTCATCTTTCCATAAGTAAAATTGATATTTTTCAACATTCTGAATATTTGAGAACTGGTTGTTTGGTCAGGAGCATTTCGAAACTCTTCATCACCATCAAACATATTCTTTTGACTTCTAAATCTATGATTATCAGGTAACCACCGACAATGTCCCATATAAGAGAACTTCTTTCCATTAACCAACCACTTCGAACATGTTTGTAGAGCACAACAAGGACAAGCGTAACGACCTTTGGTACTCCAACCAGATAAATTTGCATACGCATGAAAATCATTAATTGTCCATAATAAAGTCGTGCATAAATTAAAGTTCTCCTTCGTCAACACATCATACGTTTCAACCCCTTCCTATAACTATTTCAACTCTGCAATTAACGGTTGCATGTAAATATCAATATCATTTCCGGGGCCTTTCTCGCCGAGGATTATCATGGATAAGATGAAAGATGATTGTTTCATGCAAATCCAGGGAGGCAAATTGTATGGAACAAGTACAACATCCAAGTATTATACGAAGTACTCATGATTTTGAATTGATTAAACTCATCAGTTGCAAGACCTAGACTGACATTTTGAGGATCTCTCGCAAAACTTGGATACTTATTGTTAAATGACTTCTAAGCTAAAGAATCCGCAGGATGCCGTAATAATACATCATCGGTTCTGCCATCATGATGCCACCTCATAGACTCAGCAGTCTTTGAGAACATAAACAATCTTTGTAGCCTAGGTATGAGAGGAAAATATCGCAGAATCTTGACTGATTTATTTCTTGATCGTGCTTGAGCGTCATCCTCAGTAATATTTTCTGCCTCCTTAATCATCCATCGAGATTTTCCGCATACATGACAAGACTCCTGATTTTTTTTATCACCCCAATACAACATGCAATCATTCGGACAACTATAAATTTTGTCATATCCAAGACCCAAATCTTTTATCATTTTCTTCACATATTTGCATGATTGAGGGATTTTTGCAAAAGAAAACACTTCTCCTAGTAATTCCAACAATTGCGTAAATGAGTTACCAGTCCACCCTCCCAGGCATTTCGGCATTTTAAGTGGAAAAGACGAATGCAGAAAGAAAGCTTTGAAAACTTTGATCCCTCATACAGTTGTTCATTCATTTCATTCAGCAACTTGTAAAATTTTATCGCTTCTCCATTTGGCTCTTCATCACATCAAATTCTTCCCGTCTCAATGAAATCATTAACACCATTCTCAGAATAATTTTCTGTAACATACAATTGATAATTGTGCATATTAAATGCATCTCGTAACATCCCTTCCATGTCATCTTCTCTTAAAGTTGGATGGTGAGAAGTAGCATGATAAGTTGAATAACTCGTGGAAGCGAATCTATCTGATACAAACTCTCCATGAAAGATCCATTTTCTATACCCCGAACAAACCCAAAAATAACTAGATGCTCATACACAACTTCACGAATATGCCAGTTAATGTTAACACAGTTCTTACAAGGGCAAATAATCATATTCTCTTGGCTTGAATTCAGAAAAGCTAAATTTAGAAAGTTTTCGACTCCATTTCGATATTCGACGCTTACCCTTGAGAAATCCATCCAACTCTTATCCATTTCGTATTTCTGGAGTTTCAAATTCAAATGTTAATACACCAATATTATAGATAAATTTAGAACCTAAACAGAAGTAATATTGGATACTTCTTGATAATTACAGTAATATAATGAACGTATAGGAAAAAGTACTGTGAAAGTTGACGTCTTTTGCAGGTGTCTTCCATGGAAGTTTTTTCTTTAAAAAAAATTATAAGTAAAAGTGTACAACTGATTAGGCAACTTTCAGAGACTAAATACGCACGAAAAGGGGTAATTAAATTGTTTAAATATAATTTTTAAATAGTATTGATTGAAGATATAATAATGTATAATCATTCAATCAATTCATATTCATATTCATATAAATATGTGTTATCAATGTGGATTGTGTACGATATTTCTTTAAAGGTGTAAAATAACAAATTTTTGAATATATATATATATATATATATATCTTAACTAGTATTCTTAATTACAAAGTGTCATCAGAAATGAAATCCGAATATCTTTTGGACCCCAACTAAATGGTCACCCTTACCATAATAAGTGGAGCACTCACTAGAATCTTGTGCATAGGAAGTATAAAAAACTATTTGATCTTTGAAAGAGCCAAGTCCCAAATAATAGTACCCTGCCATTGTTCAAAATTAATATCTCTGCCTCACTCCACACGAGCATTAGATCCACTTCCTCTCTCTTTCACAGGCTTTTGAGATCCCATTAATAGACTGTTGTTTTTTTTAAAATAAATTTAGGATGAATATACTATAGGATTTGTTCATAGACTTTTAATTATTTGACAATGAACGTTCATACATCTTATATATGCGATACTTAAACCTGAGACCTCAAAGGATGATATCAAACCCCTTAACCACCGAAGTAACTTGGTTTTGACAATGAACGTTCATACTCTTATCCTTCTTTGTTTTAATATTTTATTTGAAGGCAGTAGTATATTATGTTGTAATATTTATATTTTAGTGACCTACAATATTTATATGTCGATATTTTATTAAATTTTATATTTTACAATCAACCAAATAAAAAACAAGGTTCAAATTATTCAAAGAAACAAACATGGATAATGTTCCATAAAACTCACGTAATGGCAACGGCTCAAGAAAAAAACAGTAGAGAAATGCCAAACAAAGGGTCCACAAATGTAGTATTCACTAGTTAGAAGAAATAAAAATCCTGAATTCACAAACACAAATGCAAATCAAACATAACATTATGGGTGTTCTGGATGAAGCCTTTGCATCAACTTATTCATTCAGTTGTTAACTAAGTATAAACAGTGTAGGTTTACATCTTCATTAAAATCAGTGTTGCAATACCATTTTTTGTTTAGTTTCTTTTTAGGATGGAATGGGGACATGCTTTGTTATTAGTGTATTATGCAAGAATATGTTGTAAGCTAGCTGGCTTTAACTAGGTTAATCCCTAAAGACACCTTGCATAAGAATAGATTTTGTTAAATGAATAGTGATACTGAAGTGAAGCTGTTGGATTACAAAAATGCTAATTTATGCATTTTTTCGAATGAATATTGGATACAAATATTTGTCAAACACACGTACACACACACATAATATGTATCATTTTTTTCATACATTTGGAGGACCATACACTTATAGCCATGAATGAGTATGTGTAGAACATAGGTGATCGATAGAGGTACTTTATGAAAAAATGACGAGTTGGATAGCATAGCTATATACTGAGTTATGTCAATATAGATGCAAATGAACTGCCTTGTAGATGATAACTTCTTTTTTAATTCCATGTAGAAAGGCTAGAGGTGTTTGCAAAACATTGCAGGAAATTTAATATCTATTTTATTATAGGCAACCTACCTCTGATTCTAAGCATATGTTATTTGTGATGAATAATCCAAAATGATTCTTCTTATTTTATGGTTAATGTAAAATGATCAAGTTACCAACCGATGTAGGTTAATGAAACTAACTTGTGTGGTTTTATGGTTACATTGAACTTGAAATTCCTTAATGTGGATGATTCATTACCTACAGTGAATACGCCATTTAAATGATTTGTTCACAGAATGCAAATCATTTAGAAATTTCTTTAAACTAACTAATTGGTTGTAGGATTGGAAGGCTAGATTACTACAACTTATAGCTTAAGCTTGTGAAAGAAATTATTTTTTCTTCATTTTCTTTATCTTAAGAGAACTAATTAGTTTTTACATTTTATTTTATTTTTTTAATCTTACTTTCCTGTCTATAAATGTTTTTGTATCTGTAATTTCTTGATTGTTTAGAATGACGGATGGGTTTTCTTGAATTGCTTGTAACTATTAGAATAGCTTGGTTGACTTTAGTTTTGCTTACTTGCTTTATTTGTTACAGGAGTCATTCGAGATCCCTCGAGGTCAAAGATCTCATGGTGGGGATATTGAATCAGGAGCTCAAACGAATGCAGATGAGCTAGGCCTTCAAAATTCTTTAAAAGGTGCTCTGGACTTTTTGATATAATTGTTCCGTGTATGCTAAGAAGTATATAAAACACAGCTTCAACTTTTATTTGTCCTTGTGTTTCTTGCCATAATATTATTCCGTAGGATTTAAATTCTTTGTTTTGGATGCATGGCTTGAATTATTGTTCTCACACAATCCTTTGTCTTTTCCAGGTTCAAGAGATAGATAAACAATATGAGAAGCTGGATAGCTCAAAAAGGTATCTGATTTAGTATTTCTACTACTTACGTAATACCAAAGCTTCTGAATCCTCAAGTATATGTCTTACTATTTGTTCACTACTCTGTTTTGTTCACTACTATGAATTTTAGCAATTTTCAAAATTGTTCTTTGCACAACTGAAACCTTGAGGATTCATACTTGTTTAGTCCTTCTGGAAGCACTAGACTAAACGAAAGAAAAGCTGGTATTCTGTTGGAATTTTAGAATCGTAATATAGTTGGTCTTTTCCCTCCAGATTTTAAAGTTGTTCAGCTTTGTTGTGTTCCCTTGATTTTCAAAGTCCTCATTCAGAAGCATTAGGATCCTACTTGACGCCAGACAGAATAATGATTATCCTGCAGGCGCTCTAACAGATGATTCACAAGAGAAAATTCGCCCAAAAAACCAGAGAAAAAAGTCTCTAGGGTTTAATAAAATATTATAAAATCAAAACCATCACCAAAATCAGTCCACAAGCCGGACTGTTATAGCCAAAAATCGTCTTTATTCGAATTTTTCCAAAAATAGAAAAATCCTGAAAATCACTCTAAATTGAAATTCGAATAAATAAGCAATCTCCAAAAAATCCGGCCTAAATCGGATTTAAATTGACTTCCTAATTGACAATCGAAATATTACCATAAATAGTAAAAAATATCTAAATCTAGTGATTCGGAGGGGAAAACGGCAGAATTTGAGGTTGAAAAAAAGGCCACATGGAGCGTTGCTCATGTGGAGAGTGTGCGCGTCGAAAAGAGCTTTCCGGATTAGGGTCTTATGCGCGATTCTGACACCTGTAGCCAAAGTTATGGCCAAAAGACTGAAACATACTCAAAACGACCCCAATGAGGAACATGTTACAATCAATTCCCGCCTTTGCGCTGATCTGCCACTTCATGGTATCTCAGCGCCATCAAGGTGCAATATGACAGCTCAGCATCATCTGTCTCGGATCCCCTGCATTATACTCTCTCTCTAGTCATAAGGCCTAAAGTGTGAGATTATGATGGAGTCTATGCTATTTTGTTGAATTCCAGTGTAACTTTGCATAGTATTTTCATCTTGTTTAATGAATTCATGCCCAAGATAATTGTACATTGGTGACACTTATCAGTTGAAACTTGCTTAAAATAATTTTAGCAGATGATTTGTGAATGATGAATCTTGTAAGCAACAATTGAAATGTAAGAAATAGTTTCGTATGTTTTCTTACATTCTCAATTTCACTAAAGATGCATCATGCATGAAAAGGAAAATCATTATGAAGCCTACATTAATATCTTTTTGAAATGAAATTTGTTCAAGTGTATATGAACTGAATGATTCTCTCTATGATGATCATGAGCAAAAATAAGCAGCAAAGTTAACTATGGCATACTATTGTAAACGAGTAAAACCAACATTTTGCTCTGTATTAGTAAAACCAACATTTTGCTATCATTTTTCAACAAAAACAAGTTATTCAGCTGAACAGTGGAGAAAAAGGAACCTCTTTTCTTCTTCCAATAACTCAAAACCATCAAATGACACAACACATGCATGCATTTATACAAGAACTTCATGAACGAAACAAACAAATATTTCAACCCCATAAAAGCAAATGTAACTACAGCTTCATTAAGAACAAGAAACCATAATGTGAAACTACTCTGTCTTTGAAATTCCCATGGAAGAACAATTTGGAAAAGGTGGGTATTCTTACTTACCATATGGAGTCTGAATAGAACAAAAGAAGTGGAGGTCCCTGCGAAGAAAAAAAATCTGGCGATTAGCTTTTATTTACTACAGTGTACATGACCAAGTTAAAAGCTAATTTGGTGCAGCAGAAGGTTAAGCTAATTTGGTCCCTATAAATTCCCCCTTTTCTCTTCTCGTTATTAGCTCTCGTTCGAGTTCTTAGTCCCGTTTTAAACTGTAAAGCTAATTTTAGCATGGGTGACATTCGATTAAGATCAAATCAAAGACAAATTCTAAAATAAAGTAGCTAAGACCAAGCTTACGCTCTCGTGGAATTCCATTTGATAAAGCAACAAAAAAACATAGCTTTGAGATAGAAATAATAATTACCTGGGGTTGAGGTTAAAGATGAATTAAGAGTAGAGTTTCGACAGAGTTACAAATTTTCCAGGGTAGTGACGGTATAGGTGATGACGAGCAGCAGCAGGAAAGGACCCTTCAAGCAACGACGAGCAGAAGCATTTGAGTACCGGGCAGCGACGGTGTAGGTGGTGACTGATTCGAATGGCAATGGGGAGCATTTGTTTTCGATGAAATTAGGTTTAGAATGAGATTTCAAGGGGGAAATTCTCGCGCAGGATTTAAGTGACAATTGCGGCGTTTGTAATCCAAACGCAGCTATAGTTATACTCTATTGAGGCGTTTTTTAATAAACGCATCTAATGTCCATATATATTACGGTGTTTGTGTATAGAAACACCGTAACAATTCAAATATATTGTGGTGTTTGGTAAAACACGCCACTATATAGTACACCTATTGCGGCGATTGTTATAAACACCATTAATATCTAATTTTTTGCGGCGTTTTTATTTAAAAACGCCACTAAAATACAAATATATTGCGGCGTTTGTAAAAAAAATGCCGCTATTGTACTACTCATTAGCGGCGTTTTTAGATATAAATGCTGCAAAAGGTGTAATATATAGCGGCATTTTTTGATACAAACGCCGCTAAATACCTTTATTTATATAAGATTAACATATTTTAAATATTTCATTTCTTCTATACATAACCTAAAGTTACAACCATACATTTTAATTAAGATAGAAGTACTTATGCATAAAACTACTTAACAACAAAATAAATTATAATTTAGAAACATTAAAGTACTTATGCATAAACAGTCTTCACCATATTGTTCAGTACAATTTAGTCTTCATTGCTTATTCGTGGGGAAAGGACGTAGAAAAGCTGTTTTCCTTGTTTGACGACGCATCGTTAAGTTTTTCCTCCGTATAAACTCTATATGGAGAAACGCTTCATCCATTTCACCAAATAAATCTCCTACCTCTGGTTCACCAAGAAGTCTCCTTGCGCGCTTCAGTGTTTCACTTGAAACAGATAACGACCCTCCACCTACAGTATAAAACTTGATTGGAGGTGGCTTGGGAATTGAATCAAACATTAAAATAAATTTAAATAGATGATATAAATGTTTACTTGGAGTAACAGTAGAGGCAACATCGTATTCATTGAGGATCGATACTGCTTTTGCAATTGAAGATTCTTTCAACGCCACAGAGTTACAAATTTGGTTCTAAACATAGGGTATTATCCATTCTCTATCATCATTCTCAATAAGCTTCGAAGATCCTACATGCGTACGATATGAAATTTGAGTGAGTGTACAAAAGGGAAATATAGCGGCATAAAGATTCATAAATATTACCTTCAAGTAGGAGATCGTCCATGGAAGGGTATGGAGCAATATGAGTTCCTTTCGAGTCATCATCGAGTTTCGACGGCGAAACCGGACCGACCCAACGATAATTTGATCCATCGTCAGAGCAAAGCGCCACATAGACATTCGACGATAATTTCTCTTATCAAGCAAGACCTGCTCTTTTTTTCTCAAATGTTAGCTTTTTGGATTTTCCATTTTAGAATACCAACCCAAAACAAAAATGAAAAAGATCATTAGTGATAAGAGGGATCAACCATGGAATTATGTTTAGTTGTCGGTGAGAGGGCGATTTGGTACCGGGGATAGACAAAAGACGACGTCGCTTGGAATTATGTGAGGGTCATTGTTGTACCAGAGAAGAACTGTGAGGGAAGAAGAGTTGAAATGATTTTAGGGTTTGGGTGAGTGAGAAAAGGGAGGACAATATTTACCATTTGCGGCATTTTTAAAAAAACACAATATCACATGTTTTTGCGGCGTTTATACAAAAAACGCCACTTAAATAACCATATTGCGGCGTTTTATATATAAACGCCGCTAATTTACCACTATATTGCGGCATTTTTGGTATAAATGCCGCTATATTAACACTATATTACGGCGTTTTAGCTAAAATGCCGTTAAATGTATACTCTATTGTGGCATTTTTACTATAAACGCCGCTATTAATTAACCTTTCTGTGGCGTTTGTCTAAAAACGACGCAAAACTATTATTAATTGCGGCATTTGTTGAAAAAACGCCACTATATACCATCCTATGGCAGAGTTTTTGTTAAAAACGTCGCTATATTTATACTCTATCACGGCGTCCGCTAAAGTCTCAATTTGTGACATTTGGATTGAAAACGCTGCTATATTTAACACTTTTGTGGCGTTTTATCAACAAACGCTGCTACAGAATAGTTTTGTTGTAGTGGAACCAAAATCCTAAAGATAAGGATCTTGTCACTATCAATAATTTTTTTAATTATTATTAAAAAATTAATTTAAAGACTAACCATTTATAATCTTCATTTGACTTTAGAAGAACTGAAAGAGACGATTCAAATGAAGTGATTTTCATGATATATTTTTGGGTTCATTTTGGTTTAATATGATGCAAAGGTTGAAGTTGCATGCATGGTGAGAATAAACAAGTATATTTGAGAATTAAGTTTCTACCTACGAGGTCATACTATTAGACTTGTTGCATGTTAATTCATGCTTTATTGATACATAAATTAGATCATATGAGCCTTTAAGTTAGTCTTTACAACTTAGTGGAAATATTATGGACTGAGATAAACCACTAGTTAGACTAAGATAGTGAAAAACTACTAAGACAAAGGTAGCAATGAGCCCAAAATATGTATGCTTAATAAGATACTATTGCGAGTAAAATATCAGGCATAATTCTTTAAGAAACCTTAAGAAAGAGAAAATTCATAAATGATTTTAGAAAGTTGTGTGATGAGTATGAATTTGCATGTCTATAATTGTTTCTATGAAGACCTGGTACTTAAGCGTTCTTAGTGCACCACATCTCTTTCATAAAAACCCACCTGATGTATTGTTCATTACTATGCTCACTATTCCAATTTATAAAATACCATGACATGTTAAGAACTCTTCCAACTTAGTGCAGAAGAGTAGATATTAATTTGGTTGAATATAATACCAAATTTAGTCATAGCAAATAAATTTGTGATGATCTCTTTAAGGCTAATATGTTGAATATTATAAATGAAAAAGTGATAGACAATAGTGCTACTAAAAGATTGATTGTAGCTGTTAAATCTCTGAGTAATTTTCCTAAGTAGAAGAAAAAAAAGGAGATGGTCTATGTAACATCCCAAACTATGGGTTGGTGACTTAATTGTAAAGTTTCAGAATTTGATGATTAAAGTAGAAGAATGAATTAGTTCAATGATTTATCTGAAAATAAATCCTAAAAGTTGTTAGTAATTATTAAAGGATTTTAAGGGCAAAGTGGTCATTTGACTTGGAAAGGATAAGATAATGATATATATGGGATAAGATTGAGAGATTTCTCCAGAAACTCTATTTTCTTCTTCTTCTTCCTCTCCTCCCGTATCTCCAAGCTCAAAGGTGAGTCTTCTACTTAGTTAATTATTTGTTAAGTTTAAGATTGGGTTTTGATCATTAGATGATAACTAAGCTTATGGAAAGCTTAGGTTGTCCTAAAATCAAAAGATAAAGGAGATAGAGAAGATTAAAGATTAGTGGTTCTTGAATGAAATCTTGAAATAGAGTTTATAATAAGAATTGAAAGTTGGATTTGACTTGTCATCAATCTAAGTAAGAGATATGAAGTAATATAATTGGATTTGAAACATGTTGCAAAATTGATGTAATTATTGAATTACATATGGAATATAGGATTTTGAGGTTTAAGATGAAATAAATGAGTATAGATTGGTTTAAGTATGTGTACTAGAGTTAAGAATGAAAAAGGGGATGAAACATGAAGGATTTAAGCCAAAATGAATGATTTTCGGGTTCAAAAAGAGGATTCTGGACAAAGTGCATCGATGCATATTCATTGTGCATCAATGCATCAAGGTTAAAACCCATAAATTTGTTTGAAGGTGTATCGATGCACTCTTTTAAAATAGAAACATCGAATGCAATTAGTGCATTGATGCATAAGGCATGCATCGATGCATCCCAATAATAATACAACATCGAATGTATTTTATGCACCGATGCATCAGTAGTGCATCGATGCATACCCTTATTGAAAGATAAATTGAAATTTATCTTAATCTAAAGAGTGAACCATTAGAGTATATTAGTTATAATACTAATATATATCTATGTATGATTATGTAGATATAGAACGTGACCTCGTTCTGAATCAATTGAAGGATTAGAATCGAATCAAAGCAAAGCTAAGGTGAGTGCACATTATTTAGTATATGATGTTAAATGGAAAATAAGACTTATGATAAGTCTATTTCCAATAGTAAAATGCATGAATTCATAGAGGTATGTGTTTGTTATGATTTATATGTGTGTATGAGTATATGTGTTATTAATATGATTCTATGATCATAGGATGTAAACTATGTGATAAGTGAAAAGTGACATATATGTGATAAATGAATATGAAAAGTGAGATAAACAAAGTATGGTTGATATAGGGTAATATAAGAATAGCTAGGTTATATGATAAAGATGGAACCATATAGGAACATTAGTTGAGTACTTGATAATAAGTCATAAGGTTATATGCATAGGTAATATAAGTTATAAGATGATAATATATATGAATATCAAATAAGTTATGAGATAAGTTATATGAAATTGATATATAGGCTAAATGAAAGTATACACATGAATAAATATATAAGTTTATATGTTATTTTATATGCTATGGGATATAATCATGAACATATGTGATGTGATATATGTTATGAGAAATGACCCATGTGACTAAGTGTGAATTGATATAAGTATGTGATATGAAGTTATGGGTATATGTGTCATATGTTATTATAGGTGATATGATATATATGAGTTTATGCGATATAAAAGTGTATATGTGAATTAACATGATAGGTGATAAAACTGTGAGCCTATATGATTATGTGTTATATGTTACATGATATGACATGCAAGTTACATGAACAAATGAGAAATGATATAATTCATATGAAACGATCTACGTGAATACATGCACTTGTGATACATGTGATATGATATGAGATATATGGTTACACATACATGTGGTATGTGACAGAAGAGAAATAACAAGTGATATGAAATGTTATAAATGATAATGCCCATGTTATGTGATATGAGAGCTAGGGGTATAGTTGGCATGCCAAGAGTCGAGGGTATACCTATGTTCTACGGAACATATGGACAGAATTACCTATGTCTTTCGAGACATATGGACAATATACCTATGTTCTAAGGAACATATTGACAGTTTACCTAGGTTCTTCGGAACCTATGGACAGTTGCCAAGGATCTTTATGACCTCTGGATAGTTACCGAGGATCTTTATGACCTCTGGATAGGTCCTTCGGGACATATATGTATTCTTTGGAACATGTGTGAAGTCTGGTGAGACACATACTTGATCCTTGGCATATGTATATGATTCTTAAGGAATGATATGTGGTCCTTCGAGACATTTATATGAGCTGTAGTGACAGCATATGTGTGCACAACCTCAATGTACTCACATACCTTAAGTTCTCACTAGTGTACATGGGCTAATAAAGAGATTAAATAAACATACTGAATGTGATATGTATACGATGGGTTTATAAATGGTTATCAAAAGTAAGTGGTTTGAAATGTGTTACATGAACCATATGATGTTATATGTGTTTCTTAATGATAATTATAGAAATTATGATAATGATGATATATGTTTATGTATGCTTTATGTTATATGAAATATTATATGTTTTATATGCCTCACTAAGTCATCGACTTAGCGTGTGATTGTTTCACACGTAGGTTTGGAAAGCGAAAAGAGAAGTAAAGAGGAACAAGGCAGGTCAGTTCTCCTTACCGAATGTCAGATCAGAAGAGAGGTGAATAATATGTATATTTTTTTATATAAAGTTCTAGTTGGCATGTAATCAAAAGAATATATTGAATAAGCTCTGAATAGTTTTGTAAATGTTTTGAATAAGTTAAATGTTATAAAAGTTTTAAAATTACTCACTATTTTATACGAATAAAGGTTTGAAAAGTCAATGCGACACTTCGGACTCGTATCCGGGTTGCATACGGGTTGGGGGTGTTACAGTCTATCTCAAGAGTTGTGTTGAAATCTCTTGTTTTAAACTTGATATAATTTTTCCCGTTGTGAGGAAAAGTTGAAACTCCTCTTAAATTATATTCCTAAACACTGCTTATGAAGAATTAGGAAAATTCAAAATTCTTTGAGAATAAGTTGTGGAGGACTAAAATAAGATATAAGAAATTTCGTAATTATTTGAGAATATATAACGTGTAAAAAAAATTTGAGTTTGTTAAAGTATAGTTTTATGGTTAAAACTAATAATAACAAACTTTACTCAAATATGAATGAGTAAATGTGCAAGAGAATTTTTTTTACAGGTTATCGATGACATTTATGGATTTATTTCTATTCTAAATATTAAAAATATGGGGTGTCTTAAAATGATTATTAAAGTCAGAGAAGAACCTAGTTGATCCGCTTACTAAAGGTTAAAGTCAAAAATTGGTTCTTGATTCGTCGAGAGGATGAGTCTAAAGCCCATTGGTTGAGGAATTCATGGTGGATACCCAACTTAGTTATATAAGTTCAATGTGGTCAAACGAAGCCATGTAAAGACTCATAATATACATTTCTACTTACCTATCCCTATGACGAATAATGTACATGCACAGGATGAGCTTAATTGCTCTTAATAAATTTATAGCTCAAGCTTTGGGTGGCCTTAGTGAGAAATACTTTATGAATTTACCGATTTTTGATTGAATATATATTTTTAAATAAGTTCATAACCCAGTGTTGAGTGGGTAATCCTAATCGCGGAGGACTAGATGAACTTATCACTATAGAGGATGAGTTTTCTTAAAAAATCTTAATGAATTCAAACCCAAGAGTTTGGGTGTTCCTAGTGAGAAAGACATTGAATTCACTGATTAATAAGGTTGAATATTTATTCTTAATGAATTCTTATCATAGAGTCCGGGTGGTTCATTTAAAAATGAACTTGAAGAAATTCATCATACCTATTGTGAGATTGAGTTGTTGTAAAAACACTTAATTATTTCATAGCCTAGTTTGGGTAGTTTATGTTGAGATAAACCTGATGAAATAACCTACACAAAAGATTAGTCACCTTCTATGAAAAAAAGTTGGCCCGTTTTTTCTAGTACACTTATTAGAGTATGAGGAAATAAGGCTAAACATATATACATTTTTTTTTTGAAAATAGCCAAATTGATATTAACTTGACATAGCATCAGAAACAATTAGATTAGCAGCAATACACCGAGGGTAATCAAAAGTAAAATTCAGAGGTGAAGCATGACTGGAGGCAATCTGAGCCATCTGATGCGCCACTGCATTTGCTGTCCGACGTATTGAGCGAACTTGGACTAACTATATGAAAGCGAAAAACATACATATCTGTATATTTGAAGATTCAGTCTCCAGAATAATCTGCATGAAGCCTGACTCCACAGAAAATTCTAAACCATGGGAGATAGCTAGAGCCTCGATCAAAAGAAGGTCACGAGGACAAGACAGTCGGAATGCACGACCAGAGATGACGAAGAATCTCGTGCAACAATTCCAATCGCCGACAATCCATCGTGCGTCAGACAGGCGCCATTAACATTCAATTTAACAACACCTGATGGAGGCTTGCACAAATGGAAATGTTGTAAATCAACCGAGGAATCAACAGACAAGGAGGATGCAGCGGTGGATGCCCCTTCGAAAGCCACCTGTATCACACTGCTGGATGCAACCAATTGCGACCCCGTCAGTAATTGACCTTTTTTAATATAGAGATTGCGTCTATACCATACTTGGGGAAAAAACAAGAAGAGTTGTAAAGGTACCATTCTCCAACAAACTCATTAGCGATTCTAGCCACTCACCACAAGATCCAAATGAACCGAAACCACAAAGTTTGGCAATCCCGCGATGGCGAAAATAGGACGAGCTACAGAACAGTCTTTGAGAGCGTGCAACACTATTTCCTCAGCTAACCCACACATTTGGCAAAGACCATGAGAGACTCGAGCAAGAGAGAGGCGATGCCCCACTGGTAACGCCTCATGGGCCACTCTCCAACTGAATAAACGAACACGTGGTAATGTGTGCAGGCAAGAGAGAAACAACCACAGACGAGAAGCTGCTAAGGGCTGCCTATTTTGCAGAGAAAGCCAAGCATATCCTGAGCGTACAGAATAAAAGCCAGACGAATGCCCACTCCATACTAACACATCAACAGTAACAGGAGATATAGGACAGTTCAGAGTGGAAGCCGCATCCAGTGTAGAAAATGCATTCCTCACGAGCCCCTCATTCCATGTAGGTTCCTTCAGAAACATAAAATTTCCTACACGCATAGGAGCAATCATTGTATCGGAGTACGCAGTGTGGAAAGTGACTGGAGAGGAGCCTGTTGGATCATAAACTTGATCCATTATGGGAGCCTAAACCCAAACCCAAATTAAATTGATGTCATTACTTACATCATTTAATTAAAGATGTCATTGCTTACATCATTTAAGTAATGATGTCATTGCTTACATCAATTTAGTTAGGTGAGAGTTAGATATTTGTTCAATTTGTAATGGTTTAAATTAGTTTATTTGTGTGGTGTAGGATTGTTCTTGAGTAGTATAAATACCCCTTCCCATTTTAGTTTTAAGCATGAAGAAAAATTAAGAGCTTCTAAGTGAGTGAAGAAGCAAAGTCTTATAAGAGTGAGTTGTAGTTCTTGTTTTTGAGTGAGAGTGCTCTTGTAATATTTCTTTGAGTTTAAATAAAATTTTTTTGTGTGAGTGTTTTATTTCCAACAAAGTGGTATCAGAGCGAGTTGGAAAGATCGAAGGTCTCGACGAGAGGAATCCGCCGTCGCCAGAATTTTCTCAATCTGAGTTCTGACGCACCGCCACGCACCGCCGGAAGACTGCTGCCAGAAAATCGAGTTGAGTCACCGAGTTGAGCCGAGTCAGCCGAGTTGGAGCACTTGATCGAGTTGTCCAAGTCCCTCCAAAGTTTTTTTTTCATCGTTCCGGATTCATCCGTGCAATCGGATTTTACAAAATCTCATTATATTGAGAGATATGACAAATGGTATGACACCATTCCAAGTTCCGACACTCAACAACAACAACTACGACAATTGGAGTATCAAAATGAAGGCACTTCTTGGATCACAAGATGTGTGGGATATCATAGAGAAAGGTTATAACGAGCCTGCGGATGATGATGCTTTTGCTACTCTTACACCAGATCAAAAGACAACTTTGAAGGATTCAAGAAAGAGAGACAAGAAGGCTCTCTACCTCATCTATCAAGCATTAGATGATGATGGTTTTGAAAAGATTTCAAGTGCAAGCTCTAGCAAGGAAGCATGGGAGAAGCTGCAAACCTCTTACAAAGGATCCGAGCAAGTGAAGAAGGTTCGTCTCCAAACATTAAGAGGTGAATTCGAATCCTTAAACATGAAAGCATCTGAGTCTATTTCAGATTATTTCTTAAGAGTAGTAGCTGTTTCTAATCAATTAAAAAGAAATTGTGAAAAGTTAGACGATGTGAGGATAATAGAGAAGATACTTCGTTCGTTGGATCCCAAATTTGAGCACATCGTCGTGACGATTGAAGAAACTAAAGACTTGGAAGAAATGACGATCGAGCAACTCCAAGGATCATTGCAAGCATACGAAGAGAAGCATAAGAAGAAGCATGAGTTTATTGAGCAACTCCTCAAGCTGCAACTAAAAGATATGCATGAAAGCCAACGCAATGATAGAAACCAACGTGGCCAAGGCAGAGGTAGAGGCCATGGACGAGGTGGAAGTCGAGGTCGTGGACGAGGCTGGAATTACAACAACAATAATTCTAACAACAACTATGAGAAAGGAGAAAGCTCAACACGAGGCCGTGGAAGAATCAATCCGAACTCAAGGCGTGACAAATCTCAAGTTCGATGTTATAATTGTCAAAAGTTTGGGCATTATGCTTCAGAATGTAGAGCTCCCAACAACAAAATTGAGGAGAAGGCTAACTACGTGGAGGAAAAGACAGATGGCAAAGAAACTCTTCTTCTAGCACGAAAGGAAACTGATGGTGGCCAAGCAAATTCCTGGTATCTTGACAGTGGTGCAAGTAATCACATGTGTGGAAGGAAAGACATGTTCGTGGAGATAGACGAGTCAGTAAGCGGAAATGTTTCGTTTGGAGATGATTCCACAATAGCAGTGAAAGGGAGAGGTAACATTCTTATCCGTTTGAAAGATGGGAGACATCAATTTATTTCAAATGTCTACTATGTGCCCAATATGAAAAGTAACATCTTAAGTTTAGGGCAACTGGTAGAGAAAGGTTATGATATTCATATGAATAATTATAATCTTTCTATAAAAGATGATAAGAATAACTTCATTGCTAAAGTGCCGATGTCAAAGAATATAATGTTCTTGATCAACATACAAAATGATGTTGCAAAGTGCCTGAAAGCTTGCTATAAAGATGCATCATGGCTTTGGCATCTTCGATTTGGGCATCTCAATTTTGGAGGTCTAGAGCTGCTATCTAAGAAGGAGATGGTGAAGGGACTACCTCGTATCAACCATCCTGATCAGCTTTGTGAAGGATGTCTAGCTGGGAAACAATTCAGGAAAAGCTTTCCAAAGGAGTCAGAGACAAGAGCCAAGAAGCCATTTGAGCTCATCCATACCGATGTGTGTGGATCGATCAAGCCGAGCTCTCTCGGTAACAGTAACTATTTTCTTCTCTTCATTGATGATTTTTCAAGAAAAACCTGGGTATATTTCTTGAAACAGAAGTCAGAAGTTTTCGAAGTCTTCAAGAAGTTCAAAGCAGCAGTGGAAAGAGAAAGCGGTAGAAAGATCAAAGCCATGAGATCCGACCGAGGTGGAGAATTTACTTCCAAGGAGTTTCAAGAGTTTTGTGAAGCAAATGGAATTCGTCGACCAATGACAGTTCCTAGATCCCCCCAGCAAAATGGTGTGGTAGAAAGAAAGAATAGAACAATCCTCGACATGGCACGAAGCATGCTCAAAAGCAAGAAACTACCCAAAGAATTTTGGGCGGAAGCAGTATCGTGTGCAGTCTACTTGTCAAATCGATCTCCAACAAGAAGTGTATGGGGAAAGACACCGCAAGAGGCATGGAGTGGAAGAAAGCCTGGCATTTCCCACTTGAGAACCTTTGGAAGTACAGCCCATGTTCACGTACCAGACGAGAGAAGAACGAAGCTTGATGATAAAAGCGAGAGTTTTATCTTCATCGGCTATGATGCTAATTCGAAGGGCTACAAGTTGTACAATCCAGACAATAAGAAGTTTGTGATTAGTCGAGATGTGGTCTTCAACGAAGAAAGGAGAATGGGATTTTAACTCTCATACAGATGACTTCAATTTCTTTCCTCAGTTTGAAGAAGATGAGCAGACAATGAGGGAGCAACTAGATGAATCTCAACAAGAGCTTGCAACTCCACCCACTTCACCAACATCAACCACTCAAGGAGACTCATCACCTTTATCATCGTCAAGTGGGAGTCAAAGTGAAAGAGTTGTGCAACGCACAAGAAGCCTTAGAGATCTCTATGAGGTAACTGAACGACAAGATAATCTTACATTATTTTGTTTGTTTGCCGATTGTGAACCAGTGAGCTTTCAAGAAGCGGTACAAGAAAAGAAATGGAGAGATGCGATGGACGAAGAAATCAAGGCCATCGAGAAGAATGACACATGGGAACTTACCTCACTTCCCAAGGGACATAAGGCGATAGGTGTCAAATGGGTGTACAAAAACAAAGCAAAACGCCAAAGGAGAGATTGAAAGGCACAAGGAGAGGCTAGTTGCTAAAGGCTATAGTCAAAAGGCTGAAATTGACTATGATGAGGTATTTGCTCCTGTTGCTCGATTGGAGACTATCAGACTAATCATTTATTTGGCAGCTCAAAACAAGTGGAAGATACAACAGATGGATGTAAAGTCTGCCTTCCTAAATGGAGTTCTTGAAGAGGAAGTTTACATTCAGCAACCATCAGGCTATGAAGTCAAAGGGCACGAAGACAAGGTGTTGGTGTTGAAGAAGGCTCTTTACGGGCTAAAACAAGAACCAAGGGCATGGAATAGCTGAATCGACAAGTACTTCCAAGAAAATGGCTTCAACAAATGTCCCTACGAGCATGCTCTATATATCAAGATCAAAGATGGAGATATTTTGATCGTGTGCCTCTACGTGGACGATTTGATCTTCACTGGAAGTAACCCAAGCATGTTTAATGAATTCAAGGATGTGATGATGAAAGAATTCGAGATGACAGACATGGGGCTCATGGCGTACTACCTTGGCATTGAAGTTAAGCAACAAAATGATGGAATTTTCATTTCACATGAAAGCTATGCAAAGGAGATACTAAAGAAGTTCAAGATGGAGAACTGTAAGCCAATAAGCACACCGACAGAATACGGGATCAAGATGACCAAACATGAAGAAGGCGAAAGTGTAGATCCAACATTCTTTAAAAGTTTGGTAGGAAGTCTACGCTATCTAACTTGCACGAGACCCGATATTCTTCACGCAGTTGGATTGGTTAGTCGCTACATGGAATCTCCAACAACCACCCATTTTAAAGCCGCAAAGAGAATTCTTCGCTATCTGAAAGGTACAATTGACTTTGGCTTGTTCTATTCAGTTTCTAATGATTACAAGCTTGTTGGATATAGCGACAGTGATTGGGGTGGAGACATAGATAATCGAAGGAGCACTACTGGATTCGTATTTTTCATGGGAGATATTGCGTTCACATGGATGTCAAAGAAACAACCGATTGTCACATTGTCCACTTGTGAAGCAGAATATGTTGCTGCTACCTCATGTGTTTGTCATGCAATTTGGCTTAGAAATCTATTGAAGGAGATTGGTTTGATACAAGAAGAGCCTACCAAGGTTTATGTCGACAACAAGTCAGCCATTGCCTTAGCGAAGAATCCAGTATTCCATGATAGAAGCAAGCACATTGATATTCGCTACCACTATATAAGGGAGTGTGTTGCAAGAAAAGATGTGGAAGTTGAATACGTGAAGTCACAAGATCAAGTTGCTGATATTTTTACCAAGCCACTGACCAACGAAGACTTCTTAAGATTAAGGAACCTACTAGGGGTCACGAGATCAAGTTTAAGGGGGGGTGTTGGATCATAAACTTGATCCATTATGGGAGCCTAAACCCAAACCCAAACTAAATTGATGTCATTACTTACATCATTTAATTAAAGATGTCATTGCTTACATCATTTAAGTAATGATGTCATTGCTTACATCAATTTAGTTAGGTGAGAGTTAGATATTTGTTGAATTTGTAATGGTTTAAATTAGTTTATTTGTGTGGTGTAGGATTGTTCTTGAGTAGTATAAATACCCCTTCCCATTTTAGTTTTAAGCATGAAGAAAAATTAAGAGCTTCTAAGTGAGTGAAGAAGCAAAGTCTTATAAGAGTGAGTTGTAGTTCTTGTTTTTGAGTGAGAGTGCTCTTGTAATATTTCTTTGAGTTTAAATAAAAGTTGTTTGTGTGAGTGTTTTATTTCCAACAGAGCCGCCCCACTGAATGTGGTGCATGGGAATTGAACTGTTGATGCCAATACGCCAGAAGAAACCCTCTTTAATATGTTAAAGAGCTGTGAACAGACCACGCCAAACATAAGATGGCCGAACACTCATGCGTACAGAGAAGATGTCACTTGATGGGAAATACTTCGCAGCAAGAGTTCGTGGGACCAGGCTATCTGGAGCTTGGATACATCGCCAAAGTTGCTTACCAAGCATGGCAAGATTGAATAAATGAAAATCATGGAATCCAAGGCCACCGACTCGGTTAGGTTGACAGAGAGTATTCCAAACCACAAGCGGCCACCCCCTATCCTACGGATCCCTCGTCCACCAATATGACCGAAGAACAGTAGTAATGTCATTAATAACACCACAAGGCAGCAGAAAACAACTCATCACAAAAGTTGGGATGGCTTGGCCAACAGCTTTGATATAAACTGCTCGACCACCATAGGAAAGAGAATTTTTAGTCCATCCTCGAACACGTGAAGCTACCCTATCTCGAAGGAAACCAAAAGCTTCGTTTTTGTTACGCCCAACCACCAAAGCCATACCAAGATAAACATCGGGTTCGGCACTTCGGCTACCTGTGTAACACCCATGATTGAGCATAGTCGTGACTGAGTTTCCTGGAAAGTTGTGGGGCAAAAATAAAAACTAGACTTCGTAATTTACCTTCTGTCCAGAAGCAAATTCATACATATTAAGCACCTCACGTACACGGCGAAACTCACCATCAGAAACTCGGAGGAAAAGAAGACAATCATCAACATAAAAGAGATGAGTTATCCTTGGTCCAGACCGACTAGTTCAAATGCCCCGCACTCTGCCAGTAAGTTGTTCAGCATTGAGAAGAAAGCCCTTGCGCACAGAGAACAAATAAAAAGGGTGATAAGGATTATAAAAAATTAGTAAAGAAAATTTCTCCTTAAACTGTTTTAAATTTATAAAAAAAAATTATAATTAGTATTTTATCTAAAATTTAAAAATAAAAATAAAAATTAAACTCTTTACTTCAGATCAGTTAACTAATGTCATCCAATGTTTAAATGGCCAAAACTTTATAAATCTATATAAGTAGCCAAAACTTAAGTTTTTAAATTTAATGAATAAAAATGTACAAATATAAAAGGTAAGTGATCATTTCAATAGTTTACCAAAATTTATTTTTAAAAAATTATCTTTCTATTATAATAAAAAGTTATAATTAATGCGTCATTATTAACAATAAATATATAATATTTAATTGTTTATAACAATTTTTACGAAGGAGAGAAAAAGGAGTGTAAATAAAGAGTATTGAACCCACAACTATTATGAGTATATTGCATATGTTTATATATATTTTCCGTCTAGTAATTCATTTTGTAATTGTATCGAATGATCCTTTCAACTCAGTGATAGATTAGCGCTATGGTAAGACATAATTCATTGGTTCAAATCCGTTAAGAGGGTTTTGACTATTTTCCCCCATAAAACTCTGATGAAATAGTAATATTTATGTTGAAATAAAGATATAGGGAAGCTATTTTTATTTTTATTTTTATAGAAATCCACTAGTTTTATTAAAAATAAAAATATTTAGAATTACAATGAAGATTTACAAGCATAATCGTAAACGTAAACGTAAACGTAAACTTAATTATAATTAGGGTATTTTCCTATAACTATTTATACAAAAACTAGTCACCTAAATAAAAAAGGACCAAAAAAAGAAAAAGGTTAAAAAATCTAACCAATGCTCGAACAAAATAAAGATACGAGCACTGACAAATGAACCACAAAAGAAAATGAATCTATTGAAAGACCACCGAAAAATTGTAAATCAGAGTCAAGCGACGTGAAAAAACTATTCACCAATGTAAAACGCATATCTAAATCAATCTGAGAGTCCAAAGCAGAGAAGATCAGCATGATAACAAATAAATACCATCTTGATCAGTCATGATGATGTCAAATCTAACCTTGAGAAAAAAGATAAACAAAAACAACGACCAAACAATCGAAAACTACCAAAAGATAGAGAAAAACATATCAAGAAGGTGGATATAAACATGTCGTAAAGACATAATTGTTTTTATTAAAAACTAAAAAACAAAGAAGAAAAAAACCGGTGGTCGACAACTAATATAAAAATTGATACTACTATCGGCTAAATAAAATCAGCGAATAAAACGTTAAAGAAGGTGGATATAAACATGTCGTAAAGACATAATTGTTTTTATTAAAAACTAAAAAACAAAGAAGAAAAAAACCGGTGGTCGACAACTAATATAAAATTTGATACTACTATCGGCTAAATAAAATCAGCGAAGAAAACGTTAATTTAATCTATAAAAATTGGCACAAATTGTAAAGAAAAATAAAAGAGAGGAGAGAAAAGAAGAGAAGAGAGAGAGCAGGGACGCTACTTTTATTGGTAATAAGAAACGATTGTACATATATAATAATTTAATTATGGGTAAAGTATAGTAATGGTCACTGAACATTTCTGAAGCTTGCATTTAGGTCCCCCAACTTTTAAAACTTGCAATACAGTCTCCTAACATTTATTCCGTTTGCAATATGGTCCCCCAACTTAAACCACCGTTAGAAATTAGGGTAAATTATATAAAAGGTTATTGAACTTTTTAGACACTTAAATTTAGGTCCCCCAACTTTTAAAACTTGCAAAACAGTCCTCAATTTCATTCTAAACCCCAATTTCCAAAGTAATTCAATTTCATTCTAAACCCTAAATTCCAAAATAATTCAATTAAATTCAATTATGTCAGATTTTATTATTAATTTCATCTTATTTCATGTGATACGTATTTTTTATATAAATATAATAGTATAATTCTTATCTGTTGAAGAAATTTTTTAATTAAAAAAAGTAGTTAGGATATAGAAGAGGATGAAAATAATTAGAATTTTAAATTTATAAAATGTTATTTTGACGTATAAATAAAAGTGTAAACTACTAGGTTGACAACTTAACTATCTAGCCCTTTTTACTTTTGTCATCGATCTTTTAAATTTATCAATCATACAACATAATTATTTAACTGTTTCAACTAAGCCACTAGTCGTTACCAATTGATACAAATGATGAAGTGGCAGTTAAAAGGAATTGACATTATTATACATTCAGTCTTTATTATTTATATAATCAATTTGGTCCTAAATTAAATAGAATTTAATAAATTAATCATTTAATTAGGATCTGACATGTGTTAGCACATGATCATGACACATGTCACCACCTAATTATTTATATATGCTATCAATTTGGTCCTAAATTAAATTAAATTTAATAAATTAATCATTTAACCAAGATCTGACATGTGTTAACACATGATCATGATATATGTTATTGGTGACACATGTCACCACCTAATTAGAAGAAAATTAAGTTACAAAGAAGTAAAATTTGGGTCTTGGGCAAACTCAAACCTGAGTCACGCAAATGAAAGATACAGGGTGGAGCACTAAGCTAACACCATCGTTTGTGTTAAGAGATATACAATAATACATATACTAATAGTATGACCAATGCTAGAAAAAAAAAGAATATAATGGAAATAGAAATAATGAGATTTGAACTTCGGCAAAAAATTTGAAAGCAATAAATGATGGGAAAATATTATATTTTTTTACAATAAAAATATTATATTTGATAAATTGTTTGATAGATTTAATATATTTTTTTAAATATTAGTTGATACAATATTTTAAAAGAATAAATTTAAGATTTATATATTTTTAAACTAAATTTAATAATTATTTTTCATATTTATAATTCATGATTATATATATAATCTTAAGTTGAGTATTTCTAATATAATTAATAATTTTAATTCTTATTAAAAAAAAATATTCAAAAAATATAAATGATTCATACATTAATATATGAATATATTTTTTTATTTATACATCTAAATATAAATATACATTTATATAAATATATTTTTATTCGTATATTGAAATATTTTGATTAAAATATAAACATATTTTAAATACTAGTTTATACAAGAAAAATAAAATATATCAAAAGTATAAATGATTCATACATTTAAATATAAATTGAATCATTTATATTTTCTATACATCTATATTTAATAAGAAAATAAAATTATTAGGGGACTGTTTTGCAAGTTTTAAAAGTTGGGGACCTAAATTCAAGTGCTTGAAAAGTTCAATGACCATTTATATAATTTACCCTAATTTTCTAACAGTGATTTAAGTTGAGGGACCATATTGCAAACGGAATAAATGTTGGGGGACTGTATTGCAAGTTTTAAAAGTTGGGGGACCTAAATGCAAGCTTCAGAAATGTTCAGTGACCATTACTATACTTTACCCTTTAATTATACTTGAGAAAAGATGTGTAAAATTATCTGCTCTAAAAGTTATTGGAAAATAGAGTGACGACTATAATCAATGATCATGTATTCATAGTAATGATTTAGAATTTAAAGATATATATTAGACATTAATTATTAATTGAACTAATAAGATAATTTATTAAATTTTTTAAATGAAATTAAAATTATAAATTTTGATACTTTTAATAAAAATTTTGAACTAAAAAAAATCAATTTTATAACAAATCATCATAATATTTTATATAAATTAATGGATTAATAATTTAAACATGAATAACTATAGAAAGAAAGAAATTATTATAAATATATTTTTGATTTAAGTAAGATCTAAATTTGAAAGATTAAATTAGAAAAATTACTTAAATTATATCAATCTTTTATTTTTTTAAGTATCTAAATTATTTTGTCAAAATAAAATTTTAAACTATTATATATAATTATTTTAAGTATTTCAATTAAATAAATCCTTAAATTATATATATATATATATAAAATAAAATCTCTAAAATATTTTTTTATTAAAATAAACATCTAATTTTATGTCACGTGTCAATATATTGATCGGAAAATAATTTTTTAACTGAAGCCAAACGTGAATGAAGAGCGGGTGTTTTATAACAGAAGCAGGGTACGAGATTTGCGAATTCGAAGGTTCTGGTCGGTAATTATTACATGTCTTCCCGAAGTCTGCATCGCTTCTATTATAAAACGACCCACTCTTCATTCACATTCTCTCGGTATTATGAGAATCTGGATTGCCGTTTCTAACGTCTCTGCGGTTGACATTCTCTTTTCGTTTTTTGCTTTTCGCCTTTCGAATCTCGTACGTATCGTTGCCATGGTTTTAAATAGCGGGGCAGAAATGTAATAGTGGCTGTTATTTCGCGATAGCGTCATCATCCAAAATCGGTATTGATGATTTTAGCGGTAGGTAACGGATTCACGTCAAGAACGGTCTGTCGTACTCGCAATTTAACAGGTAACTGTGTATAGCATCGATAACGACCCGCTATCACCGTTATCCTACCGTTACCAACCAAAGATTAAATGGGAAGAGGACAAGACCAGAGTTTTAAATAGCGTTTGCGTTCACGTTTTCAGTTGCGTCGTGTTTATCACGGTTATGGATATAACGGATGCTATTGCAGTCATTGTGCATATTGCGACCGTGAAATTTTTCGAATGAGTTGATTTTTTTAATAAAAAAACATATTTTTTAAAAAAATTAAAATAACGAAATAATAGCGGAATAGCAGTCTGCTATTGCCGCGATTGGCCGCGATCCGTTAAATTGTGGTCGCGATCTGCAGCTATTGGTGTGATCCCGCTTCACGCCGTTATTTTATGCGATAACGGTTTCGGACACCGCCGCGACCGTTATATGACGATCACGATACCACTATTCGACCGCTATTTGAAATCCTGGACAAGACGACAAACTAAAGCCTCTGTTTTGGGTGAAAATCTTGTATTTGTTGAGTTTCATCGCTGGTGAAGAAGTTGAGTAGAAATAAGCTTCCATTTGAGAAGGTAAAAAAATCGAGCCTCTACCTATAGTTTTGTAAAAGATGAAAAGTTAAGATAAATTTTAAAGTAGCTGAAACTTTTCTAAGAGAACTCTCTTTTCATGTTTAATTTTGCTCTAGACTCTAGTTTCAGGCCATTAATATTGTTGCTTTAATTGTTTTGTTGCCAACAGTCGGACCACATTATCGTTGGATTTTGTTTTAATAAAGTTGGTTTAACCTAATTTGAAAAAAAATTAGAACTTTTATATTTTATGCTTTGGGCCGTCCACTCCCACCTTAGTTACTCATTTTTAATTTTTTTTTTTTTTTGTAAAATATGTTTTGATAGATAGTTTAATTTCAATTTCAGCCTCCCTCTTACCTTTTACAATTTTGTTTAATTTAGAGTGTAAACTTTTATTTTCATTTAATTTAATTTCAACCGCCTCCTGCTTCTTATAACACGCCTCCTCCTCAGTTTTCTTGCATTTTCCTAATGTCTTTTGGTTATGAATTTCTATTATAAATTTTTATCTGCTATTTACCTTGTCATTTGCTTTGCCTTGGTGCTTGTTCAATCGTGTCATATTATATATATTTTTGCTTATAAATCTCTCTTTTTGACCTTTATATACAAAGGAGGATTTGGTAATTTTCTCTTTTTGCTTGAATGAGTTCCCGTATTTGTTTAGTTCATTATGACTTGAAATATTGACCATTTTTGCTTATTTACCTCATTGTTCATTTCTGTTCGGTTGCATTTTCTTATCGTCTCTTTTAACGGCTTTGGGTACCTCCATTTCTTGCAGGTTACTACAAAGCCTGAGGTAAAATAAAAAAAGGTAAACAGAGATATAATGAGGGAACTTCATAAAACATACAAGAACTCGGACCTTGGAAATCGGCGTTTAGCTTACAATGGCATGAAAAGCTTTTACACTGCTGGGGTTCTCTCGTTTGAGTCTAAGGAATTTGTTGTGAAATTGATCGAGACAGATCGTGGCCAGAGTTCATCTTCTACAGTGAGGTAATATTCTTGCATTTTATAATGGTGTCTTAACATTTTGTGTTTCATTTGATCTCATAACTTTTCTGTGACGTTTCTGGTTGTCTGTTATTGCAGGAAGGAACAAGAGTTTAAGGCAGCAATCAAATCCGTGTCCAAGCCTGACATTCATTTCCTGAGGGAGTTTTTGAGCAGAAGGCATTTTGAATGCCCTCAAGAAACTATTCAAGCTCTGGATGTTGTTCTTCGGGCTAGCCAATCTGAGAAGTACTTGCCTGTTGATTATTGTCCAGCATTTCTCGCTATTAAATTCCTGAAATATATTTTGTATTAAATCAAGTTAATAAATTTAATACATCATTCTACAAGTTAAGTTGAAGTATCCCAAAACTTCCAAGATTATCGGCATATCTAGAGAGCCTATAAGCCAGCTAACGTGAGTTTGTTATAACACTAAAATTGCTCCTAAATATTTTCAAAGTAGGACGAGGCCATGTTTATGGGGCCAGTATGGTGAAATTGTTTTATAGGTTATTTTTACTGGTTTTCTATTCACCACTATCTTAGTTACTTGTTCAAACTGAGTCAGTATTGTTGAATCGTTTTGGGGCTGTGGTTGTCATGTTTCACCATTTGCCTAAATTCCATGTTCAAACTGGGTTGGTATTTTGTTTGTTCATAATAAAATTAGCTCACCCTATTCTCATATGTAATGGGGTAAGGGGGAGGTAGGGTAGTAGGTTGCTCCCAACGCGAGGTTGGGAGCAACTTCCGTGGAAGACCTACAATTATGAATTGCCCATCATGAGACTCGATCCCACGACCACAAGATTAAAAGCCTTGCACTCTACTAACTGAGCTGGACGGACAATCATAATGGCTTCAAAAATATTATTTGGCATACTGGCTAATCAATAGCTACCACTTCTGTTATGCAACATCCTCAAGCTGTCATTTGCTTTTAATGTTCCAGGATAGTGGAGTACTAAATATTTAAAGGGTACATTATGTATCTAGTCACCGTACGAATTCATTTTGGTTATATTTAATGTTACGTTTTGATTTTATTTTAATTACTCGTCGTTAAAAAATTAACAAAATTACTGATGTGACATTTTTTATATTTTTAATGACACATTATCTTACGGTGTCACGTCAATATCACCGTTAAATTTTTAATAACTAGTGACCAAAATGAAATTATAACGTAACGTTAAGTATGATTTAAAAAAATAGTTGGATAACCAAAACATAACTATACAAATAATTGGATGACTAAATACGTAGTTTACCCATATTTAAATTCAAAAAGCTGAAATGAGAATAGTAGTTCTACTAGTACATTTGTATACTATAATAAGCCTCGGTGTATTAATAAATTTGAGTCGCATTTTTGTTTTGTTTATTATATAAGAATTGTGATTATTTTATCATGTTCCTTCACAGATGGTTGAAATTAATAAATTTGAGGCACACGAGCTTGTTGGAAAAGAATTTGGAATTCAAGTTAACAAAGATCTTGCTTTGATTGATGCTCGACTCCACCAATGGTACTGTCGCAACTGTCTTTTGGGTGGGTCCGGAAATGGGTTTCGACTTGAAAATAAAAGTGTTAGAGTCGCCACCGATCTTTTTAAAAAATATTTAGACAGATCGGACACCATCTTACTTGATTTGCGTTTTACCATAAATGTGTCGGGTTCGGGAGTCGGTTATAGTCAAGGAATGATTAGCACCCTTGTACTGCCCTTTTGGTACCAATTAATTTTTCGGTTGTCTTAATTGCGAAAATTAAAATTTATATTGAAATTTAAAAATTCAATTCGAATTGCTTAACTTTGATCGATTAAGATTATTACTGAAAAAGTCAAAAACAATATTAAATTGAAAAATAAAAATAAATAAATATCAAATAATAGGAGAAAAAAAGGTTAAAAAGGGTTTTAAAAAATAATAAAATAAGTAAAAAAATCATTAAAAGGGATAATAAAATAATAATGAAAATAAAATAAAATAAAATAAAATAAAAAGGAAAAAATGTAAATGAAAATTCGAATTAAAGGATTAAATTGAAAAGAACTAACCATTAAAGGCTTAATTGACATTAATTACGGGCTGCAGGAAAAAAAATAAGAAGTTAGAGGGTTAATTTGCAAAATATAAACAATATAAATATGGATTAAATTGAATAAATTGAAAATTCATAGACAAAATTAAAACAAGTGACCAAAATGAATTACACTTCAAAAGTTAGAGACGGCGGAAAGGATTTAACTATTGACTATTTGCACAAAGGTCCCCGACTATAAGTAGCAAAAAAAACCAAAAAAATATCATTCAAAACCTAAACAAAAAAAACAAAAACCTCTCCCAAACACTCTCAACCGGCCCCGATGGCCGGCCACCGTCCAGTGGCCTCCCCGTCGCTCCCCAAACTTACCTCAAAATGACCCCCTCGATCCCGTGAACACAAATCCAAGGCCCGATTATCCTGAATCGAGCTGAGTTGTCGTAGATCTAAATAAAAGGCTTCAACTTTACCTTTTCCGACGTGTCTTCTCGGCTTCCCGACGTTTCTTCTCCTCCGACGAGGCCCTCTGGTGTTCCTACCGACCTTCGATGAGGCAAAATTTCGCCTTCTGGTTTCGATTTTGGTGTTTTTGGTTCGATAACTTTTGGGGTTTAGCCGAGTAATGCCTTGTTTTCTTGGTTTTTTGGATTTGGTATATTGCTTGCTTAGTTTTGCTGCTGTGTTGCTGGACCTTTTTTGCTTGTTTGCTCCGATATATTTCTTGTTGTGGTGTTTCGTGTTTTTCTAGTTCCCCGGTTTAATTTCAGTCCCCTCCCTTGATGGCTCGGTGGGGTAATTTATATCCCCTCCACCGGTGGTCGTTTCTGATTATTGTGGTTACTGCTCGTTGTTGGCCAAGGATTTCCTGATGGGTTAATCTCGATTTTCTTGGCCGAAAATCTCGGCGCCTTTGAAACACCTATTGGACACCTCTGGTGAAATCTGGATCATTAGATCAGAGGGCCAGATCTAACGGCCCTCAATTGGCTGTGCGTTTGACTTGAAGATGAAACCCTAATGGACTCTATTCCTGTTGGGCTTGCATGCTTGGGCCTCCCACCGGGTTTGCTTTTTGGGTCAGGCTTGCAGGCTCAGTTGGGCTTTGACCCGAACCTGGATTTTGGATCCAAAAATAAAATTAAATAAATAAGTAATAATAAAAATAACAAATAATCATAAATAAATAAATAAAATATATATAATATTATTTTCCGAAATAAAATATTTTAAAACTATATATTATATGTTTTCAAAAAAACGTTTCCAAAAACTATATATATACTTTTTTAAAAATATTTTAAAAACTATATATTATATATTTTTCAAAAAATATTTTCAAAACTATATATTATATATTATTTCAAAATAATATTTTCAAAACTATATATTATATATATATTCAAAATGTTTTCAAAATTATATATTATATATATTTTTTCAAAAATCATTTGAAAACTAAATATATATAATATACAAAAATCATTTTCAAAACTATATAATATATAATTTTTAAAAATCATTTTAAACAATTATTATATGTTTTCAAAAATCGTTTTATAAAAATTATATATTATATTTTTCAAAAATATTTTCAAAAATTATATTATATTAATATATATATATATATAACATAAAATAAAATCCAGACGAAAATGAGTGTCTACATGTACTAATATACTAATATGTAATATCTTCAATAGAAGTCAATTTCTTTTCATAAATTCAACGTTTGTTTGTTCTGCTTGCTGCAGCTTAAGTATCATGATAGTGGACTTGAACCAAGTGTTCGTCCTGATTTGGGATCATGGAACATGAACAATAAGGTGATATGTTATTTTTTTTACCTCTTTATCATTTAAGTAATTTTTGGAAAAATAATTAGAATGATTTTTTGGCCTCCCCTTGCTTTAGAGTTCATCTTGTGCATCACTCTTCCAATTCCTTTCAAAGTTCTTATGAGTTTCTGGTCATTTTTCTGTGGTTTAATATTGTTTAAGCTCTGGCCAGGATTCTAGCATTCTTGTGTGAAATATCCTTACTAGGTTTAAAGTATCAACATTTTTCTCTGCAGAAAATGGTCAATGGTGGGAGATGTGCAACGACAAAGGAATGGTATGGTGCGCTTTTTGTAGGTGCAGATATCAGTTTTTTTTAAGTCGAATGACTGCCTTCATTGTCCCTCCTTTATTGTAGGAGTTGTGTAAATTTGAGTCAATCGATATGCGTTCAGCAGCTCCTACTGATAGCATGGATCAAACTCTCTTGAAGATTTACAGAGAGTCTGCTGACTAGAATAAGCCACTTCAATTGTTGATGGTCATCCTACCTGATGGACGTGATCGAACTGTCCCATATGGTATTCCACTTGTGACTACCGATCTGCCTACAATTATATTTGGTGCGGATGTCACTCATCCTAAGCCTGGAGAAGATTCTACTTCTTGAATTGCTGCAGTAAGCATATTCTTTGTTCTTTGTCATCTCATTTTAAGAGGGTGTTATTGGCTGGCTGCAGGTAGTGGCTTCAGTGGACTGGCCAGAGATAACCAAGTACCGTGGCATTGTCTCCGCACAGCTCATCGGGAGGAAATAATCCAGGACCTCTATAAAACTAAGCATCCGGTAACGGGTATAGTAGCTCATGATGGTATCATAAGGTAGGGAAGTAGATATAGATTTATTTCAGCTCCTGTCTTTAGTTATTAGAAATGTCCTACTTCATTTATCGACAATTTCTTGTTCTCTCAGGGAATTGCTTCTTGGTTTCTACAAGTCAACCAACAAACAAAACCTTCTAGGATTATTTTTCTAGGTTAATATTGTTTCTGACCATCCAATTCCTTGTACCTCTTTAGCTTGTTTCTGATAACTGTTATGTAATCTGGCAGAGATGGTGTGAGTGAAGGTCAATTCAGTCGAGTTTACTCCATGAAGTGGATGCTATTCATAAGGTATTCAATCTGGTTATCTTTTGTGGTACTTTGTAGCAGGGCTATTTCTCGGACAAAGTAATTTCCATATGTTTTGAGTAAATCCTATTTAGACATTTAATTAGGAGATAAAACTTGATTAGACTCAAAAAGTCAAAATTATTTTTAATTTTGAATTTTTGAGTCAGTTCGAATTTTTATTTTAGTTTTTGAGTTCAATTCGAATTTGGATACCCAATTTGAGGGGGAATTTCTCCTTTTGAAAACTTTTTTTTTTCAATTAATTTCTTAATTTTGTATGATTCTTCTTTAATTACTTTAGTTTATGCTCATTTTTAACTAAATCAAACCACATGTTCCACTAATACTATAAAAACCTATTAACTTCAATTACTATTATTAACCACAATTTTTTTTTGTAATTTAATTTGGTCATTTGGTTGATTTTTTTATAATTTTTTTCTTCCCATCAATTCATTTGTTATAATTTCATCAATAATTTGTCTTAAAAATATCTTATTTAAAAATAATATTATGAATATATTTTTATAATTTTAGGCGTTATTTGATTTATTAAATAATATATAAATCTTACCCATGTAAAAGAATATGAAGAAATATGTATGTATATCTTAAATGAATAGTAAAAGTAGTTTAAGTTGATATCAATATGTGCTATAATATTATCAAAAATTACAATAAAATTTAAAGAGATTCAAAGAACTTGACACGAAACTCAATTCGTCTCGAAATATCTCTAAGTGAAAAGTTAAAATCATAAAATATGGCTCGTAATTTAATTAACTCGAAATTTTTTAACTTGACTAGACCAAATAATCTTCCATACATTTAAAAACAACACTGTATTATGATTGTGTTTCAGTCTTTTACCATCTTTCAAATGAATCCGTCTATACTTCAACATCGGCATATTAACAGAGGTAGTGATAGTAGAGTTCACTTTATAAAGTTGGTACTTTTTGGTTTTTGCAATGCCTTTTGGTGTTTAGGCTTCTGAGTTCTGAACCTTTAGTTTTTCTTCCTTCCTCTAGGCTTGTGCCTCAATCCAGGAGGGATATTTGCCACCAGTTACGTTTGTTGTGGTGCAGAAGAGGCATAATACTCGCTTATTTCCTACTGACCACAATGACCGGAGTAAAACTGATAAGAGCGGCAATGTCTTGCCAGGTAACAAATGTTCCATAATTGAACAACAGCATAAATAATCAAATACTCTAATACCTGTACACTAGCATAATCCATTATCTTACCGCTTTGCAGGTACTGTTGTGGACACCAAGATTTGTCACCCCACTGAGTTTGATTTTTATCTCAATAGTCATGCTGGGATTCAGGTAAGCTGAGGCTCGCCTTGATCTTTTTATACCTGTTTTCATTTTCTTCTATTTTCTGATACTAAATGTATTCAATTATTTTTCTTGTGTAGGGAACCAGCAAGCCCGCCCATTATCATGTCCTGTATGATGAAAACTGGTTCAGTGCAGACCGTTTGCAAAAGCTCACCAACGATTTATGTTATACGTGTGTACTTATTACTTTCTCTGTAATCTTTAACTAATGTGAATAAATAATGCTCAGAATACACTCCTAATTAATTATTTCCCTCATCTAGGTATGCAAGGTGCACTAGATCGGTTTCCATAGGTTAGTAATATTTCTGTTTTCTTAAATCTGTTCTTATTCTGAAGTAGGTAGTCAGATAATAATTTGATAAAATTTGCAGTGCCACCAGCTTATTATGCCCATCTAGCTTCTTTTAGGGCACGATAATATGTTGAAGATAAGATGTCGGACAGTGGCTCTACCAGTGGAAGCCAAAAACCAAAGAACCAGAATGCCACGGTTCGTCCCCTGCCCAGCATCAAAGAAAATGTGAAGGAAGTAATGTTCCACTGCTGAGTAAACTTCTAACCCTTGAAATTACAGACTCGTTTTGGCTTGTGAATTCTGGATGTGGATGGTTTAGTTATAGTATATGTACATGTCAAGATGTACAGGGGACAGATTTTCAGTCGTTTTGCACTTAAGATTCCATCTGTAGATGATTTTCTTACAAAATTTGCTTTACTGCACCATTCTAAATATTTTTCAACTGATAAAAGTCATCATTGCCATTTTGGTATAAAGATTTGGTCCCATCAAAACAAAGTTTCATGCATTCCTGTTATCTGCTTAAAGTTACAAATGCCAAAAGGTATAATAAATTCCAATTTGCTGCCAAAATGGACAGCATATGAATATAAAGATACATAGTCACAGTAAATCACCGAAATCCGTAATTTTACACGATTACAGTAACAGAGCCTCGAAAATAACCCCTAACAATTGTATTATACATCCATCAACCGGCCACAAGATAGCATCGTGGTTCTACTGGTAACGGCAGATTGGCGAGAACATTTGCTATGTGGGTGTTAAGTTCCCAATCCTTACAATATATGCTACATGAGCAATAGACCAGTAATCGCAATAATGGGTAGAAGTAATGCTATCATGCTTCGTGTTTGATCCTGCGATGAACCATCATTGCTCATCTGCCCCGCGTTTACGAATTCAGTTCTTGCTGTGTTAACATTTGTTGAGACGTTGACTGACATTGAACCTAATCATAATACACAATGCAGCAGATTTAGAGTCCGATCGCACTCTTGATCATCAGATGCACATCTATATTCTAATGTAAAATCTTAAAGCTTATCACACTTACAGTCATAGTTGGTCCATCCGATCCGTTGATTTGCCAAATCATAAACAAAGATTTTGTCTTTTAGAACAAGATCTGCAGCCAAAAAAAGGGAACTGTTTATGGCTTGCTGCGTTCATTGTACAGGCAAAAAACAACCAGCAAAGTGATCAAAAACACAAATTTCACGCATAAAGGTAATGTTATTAGACCTACAAATAACTGTCTCAATCAGATTTTAGACCTATAAATAGCTCTCAATCTGATACTTCTTTTTTAAAATTAAACACTTCATAGAAATAAGGAAATTCATCAAGTCTCCGAACAAGTATATAATGTAATCGATTGAAACATTCTGTGCCAACAAAATACCTCCTAAAATTGTTATCCCTTGACCCTGGATTTTCTGAAAGCCGACGCACCATGCTGCAGCACCACCCTGTAAATATCAAAGTCGCCCATTTCTCATTCAGAAAGTTCGGATATGAAATAAAAATCACACAACAAAGTATACAAGGAAGTTCATTCAGACTAAAACTAAATTTTATACATTGGCTAATGATTATGTTGAAGCAGTAAATAAAGATAATAAACAACAAAGAACTTCAGGCGAGCAACACAAGGTCGCGAAGCAGCAGCTAATAGTCCCGTTCCAATGAAGAAAACAAGACAAACCCTCTTCCATATAATAGAGAAAGAAAATACAACAGAAGAGATACTAATCTATGTATGCATGTCCAAAGCTTTGACTCACGATAGAATTCTGCTGTACAAGATAGTCCTGCGGATTTAAAATCAAGGATGCACCACCAGCAAAGTTCAGACTAACTTGAGGGAATATTTCATTGACGCTGAACAGAAAGTTAACCTAACGTCAGTTACACATATGAGTTACAATCAGCTTTGAAGATCGACAGCCAATGAAATAACATCAGTGGGGAGTCAACCTGGAGGTTATTAAGTAGCATTGATTTCCTTTGTTAAGAATAGGGCGCACAGTTTGTGAAACAGTGTTTGTGATCTGCACAACAAGAGAATCCTCAATCATTAAATTCGTGATATACAAATTCATACCAGAAAGACAAGAATAGCAGGCGAATAGCATTTTTTTAGTGATGATCGATCCCCTTAATGATGCCCAAGTATCAGTAAAACCTCAGTTGACACTTACAGCATTCATGAAAGCATCATAAGCTTCCTCGGCTAGGTATGCCAAAGTTGTCCCGGAATCAACTATTGTTCCTTGGCTGCTCGATGTTGAAAACACTGATGGGTTTATTGATAAAACTTGTCCACCAACTGAAATGCTTCGCAGATCAAGATTATAGTGAGGCCTGAAATTTTTTGGTGCAAGACTGGTTAAGCAAATAGCCTATGAAGCCTTATATGTTCCAATGATGAACAATATTTATATGCAGGGCCTACGAATCTAAATGACAGATGAAAAACCAGAGTTACGAGTCCAGCTATGATGAGATAAAACGAGAAAGAGACATTAAGAATTTCTTCCAAAGAAAAGAGCACATACTGTGATCGGACAAGTGGCGTATAAACGATATTTGGCTCCACGATCTCACCAAAAACAAGCACACCTCCACCACCATTATTCCCTTTCAAGCAGTGAGAAAACATTCTAGGTGTTATTCCCTGTGAAGAAAGTTGAGAGATTACAGACAAACTCTGCTGCCCAAACCCAAAGATTCCATCAACTGCTCTATCAGACTTTGTCAAGTCCCCGGTCTGCGACACACTACACCTGTTTCACAATCCATGACCTTTTAAGCCAACAGATTCCACTTTCTAAATCAAACAAATTCAAAACAACACGATTAGCATTTCAATATCAACGGACTACACAGCTCACCCAAACATAATAGGTGCCGTAGAATTAGTAGTCATAGATCCCTCGAGTATCGAATTCAAATGCAACAAATCAGCTACATAATAGCCCGATGTCCCACTACCATCTCCATACTGAAATGCGTAACTGCACTGATTGGTCTGGCTCGAACAGCCAGAATCCGATGATTGGAGACCTGCTCGACATCTTGTGTCCGAACATGGGATTAATGAAGCTGTTGTTGAGCTTCCAGGATCAAACAAATTAAGTTCAATCTGCAAGAAAAACAAAGTTGCTAAAGTCTTTTTTTTTTCCTTTCAATCAACTATACAACTGAGAAAACAATAAGAGCATATACAAGGAAAAGCGAAATTTACTTTAAGTCCACTAGTTTGAGGACAACCATTGCAGGAATTGCACCCTATCCATAAAACATCACTTCCCGTATCAATCTGTACATAAAATTCCCTTGGAGGAGAACCTAATTGTATTTTGGTATAATATAGCCTAACAAAAAAAATCAGTAAATTAAAAGGAAAAAATGAAAATAGAAGTAGCAAAAAGCCAAAGCAAAATCAGAGAAAAAAAGGAGGAGAGTATTAGTAAAATATTATTAATGAATTCTAAAGGAAAAGGAAGACTAGTTACAAGGGAAAAAGAAAAAGAGACGCTAAACAACTTTACCAAAATGAAGAGCAGAGGGGAGACTAATGAAAATGTTAAATTTCATTTAAATAGTAAACACCCAACATAAAAAAATCATCAAATATTTTAAAAATTCAATACAAATTTAGAAACCTAACCTCCAAAAGAAAAATAAAATGGAAAACAAAACCCAGAAAAAGGCAGTAAACAAATTTTATTTGAATTTATTTACCCAACGAGAAACGGATCATAGGTGCCCAGAACAGGAAAATCTACGACACCAACAGAGGAAGACTGCAGCAACCTTCCATGCCTGAGTCTATCACGCTCTCTGAGTTGACTCAGCTCGAGTTCATGACTCGCCAGGGGAATCCTTCTCTCCAGCTGCAAAGTTGAAGGAAAACCACCCATAACTAACGCAGACTCAAAAAGGAAAGCCGCTATCATAATCCAGGCGGTAAAAGTCGCCGCCATTTTCCCCTTCCTTCTCTTACGGAAGCTCTGTAGCACTGTCTAATGTCTTTGTTCTTCTTTTAACAAAATTATTTCTCTGTAAAATAAAATAAGGAAGGGAAATTTGGAAAGAAAAAGAAAGGGAATTGGGGTTTAGCGGAAAACTAGAAAACAAGGAGGAAGATCATTCGGAGAGAAGGATTTAGGAGGGATGAGTTTGGGTTTGAGAACATAGAGCATACAGTTTGAGGGAGAAAGCTTAAAAGGAAACAGAGACGGAAATAAACACGACATGGATTACGTTAATGTTGCCTACTTATATATATATATTTTTAATTTCTTTCAAAAATGTTTTTAATAAAGCATCATTAGGATAAATTATAAACTTCACTATTAAACTTTGATCTCATTCTTGTTTTGTTTATTAACGTTTATGAGTTTTTAATTTAATCATTAAATATTTTATTTATTTTTTATATTTATAAGTAGGTATTACATTACATTATTTTCTTTTCTTTTTCTTTTAGTTTTATCTCCTTTTTGAAAGATTAAAGTTTTACAGTTTTGGTCCTATCACATTGAAGTCAAAATCATCATTCTTTACGTTTTTAATAACTCAAGACAGTAGCAAACTCATCTCGTGGTCTCTTATTATCCTTTCGGTTTAAATTTCTCAAATTACGTTAAAATTCGTGAAACTCAAGTCAAAATTCAAAATTCACAAAGTCCTAGATCACTTTAATAAAACAACAAAGTAAAAGGACATTTCATATTAAAAAAAGAAGAGTAGTTGAAATGGAAAACGAGTGGAGAATTCAAATAAATGAGGATTCTTGGATGGCAATGTAAGATTATGATTTATGACTCATAAAAGCTTTGTAAAGGCACAATACAGCAATTATAATCGAAGTGAATTCCCAATTAAATGAAGGAGAAATTCAACTATCTTTTTAATATGAAAAGCCACCGCTCATTCATTCATTCATTCTCTCATAAATATAAATATAATTAATTGTTTTTAGTTAATGTTTTTAGACCCATTTTGTTCTTAAAATAGTTTTACATGTAATCAAATATAGTTTAGTAGTGTTAACTTATTTTTTTATAATATATTGTTTCATAAGAATTTAAATAAAAAAAATTAGGGTAAACTATATATTTAGTACTTAAACTATCAATTTTGGTATGTTTTAGTACCTAAACTTTTATTTTTTTTCAAATTCATACTTAACATTTAGTTTTTGTTTTATTTTAGTATCCTTAAAAATTCAATGGAACTTTTGCATGTGACATTTTTCATGAGTAAATTACATCATTCATCCTTTAACTATATTCTCACTTCTATTTCGGTCATTAAAGTTTAGAAACTTTCAATTTAAATACTCAACTTTTAAATTGTCATGTTTTAATCAATCTAATTTGTTTTATTAATAATATTTTATGACATTATATTTTTTTATTATTTTATTAATATATTATTAAAATAAAAAATTAAATTTGAAAGTTAGAGTGATTAAATTATGAGTAATTTGAAAGTTAAGTAATTAAATTAAAAAATAAACTTCAATGACCAAAATAGGAATGAGAAGATAGTTAAGGGATGAATGATGAAATCTACCCACAAAAGCGTCATGTTGTAACAGTTTCATTAAGTTTTTAACGGTTGGGTATTAAAATGAAACAAAAATTAAATGTTAGCTATGATTTAAAAAAAATAAAAGTTTAAATACCAAAACGGATCAAACTAATAACTTAAGTATTAAATGTGTAGTTTATCCTAAAAATTATTATACTTCACAAAGAGGATTTGCATATAATATACAAAAATTTCAAAATATAATCTATAAGAAAGAGATAAATGATAATAAAATTTTATTTATTTTTTCATTATAAATATTAAAATAACTCTAATAATGGGAAATTTATATTATAAAGAAGATTTATGTAGGGTTGAAACTATATGTTGTGTTGAAGGAGTCTTGGACGCCCATTTTTTTTAGTTTAAATATATTTCAAAGTTTTCTAATAAAATTATATATATATATATATATATATATATATATATATATATATATATATATATATACTATTTTGATGTGAAATTTAGATTATAAAGAAGATTTATGTAGGGACGAAGATGACTATCCAGCTCAGTTGGTAGAACACAAGGTTCTTAACCTTGAGGTCGTGGGATCGAGTCCCACGGAAGGCATTTCATAATTCATAGGTCTTCTATAGAAGCTGCTCTCAATTTGGTGTTGAGGGCAACCTACTATCTTACCTCCCCTTACCCCATTACATTTGGGAACAAGGGACAACCATTTATGTAGGGACGAAACTATACGGTGTGTTGAAGTAGGGGTTATCAAATTCGGGCATAGGATTTTTGGGTATTCGAAGTTTTGGGTACCCAGATCTTCAAGTAATTGATTGGTCGGTCTGTAACTTGAACCGGATGTTACAGGTATCTGGTCATTGAGTACCCGAATTTTTCAAATTATTAATTTAAAATAAACATATACAAATTTAATTGTGTACTCGGGTAACCTGGTACTAGAAAAAAAGCATGCACAAATTATTAGTTTTAAGGATTTCAATTTTGGGAATGAACATTTTTTTTTTAAATTTTATTAGTTTAACTTAATATATAAAATTATTAAGTATTAATAATTAAATATGTAGTAATTTTATTATCTATAAAAAATATAATTGGGTATCCGAAAAATTTTAACTTTGTGACTTGGGCCCCACCCGGAAAATGTCGGGCTGGATACCCGACTTGGAACTTGAATTTTTTTTTTAAAATACCCGATTTTTTTATCGAGTCGGCGAGTCGAGTCTTCCAGATCATTCGGGTTGGGTATTTCTGAACACCTCTATGTTGAAGGAGTCTTACCTCTATTTTTTTTTAGTTTAACCATATTTCAAGTATTTTATAAGTTTGGAAACTAATCAAATTGACTTTGAATCATAATATTTAAGTCTTTATTGTTTAGTTTCTTACCTCAACGAAAAAAATATTATATGTCTAGAACATATAATTGATTGGTTTTAAAATTAGATAATTGACTCATTGTTCTTGGTTTAAATATTTATTTGGTCCCTATCAATTTTGAAATTAAACAATTTATGTCTAGAACAAGTTTATTTTATTTACAAACTTTTAAAATTCTTACCAATTTTAAAGTTTGACAAATTACCCCTCTAATATTATATCCTAGTTCAATCACTGGATTCATATAATCTTAAATCTAACATCGTAAAAAGATAATGGTCTAATGTTTTGTTGTGATTATATTGTGTTATAAACTTGTTAAAAATGAAGAAGTACATTTTTTTGAAGTAAAATTTTACTTCCCAATTAAATTAACCAAATATGATAAATTAACACAGTTGATAGTGTATTGAATAATCTTATATTATGCACGAATCAAGTGCCTCCGTGATGAAGCAATTGTTTTTATATTTTGAGGATCTGGGTTCGAGCACCATAGATGTCAGGGGTGTGAACATTCAATGCGAAAGATTGAGAGCTATCGTTGAACAAATATTGTCTTGTATTTCACCCATATTAATAAAAAAATAGTCTTACATTATGATAATCATATTACTAGATATAATCTTATATTTTGAAAATGTATAATGCTAAAATTAACATATAATATTCGATTGAATAATCACTTTGACTCAATTTTAAGTAGTTTAACTCTTAATGTTTCATTTTCGGATAAAATAATTGCAACTTCCTGAAATTCAGCTTGGAAGTATTATTTCAGAAATTGAATCTTGGAGTTATTTAGTTTTGGAAGTTTTAGACTTGAATGGAAGAAAAGCGATGTTCTAAAGGGTTAAATCATGATTTTTTGAAATTCTAAACCATTTTCGTGAATTTTACTTATGGAGGTACTAAAACCCTAATTTCCTTTTTTTATTAATCTAAGTACAAGACAGTATCTGTTTAAAGATAACTCTCAACCTTTCAATATTAAACGCTCAAATCTCTAACATATATGGTGCACGAACCCGGGTCCTTAAGGAATAACAACAATTCCTTTACTACAGAGACTAAGTGGTTCGTGCCCCATCTATAATTATGAATAAAAGTTAAAAAAAGAATAGTAGATCAACCTTGTAAGGATGAAACCTACGCCCTTTGGCTTATTAAGGATCTCCCTCAATGACAAATACAAACATAAAATAGATAAATAACCAAAATATAAACATAAAAAGAGATAGATGACCAAATAGATAATTGACCCTATTCTATAGGATACAGCGAATGGTATAATGATTATGATTTATTTGTTTGAAATGAATTCCATTTCAAGACTTTGAAAATTGAAACAATCAAATTAACGGTCGCTTTAGGACTTGCCAAATGTTCCATATAACGTACGTTTCTATTTATGAATTTAAGATGTCAAAGATGATATCTTAGCCCATCGAATTTGTCAATTTTCAATATATGTCAAATTATGATTTATGAATTTAAGATATCAAAGATAATATTTTATCTTAAGCAAGGTTAGTGGTTCGAATACTGCGTTTACGAATGGAGCAAACTGAGTTGGGAGAGTCGCCCTCGCCTCTGCGGTATCCGATATGGATTAATCGGTCAATAGATGAGATACCAGTGATTAATTAAAAAAAAGATAATATCTTATCCTTCATTGATTTTCAATTTTTAACCGAGGTTTTAAAGTTATTTATTAAGGATGAGTCCATGACAGTGACACTAACGATGAATATCGCTGAACACTATTAATTTAATTTATAAAAATTTATAATTTTAAAAGAATCAACGTATAATTAAAATTAGGGTCCGTTTGTTTGGGGACACTACAATAAATTTCTATTATTATGACGAATTTAATTTTATCAAAATTAATTTTGTCACTATTAGTAGTTTTTTAGTGACAAAATAAATAATTGTCGCATTAAATTAAAAAATATATACAATTATGACAAAAGTTAAAATCGTCATAATAATTTGTCACAATTAGCAAATATGTGTAACATATGGTGACAAAATAAATTGTATTACAAATTTTTGTTACAAATGTTTCCCTTCATTTTTTTTTGCACCAAATTAAAGACATACAGTGACAAATTTTTTTAACTAAAAGTTTTAGTAACTATGACAGAAAAATTATCACAACAAATAATGAGATTTAGATTTGTTGTGACAAATTTTGTTTGTAATTATATATTTTAATATATTGAAAAAACGTATAGTCACAAATTATTATCTCAATTTTTTTGTGCAAAAACAAAATCATATAATGAAATGTTTTGTAACTATAAGCTATAATTATTGTTACAAAAAAGTTGTCACAACAAATAATAAGATTCAAGATTTTAGTAAAAAAAATAGTCTTTGTCGTTATATGTTTTAATTATAGTGACAAAATATATTATCATAAAGAGTTTCATCCATATTTTTTTGCGTTTAGTGACAAATTTTGTAACTATAAGTGTTAGTAATTATTACAAAAAACATTGTCACAAAAAATAATGATATTTACGTTTTTGTAACAAATTATATTTATGGTTATAAATTTTAACAATAATGATAGCATATATTATCATAACTATTTTTCTCAACCTTTTTGTTTCAAAAGTTATATTGATAATTTTAGTAATTATAATTTATAGTTATTATTATAGAAAAAATTATCACATCAAATAATAAAATTCAAGTTTTTGTAACAAATTATTTTTGTATTTATATATTATATTCATTATGAAAAATTATACTATCAGAATCATTTCTCCCTATTTTTTAGTGTCAAAAATGTTATATAGTAACAAAATATATTGTCATAAATATTTTCATCCATTTTTTTGTGCAAAAAAAAAAAATCATATAGTAACAATTTTCGTAACTATAAGTGTTTATAATTATTACAAAAAAAACATTGTCACAAAAAATAATGGTATTCACATTTTTTGTGGCAAATTATACGTGTAGTTATGAATTTTAATTATAGTGATAACATATATTGTGATAAATATTTTTTTCCACTTTTTTGTTTCAAAAATTTATATTGATAAGTTTTGTAATTATAATTTATAGTTATTTTTATAGAAAAAAAATTATCACATTAGATAATAAAATTCAAGTTTTTTGGTAATAAATTATTTTTTTAGTTATATATTTTAATCATTATGAAAAATTATACTATCAAAAAAATAAATAACTATAATATAGATAAAATATAATAAACAAAAAACAACATGCAAAATTAACTATAATTGGCCTCGGGAACATTAGCTACCATGAAAATATCATCTTGCGACATCTATGAACTCGATGCGGAGACGTAATTGGCCTCCACCTCCGCCACCTTCTTAACAACAACAATCTCGGCCTCTGCACAAGCAGCGTTCGTGGTCTCCCGACGTGGAGCGAGACGAGGCATGGCTGAGGCGGAAGGAAAGCTACGGCGATGGCCTCCGTCGGTCTCAGAGCTTCTCCAACGACGATTTGGAGGAGCTCAAAGGTTGTATCGAGTTAGGTTTCGGTTTCGAAACGGACTCACTTGAACTGGATCTGAAGCTCTCCGATACTTTACACGTTTTGTCGTTTTACTGCGTCGTTAATCGTCAATACAGCTGTCGACTGTCGAGTACTTCATCCGCATCTTCGATAGGCTCTTGCAGTGACATCGGCGACAACATAATCGATAAAGGCAAGTTTTATTATCAAACTAATTTTCCTCATTAAATTTAATTAATTACATTTTAATTGTTTTATTCGATTCCCTTTTTTTTAAATAGGCGATGATCTTGAGACGGTTAAGACCAGGATGCGACAATGGGCGCAAATGGTGGCTTGTTCGGTGCAGTAATTTTCCGGGAATCCAAACTGATTTCTCAATATAAAAAATTGTGACTAGTAATATTCTTTTACAATAACAAATTGTAAAAAATGATTTAGTCACAATAACACATTAAATTTAATCAAATTAAAAACTTATGTCAAATTTATTTCGTCATTATATTTTGTCAAAATAAAAAATTGTGACAAATTTATTTAATCAAAATAACAAATTATAACAGATATTAATTTCTCATTATAAAACTTTATGACAAATAATATTATTTTACAATAACAAATTGTAACAAATTATTTAGTCTCAGTAAAAAGTTATAAAAAAATTTAGTGACAAAATAAAAGTAGTGAGAAAATAAATTTTATTGTAATATGTATTTTTTTCACGAAAAGTTTTTTGTTTGATGTTATAATTTAAGTTAATTGTAACGAAATTTAATTTTTGTGATTAAATAATTATTTTTATTTTAACAAATATTTTGTCTCTGTAATTTACATTTAGTAACGAAATAGCAACTGTGACAAAATAATTTTTGTTGCCTTATATATTTTCGTCACAAAAATCATTTATATTTGATGTTTAAATATAAGTTAGTTATGACAAAATATACTTCTCGTGACGAAATAGTTAATTAATTGTGACAAATATTTTATTGTGATAAGTTAATTATAGTAACCAAATTTCATTGTTACAATAAATAATATACAATGGTAACAAACACAATTTTGTCACAATATACTTTACATGACAATGTTATTCTAACAAACATGGTAACAAATAAAATTGGTCAGAATAAATATATCGTGACAAATTTAATACTTTTAGTGATAAATAATTTTGTTGAAACAATCGAAATTTATTGTAGTGGCCCGTTTTCCTGTGTTTGGTTCAAGTAAACAGGAAAGTCAATGTATTCTATTTTATGGTCAACGGAAAAATCAACCCTTCTCACTGTAAAACCATGGTTTTCAGAACCGAATCGGCCAGCGAATCGGACGTGCTATCGGTTCACTGGTTCAACCGGTTGAATCGGTAAGATCGGTCGAAAAAATCGGACGACGTCATAATTAATTAATTATTCAAAATATTTAAATAAAAATATAAAATAACATTTAATAAAAACAGTTTTTATATCACAAGTCATATTCAAAGCAAGTTATAACATATATAAGTTAAAAACCATAAAATCAAGTGAAACAAAATGATTCAAATCAACTACAACGTAATATTTAAGGTAAAACATATTAAATAATAAATATAACTATATAACTATAATCAAAAAATAAATTTGGGGCTAAAAAAATTATAACAAACGATGTCGTTTGGTTTAATTTTTTTTTTAAAAATAAATCTCATGTGGCTAAGAAACATAGAAGAGCATCATAAAAGTCTAAAGAGTAAAAATATGAAAACAAAACAATCTCACATGGCTAAGAAACATAGAAGAGCATTCCAACTGACTTCTATAAATAATAGAGGTAATTTGACATTCAAAATCATGGAGCCTTTTGGTGAGCACAGAGCGAACTATTTTTTCGCTTCAATCGAGATTGAATTTCAGGCTTCAATCGAGTTTTTAAATTTTTTTTAAGTTCGAGCTTTTTTTAGTTCAAGTTTCAATATTATATTTCGAGTTCGAGTTAAATTTGATAATTTTTAGCTCGTGAGTTTTTAAGTCGAGTTGAGCTTACTTTTAAAGTTTTCGAGTTCGACTCATCTTGTTTAACAAACGACGTCGTTTGATTTAATTTTTTTAGAAAAAAAAAACAAAACCGGTTTTCAACCGGTTCACGATCCGGTCCAAAACGATTCCTTCCAGTTCACTAGTAACGGTTTAACTAGTGTAGAATGAACTGGATTAGGCAACTATTTCCGGTTAAACCGATTGAACCAACCGATCTGATCCGATTTTCAAAACACTTTGTAAAACAACTTACCATTTTGGAAAAGGGGTTGTCATTTTCTAACACACGCTCGTCATTTTCCCTTCCTTCTCACCGGCGATCCAGTGGCCTCCTTCTCACCGGCAATTATTGTCCCAAAATCATTCGCGATCCAGTGGGTTTGTTTTATTTTGATAAATTTTAATAAGTAGATGTTTGGGTTAGTCACAGTGGACTCTTTTAGAGTAATTTAGTAATCAATTAACTGAAGATCAATGCCAAAATGTTGATTTCTAATTGTTAGCAATGTGTGAAAGTTAGGTGCCGAGCTTGTTTATAGTTTGTTGTTTGGCCATGCCGATTTGATTGTGTTGAACTAGAATTGCATGTTGAGAATTAGATATTGATGTGGTTGTTAGTTTTAACTAGTTAGCAAAGCTCCAATATCGATGTAATTACTATAGTCTTAAATGCGTTCTGAAGTTTTTATGAGCGGCACTGTTGATGATATGCACTGTTTTTGTTGGAGATTGTTATGGCCAACAATTTTGGATCTTATTTGTATATTTCCGGAGTTTGGGCAGCGCATAGATTGGTTAGAAACTCCCTTCAGCTTGTTCTAACTCCTTTCACCATCTACTGCAAACCCTCAACCTCTTAACCTTGCCTTTTACCACCATGAAATTAGTAATAAAAGAGGGAGGGTTAAACAATGTTGAAGTGAGGTAATAGAGAGCATTTGTCATAGCCAATTTGTAAAGGATGACACTGGTCATGTTTGTCATATAATCCGAGCCACAGTTATGCTTTGCCTTTTTATGCCTGACTGGCCTAAGTTTAGTGATGAATAGTTTATAAATTTGCGGTTTGTCTTCTTAGTTCCTCTTTTAACTGAACTAGTATTGACTAGGATGTGAGGTTTGCATGAATTGCTTTTTCGGGGCATAGCAGTTGCTATATTTACAAATCAATGTTTGCCGATATGACATTGTGCCATTTGTTCAGGTCATTGCTGTTGTTTTATATATTTATATGATCAGAACATAATGAGGCTCTAGGTCTTTGTTGTGCGCTCTATTGTCCTGTATCAGAACAAAACAAATCTACATATACATCTTATTCTCTAACTCAGTTCAAGCTTTTTCTTATTTTGTTTTACTTATATTTTACTTATATATAATTATATAAAAAATAAAATGAACCTTTAATAAAACTAAAAGGTAAAGAATAAAAACATATCGAATATGTATGCTTCTTTACTAAAAACAGATTCTGAAAATTGTTTTCAGAAAAATTAACCAAACAGTGTAAAACATTTTACAATGTACCATCCAAACACTGGAAAATGTTTTCTAGAAAATATTTTCCATAAATGTAATTCATTTTCCAAAAAATGTTTTCAGTGAAACAAACGGACCGGACCCTTAGTTAAAATTAAATGTAAATTGTTTTAAATAAAAGATTAATTACATTAATTTCCATTATCTTTTCTTAACAATAATTGGATCAAATACCAACCCCTAAATTAAAAAAAACCTAAATATTTTTCTATTGTTTAAATAATTTACCTTTAGAATTTTAATTAATTTATAATTATACATTAAATCTTTTAAAATTTTAAATTTTTATAAATTAAACTAATAATGCTCATCAGTATTTATCGTTAATGATATACTCGTCGAACATTGTATAATTTTCCTATTAATTAATAATATAAGTCTTCATTGAGACTTATTGTATCAGTCCATGCTTGTAGACTAAAACTTAAGAGTTATACTACTCGGTAAGCTTAACACATTGATAAAATATTGGTTGAAAATATAAATTATTTTTTTAAAATTAATATTATCTTCGGTTTTTTGTCCAATAGGGTAAATATTTTAATTATTTAACCCAATAGGATATGTTGTAGTTTATTTTGGGATGTTTAACATTTGTTGGTAGTGACGAGTTTCAATGGAAATTATTTTTAAATCAATGTATTAATATTTAATTTTTTTTTTTGAAACTCATCACCTTGACCTGACGAATTTTATCAAAATATTTTTTCAAGTGTTTTGTCTTTTTTAAAAAGTGAAACTCGTCATGCTAAAGTGAGGAGTTCTGTTAAAATAATATTTCTTTTAAAATTAGTGGACGTTTATAGCCGTTGGCAAACCAATGGCATGATTTTTTTAATTAATGGAACTTGTATTTTCACAAAGTTTTCATTATAAATAGGAGCGAGTGAGTTGATAAAGTGTATATGAGATTGAAATTATGTATTTGTGGTAAGAATATTACCATAAATTTCCAAATGGTATATTTGGGTTTGATTACTCAGGCATCGATGATTCAGATTCGAGCTCGTCTTTAGATGATAAGTGGGTAAAGGAGGTTATGAAGTCTGTCAAGACGGTATTTCGCCCGGCGAAAACACAAGTGTCGTTGCTTTCTAAATCTCGTCTCGAAAAAGTGAGAGTTTTTCTTATGGTATAAGATAAAACACAATTTGTAGAGTCGCCACCAATCATTTTATTAAGGTGTGATTGGTCACAAAAAATGTTATGTTATTTTAATAAAATTTATAAAAATAATATTAAAATATCATAAAAGGGTATGCTTACTAGAAAATGAGTTCGGGAGTCGGTTACATGTGGGGAAGGATTAGTACCCCCACAACGCCCAAAATTGGTACCTTGTTTATTAATTAATGTCTTTGCAATAAATTAACAAATTTGTATTTAATTTCAATTTATGATCCCATAAAAATATTAAGGATATTATTTTATACAAACAAATTATTTAAAATAAATTACTAATAAGTTAAGAAAATATTTTATAATTTATTGTATAAAATAAAATAACCCAAACACACATAATAAATTTAATGATTAAAAATAATAAAATTTTAGGTTACTATTAATAAATACTTAATATGCAAAATACTATAATAGTAAATAATTCTAAAAATAATATTTAAAATTATTATTTTAAAACTAAAGGATTAAAATTGTAAAATATCAAAATTAAAAATCCTAATTCTAAATATCATGAAATCTAGGTATTATTAGTGTAAATAATCCTAAAATATTATTTAAATTAAAATATTAAACCTCAGTGATTAAATTGTAAAAATATATAAATTAATGGTCTTAATTCAAAATATTATAAAATATAATTACTAATAGTGTAATTTAACCCTAAATGACTATTCGGGATTAAAATATAAATAATTAAAACATCATAGACTAAATATGTTATTTACCCTAAATATATGTAAAATATGCGATTAATGATTAAAATAAAATAAAATAAAATCTAAAAATCAAATTATAGTGCACAAAAATCAATTTCAGTGACTAAATTTTAATGCATACAAAATACAGGGACCACATACATGATTTGTGCATTTAAGAAATTACGCATAAGCCCTTCTCCAAAACGACGTAGTTTTGAAGAGGATATAAATAGGCCTTAAATGGTATAAAATCCTCATTTTCTCTCATTTCTTTATTTTACTTCTCTCTAAAGAGAGAGAAGCTCTTCCTTCTTTCTAAACTCCCTCACCGGAGGGAGAGCCGGTCACCGGCCGACCACCACCGGATACTATTCCGATTGTTGGTCACTATTCACGGTGGCTGAAAAAAAATAAAAATACCTCAAAATGTAGATCGACTTTCCCTCGACCCGAATCTAAGTTTCTTTTTCACTAAAAGCTAGTCAATCGGACTAGATCTGAGATTTTACCTTCAGTAAAATCACTTTTCCGATGATGTTTAAGCTTCAACAGTGGTAAGATCTCTTCTCCTTTCTTTTGCTTCCTCTGTTCGTTTCTCTCAGTCGTCCGTTGCTTCTCTTCGCGTTCTTGTTGTTGTTATTTTTTTGTAGGTTTTCAAGGCTTTTTATAGGCATCGGAAAGCTTCAAACAACCGTTCATTTTGGTGAGTCACCGGATCTACAATGGTGACTCACCATAGGGAGTGAGATGTGCGGTTCTCCTTGTTTCTTCTGGAGTCTTCTACTGAGGCGGCGGCATGGCAGTGTTGGAGTGGAACACTTGGACGGTTGGAGGAAAAGTGTGTGAAACCCTTGCTACTAGGTTCTAGATCGGGTCAAATGGGTTTTGGTTTGTAAATATCTATTGTAATAAAATTTATTATTTATTAATAATAATTATAATAATAATAATAATATAAAAAGGACGGGACGAAAATGACTGTCAACAAAGTCAATACTTGATCAACCTAAGGAGAGAATGAAACTTAAAGAAAAGAATAAGGTGATGAACATCGAGAAGGAAGAGAAGAATGAGGAGGAGAAGAAGAATTATGAAGAGTTGTTGATCCGACGTAGCAAATGACTTGTAGAGAAAAAAGAAAAATAATTGTGTAGAAATTGAGAAGAAGGAGGAGACAAAATTTATTTTGTATGTAGATTCTTATGTCGATGAAATGGTTTAAATATATGTATGAATTTGTGGTTAGTTAAAAATTATTTATGAGTAGTTTGTAATTATATATAAAAAAATAAAAAAATATAGATGGATAATCATGTTCATAGATTATTCGACGATCGACACAACAAAACAACATGAGAACAGAATTACGAAGCTTTTATCGGCCCACTTGATATTTAGGAAGATGTGGACAATGCTTCCTATTATGACCTTCACCTCTACAATGGCCACAAAGCTTTGGTAGGTCTTGCTTTCGTTGTGGATCACCTATATCAGTATGAATTTTAGTAGATTCAGTTTGACCCTTCAACTTCTTTCGTAATTGTGGATTTGGAAACCATTCTTCAAAAATTATTGGTGGTCAATAAGCATCATTTGGGAGATACTTAAACTTACAGTTGTATATGTTGCACATAATATGCAGGCTATAACAATCATCATCATACGAGTATGGATCAATATTAACATGCATACATGCAACAACGTGAGCGCATGGGTGTCTGAAAGCTTGAAATCGTCCACAATCACACCATCTTCTATTCAGATTACTGATGTATGTGGTAGAATTACCACCTTCACGTGGTCGAACAAGTGCTTGGACAACGTAATCAGAATCAAGTATAGCGAAATTATGGACAAACATTGATGTTGCATGTGTTTGATTTTTGTTCATTGCCTTCTCCAAATATAGAGCCCAATTTCTGTCATTGTTGATCATTGCCTCTATTTGTGCACTTTTGTCCGCCCAAACTTTACCCAATCGGAAGTAAGTCTCCTTAACAGTATTTGCCACCGGAAGATGTCTAGTCCCTTTAAGCACTGAATTTATACATTCAACAAGATTGATTTTGCACATCACAAGGTGCTTTTACTGAACTTCTTAGGATTATAATAGAATCTCCATTATGGTATGGTTGAAAGATACATTATTTCCTAGTGAAACCATTGTTGTTTATGGTACATGGTTCTAGTAGTACTATTAGGCGTTTTCGTTTCTCTGGAATTGTTTGGCAATGTGGCTCTTTAACGGTTGTAATGTTGTTTTGTTCCCGAACAACTTTCATTCTCCGTTGAACACAGGTTACTGGGAGGAGTGACAGAGCGAAGCCTTTGCCGTTTAAGGTGGAGTCTAGTGGCCCTTGGGGATTTGGTGGATCAAATGAGGGTAACCCGAAGATCAGTTCTAAGTTTGTTGCACCGTGCTCTTATATGAATAAGTAAGTTCATTACCCTTATCTAAAGTTAGATATGCTTTTTTAGAGTAATTTCTCTTATGTTTTACCGAGAAGTTACATGAAATTTGATATTTGGGTATCGGCATATAACTTATAGCAAATACCATGTACCCACTGAAACTTGAGTAAAGCTTAATTCATCAAAGATTATTGACAAAAGCTTGCCTTCCAATTTTCAACATTTTAGATATATTGTTCTATTCTCCTCCGTTTCACATCTTTCATGCACATTATGAATGTTTTTTCTGCTATAATGACAATATTGCTTTGTCATAGACTGCAACTTATGTGAGCCAATGCCTTATGGTCTCTTGTAGTATTGTTCTTTAAGTTTTGCAGTTCTTTCAAATTTAGCGTACATTTGCGATCTTACCCTGCAAAATAGAGATAGGCACAAAGCTTCCAATAGTTGGTGAGCAGAAATGGATATGGATATGTTCATTCAATGTACCCATGGCTCCAGGGAAGACACGATCGATTGCAGTACCCGAAACTTCTTCCAGTTTTCCGTCCCTGGGCCTGCCTGGTGGCAGGTGAGCACTATTTCATTTTGCTTCTTGTGCATGTGCTTGTCAGTTTGTGTTCAATGTTCCAGTTATACAGGGATACTAAACTGAAATATGGAACCAGATACTTGTCTCATCTGTCGGTTTGCTTTAGCTGGCATGTAGGTTCCTAATTAGAATTTTTCTATGATTCATTCTGCATAAATTGGTATCACCCATTCGAGGCTTATCGTGTTAGGTTGTTCCTAGATGGTTCGAACACTGGACATCAAACAAAGTTTATGATGGAGATATGATTGTACTTCAAGGCCAAGAAAAGATATTTCTTTCAAAATCAATGGGTTCCAAGGACATCAATCAGGAATACACAAAGCTCACATTTACATCGACACAAGCCGATCGATTCGTCTTGGAATTTCAGAAATGGCTATGGCGTTATGGCAACAGTCAACCGGAATGGCTCAACACCACCATCCAACAACCTCTCCCGTCAACAGTATTATCAAAACGCCAGGTATTGCAAAACTCATAAATTCACTGATATACAAACACCGGAGCATGGTCTTAAAACATTTTTCATAATCATTTGCAGATGCTAGATAGACTCAAGCAACACACGCTCAAGTGTTCATCATGAAAACAAGCTTACACTTCATTCCAAACATGGCAAAAGATCTTAATCGGCACAAGCGTTGCATTCTGCACATCCGCTGGCATCCCATCGGATTTCCAGATCGGGGTTGTCTTAGCAGTGCTTGCTGTGGTTTCAACTGGTTTGGCATTTGCATTACACCAGCTCAAAAAGAACTTCGTTTTTGTTGATTATGTACATGCTGAAATCGATTAAAGCAAGTTTGAACTGTATTTTGCTGGGAACAAAAACATTGAGAAACATCCAGTATATATACAACATATTTTTGTGGGTCTAATTACAGGTTGAATCCTTTTACTGCACTAATATCTGAAATCTCTTTTTCTCACAGAATTAAGTATTATGCTAACGCATATTTCTACATAATAGAAAGATTAAAACTTTAAAAACTCAAAGCGAAGATAAGTAACAGAAAACTAACCAATTCACAATATAATTAATTTTCCATTTAAGCTCTGCGAACTACAAAAAGAACCATAAGAAAACATCCTTAAAATCTACTGCTTCTTACAACAAAGACACCTGTTTTCAATTGATATGACTGTAAACTAAGAACTGGTGAACTTAGTAACAGCCTTAGTGCCTTCGGACACAGCGTGCTTGGCCAACTCCACTGGCAGAACCAATCTGACGGCAGTCTGAATCTCACGGGATGTAATGGTGGGCTTCTTGTTGTAACGAGCGAGCCTCGAAGATTCTTGAGCCAGCTTCTCGAAAATGTCGTTGATGAAGCTGTTTATGTTGCGGAAGACAACTATCGAATTGAGCAAAATCACAACTGATAATTTGATAAAATAAAAATGAAGATAAAGAAGACACAAAATTTACGTGGAAAACCCCTAAATAATATAGGATAAAAACCACGGGCAACGGTAGAAGAATTTCACTATGAGAAAATAGGAATTACAACCTCTCTCGATCTACCAAGGAGAAAACAATGATAATTCTCTCTTGATAAAAAAAGGAGAAAACAACTCTAATAAACTCTCTAAATTCTCTCTAGTATTGGAAGAAAGCTAGAATGCTTTGGGATGGTTTTGAAACTAAATGGGTTAGGGTATTTATAGTTAAAGCTTAAGAACTAATCTTGAAAATATCCTAAAGTACAATGACTAAATGTGAGATTTTACCATTACCAAAAAAATCAATAATTTTGATGAATCATTATGCCAACTAATGCACTTTATCATTTATGCCAACTAATGCACTTTATCATTGCTGCCAACTAATGCACTTTCGGTGCTTTATTGAAACTAATTTGGTGCTTGCATGGCTGGCAACTTTCAATAATCTCCCACTTGAAGATTTGATTGGAACAATCATATCTTCACACCATTCTTTCTACCTTGTACCATCATGTTGCTTACGTCTCTGACAGGCCACAAGAGGATCGACACCAAGTAAATTTATCAGCATTGATCGCCTTCATCATGAAATCTGCTATGTTGTCTTTGGTATAGATCTTCTGCATATCTACCGACCCTTCTTCCACCTTTTCACGAATGAAATGGTACTGAACTCGTATGTTCTTTGTCCTTGAATGAAATGCTGGATTCCTTGTTAAATGCAAGGCGCTTTGACTGTCACAAAATAAAGAGACATACTCTTGATTGTGCCCAAGCTCCTCCAATAGCATCTTCAACCAGATTGCTTCTTTACTATCTTGTGTAGTTGCTACATATTCTGCCTCTGTTATGGATGTAGCCACAACTGACTACAATTTTGAAACCCAGCTTACAGCTCCACCAGCAACTTTGAACACATATCCTGTAGTAGATTTGCTTTTATCCAAATCCCCTGCATAGTCAGAATCGACATACTCATTGATAAGTAAGTTTGATCCTCCATAATATAATGCAATATTTGAGGTCCCTTAGATGTATCTCAGGATCCTCTTTACTGTATTCCAATGTTCTTTGTCTGGATTCGCCATGTACCAACTAACCACTCCCACTGCTTGTGCAATGTCTGGTCTTGTGCATATCATAGCGAACATTAAACTTCTCATTGATGATGCATACGGTACTCGAGACATCTTCATTCTCTCTTATTCACTACTAGGACTCATATTGGAGGATACTTTGAAGTTAATAAGAAGAGGGGTAGAAATTGGCTTACAATCTTGTATGTTGAATCATCACAAGATCTTCTTCAAGTAATTCTTTTGTGAAAGCCAAATCTTCATATTACTTCTGTCTCGGTGAATTTGCATCCCTAAAATCTTGTTTGCTGATCCCAAGTCCTTCATTTCAAATTCCCTAGCCAGTTGTACCTTCAATTCTTCAATATGATCTTTGTTGGGTCCTGCAACCAACATGTCATCCACATACAACAACAATATAACAAAATCGTTATCACCAGACCTCTTGAAATAAGCACAAGGGTCTGCATTAAGTTTGTTGTATCCAAGGCACATAATGAAGGAATCAAATCTCATATACCAACACCTCGGCGCCTGCTTTAGACCGTACACAGATTTGTTCAACCTGCAAACCAAGTTCTTCTTTTCGTCTTCTTCAAAACCTTCAGGCTGGAGCATATAAATCTCTTTTTCAAGTTTCCATGAAGAAAAGATGTTTTAACATCTAGCTGCTCTAGATGTAAATTCAATGTAGCACACATTGCCAAAACTACTCGAACTGTTGTTAGTCGAACCACAGGAGAAAATATTTCATTGAAATCAATACCTTTTTTAGCATATTCTTTGACCACCAGTCTTACACGATTCTTCTCCACTTGATCGTCACTATTTCGCTTGATTTTGAAGACCCATTTGTTACCAATTGGCTTCCTTCCTTGTAGTAGTGGCACAAGGTCCCATGTATTATTTTTATGAAGGGCTTTGATTTCTTCTTGCATCGCCATCATCCACAGTGAAGCATCTGAGCTGTTTATTGCCTCCTGGTATGTTGATGGCTCACGTCCTCTGTTAAAAGGTAGTATGCAATATTACCTTCTATAACATAATCTGAGTGCCAATTGGGACGTCTTCTTACACGATCTGATTGACGAGTTGTTGGAGCTTCAGAACTCTCTGGTTCTTGTTCATCATGTGTTGGTTCTGCTTCAGAAGAATCTCCTTGTTCAACATCCTTTTCTACATGTATCTGTGTAGTCTCTGACTTTTCAGCGCTACCATCTTCTTCTTTTCTTTGTAGTTTATCTTCTACAAAGATAACATCTCTGCTGATGATCACTTTGCGGGCAGTGGGATCCCACAAGCGATACCCCTTTACACTATCAGCATACCCCAAGAATTTGCAGTTCTTAGATTTTGGATCCAGTTTTGAGATTTCTTGGGAGTTGTACATCACGTACGCAATACTTCCAAATATATGGAGGTTTAAATAATCAGCTGATTTACCAGTCCACATCTCCATTGGTGTCTTCAGCTCTATTGCAGTTGATGGAGCTCGATTCACCAAATAACAGGCGGTATTGACTACTTCTGCCCAGAATGATTTTTCTAGGCTTGCATCCCTCAACATTGCTCTTGTTCTTTCTAACAAGGTTCTGTTCATCCGCTCTGCCACTCCATTTTGTTGAGGAGTGTTCGCCACTGCGAACTGTCTTTTGATGCCTTCTTTCCTGCAAAAGTCATCAAATTCTTCACTTGTGTATTCTCCTCCATTATCTGTTCTAAAACACTTGATCTTATTTCCAGAATCAAGTTCCACCCGCGCCTTGAAGTTTTTGAAAGTTGAAAACACGCCTGACTTCTTCTTAATAGGGTACACCCAACATCTCCTGGAGTAGTTATCAATAAATGAGATAAAGTATTTTGCTCCACCTAGGGATGTAACTGGTGCTTGCCATACGTCAGAGTGAACCAATTCTAGAACACTTTTGCCTCTAGAATTTGATTTGTTGAATTTCAATCGGTGATGCTTACTTGTTATGCAATGCTCACAAAAAGGAAGTGTTACCTTTATTAAGCCTAGAAGTAGCTTTTGCTCCACAAGGACTTTCATTCCTTGTTTTGACATGTGTCCAAGTTTCTGATGCCATAACATTGTAGAATATGAACTACATGAGGCAACAGAGGCTTCTTCTTCTAGCAAAGTCTCTCCCTTCAGCATATACAAGTTTGCTGCTATCTTTTCACATTTCAGCACCACAAGCGCTCCACGGAACACCTTCATGATTCCTTTCTGTGTTTCAATCTTGCTTGCATTATTATCCAACAATCCGTATGATAATAAATTTTTCTTCAGGCCTTTCACGTGCTGCACATCTCGAACAACTTTAATTGTTTCATCATACATCTTCAATTTGATGGTTCCCACACCAATGATCTCTAAGGCATGATCACTGCAACTATACACAGATCCTCCTGAGACAGGTTCATAATGATGGAACCATTCTCTTCTTGAGGTCATGTGATATGTTGCTCCTGAATCAATGAGTCATATATCTGCAAATATATTTCTACCTTCCACGGTGGTTGACGCTTCACAACATAGAGCATCTCCATCATCTGAAGTGTTTGCGGTATTGCCTTGTGGATTGGAGTTTTTATTTAGACTCCAACAATCCTTCTTCAAGTGACCCTTCTTTCCATAGTTGTAGCACTTTAAATTCTTTTTTCTCCTCGACTTCGATCTACCATGTTTGTGACTGCTGCTTTGGCCACGATCTGTTGATCTCCCTCTCGTCGTTGTCAACGCTTCTGCCTGTTACAGATTTACTTGTCTTTCTTCCTTGTTCTTGCGCTGATTTTCTTCTTGTAGAACAGCAGCTGCAAAGTCATCGAAGACTAGACTGGTGACATTATTGTTTGTCAAGTTAATGATGAGTTGATCATACAAATCCGATAGACTTTGAAGTAGAAGTTCAGCACATTCTTGTTCTCCTATTTTACAGCTTAAGGATGTAAGCTGAGAAAATAAAGTGTTCAGTGTATTTAAGTGCTCCGTCACTGAAGTAGATTCTATCATACGGGGAGTGTATAATTTTCTCTTAAGGAAAATTTTATTGTGCAGTGATGTGGCCTCGTACAGTTTGGTGAGATGATATCATATCTCCTTAGCTGTCTTCTTCTTCTCGATGCTTGACAATACGTCATCTGCTAATGCTAGATGAAAGTTTGACATATCATTTCCGTCCATTTCGATCCATTTTGTTTTCATCTGTGAAATCTACCGGTCTTTCACTGATAGCTGCTAGACAACCGTCTTTCCTCAGGATGGCCTTCATCTTCAATTTCCACAATGAGAAATTTCTCTCATTTAATTTTTCAATATCAAATTTTGTTGTCATAGCTTCTTTTACGAATAGCTCCCACTATTTCACTGTCGTGAATAGTTCTTTGAAACCTTCAAAGAATGGGTAATAACTTCTTACTTTCTTATGTTGGAGGATCCACATTTTGGTGGCAACCACAAAGACAATAAGCAGATATTACACACTCTAATCTGGCTCTGATACCAATTGTTGCGGAAGACGACTATCGGATTGAGCAAAATCACAACTAATAATTTGACAAAATAAAAATGAAGATAAAGAAGACACAAAATTTACGTGGAAAACCCCTAAATAATATAGGGTAAAAACTACGGGCAACGGTAGAAGAATTTCACTATGAGAAAATAGGAATTACAACCTCTCTCGATCTACCAAGGAGAAAACAATGATAATTCTCTCTTGATAAAAAAAGGAGAAAACAACTCTCAAGAAACTCTCTAAATTCTCTCTAGTATTGGAAGAAACTAAAATATTTTGGGATGGTTTTGAAGCTAAATGAGTTAAGGTATTTATAGTTAAAACTTAAGGACTAATCTTGAAAATACCCTAAAGTACAATAACTAAATGTGAGATTTTACCATTACAAAAAAAATCAATAATTTTGATGAATCATTATGCCAACTAATGTACTTTATCATTGCTGCCAACTAATGCACTTTCGGTGCATTATTAAAACCAATTTGGTGCTTGTATGGCTGGCAACTTTCAATAGTTCATAATACCCATTGCTTTACCGGAAATACCAATATCGGGATGGACTTGCTTTAGGACCTTGAAGATGTAGATCTTGTAGGTTTCAGCACTCTTTTTGGCTTTCTTCTTCTTCTTATCGCCAGTTTCTTTAGGGAGTTTTTTCTCAGCTGGTTTCTTCTCAGCTGGCATCTTCTCGGCTGGATTTTTCCCGGTTGGCTTCTTCTCGGCTTTTGGTGCCATTGAAATATTTGGTTTCAAAGCAGAAAATAGAAAATGTTGTGATTCTCTGACGCAGTGAAGGTAGAAGAGTAAGGTGAATGCATATATAGGGAAAAGTGTGTAATTTGATTGGTTGGTTTTGGTATGGGAGGATAAATGACGTGGAAAGTATGGGCCGTTTGAATTAAGTTGGTGGGATTGGACGGAGAGGATCGGTTCTCGTTCATGCTAAGGATTAACATAAAAGCGGGGATTTAAGTTTCAGTTTTAAAAATATTTGCGCCTTATTCTTATGTGTTGCGGGTAAAAACTAAAGTGTAATCATAATGTGAGCAGCAATGATAAATATTGGTTAAAATTTACATGTATAATTATTAAATTTATTGATCAAATTATTAATATTTATTTTTTTTAAATTTTCTCTAAATAAAATTAGGATTAAAATTAGAATCTATCAAAAAAAATACAGATACAGTTATTATATGTTTGTATTTGTCCGCATACGTTAAGAAAAATAAGGCTCGGGGTGCGTTTGGTTCACGGAATGTAAGATTACCAGTGGGAATAAAAGATTACCAGGGAATAAGATTACTGTAAATGTTGTATTTTGTGTTTGGTTGGTTTAGCAGGAATGTAAGATTACCGTGTTTGGTTAAAGGAATAAAAGATTATTGAAATGTATATTTGACCAAATTGTCCTTATTATATATTTGTATAATATTACAAATCGTAAAATATTTATATATTTTCTTTAAAAAATTAAATTCATAATATTTATATAATTTTTTTTACAAAATTAAAAATATAAAAAAGATTTAATGAAAGGGTAAAATTTTTTTAACCCCTGAACTTCATATAAAATTTTAATTATAGACTTTTTTTTGTAAATCTAAAATAATTTAAGGATAAATTTATAATTTAACCTTCGTAGAATTTTTATTATTCAATAACAGAAGAAAAATATTTTTGAAAAAAAAATAAAAAATTTAAGAGCATTTTAGTTCAAAACGCCGGTAATGTTATAATACCTAAGGGAAGAGAGGTAATGACATTCCCAGTAATATACCCTAAAAAATCTACTATTGGTAATAAAACATTACCAGGAATGAGATTCCCGGCCAACCAAACATGGAAATGTGAGATTCTCATCTTATGGGAATCCCACAATCTTTGAATCAAACACCCCTCAAAGTTTGAAAAAAGATTTAAGACTTTAAAAAAACGAAAATTTCTCTTTTCTAATTTAATTAACTTTTAAAAATTAAAAAACAGTATAATCATTTAATTAGTATATATAGAAATCTTAAATTATATAATAATTTTAAATTTTCAAGAACGACAACTTCACCCACCCTCCTCGATCCATCCCTAATGTCGTATAATATTTTAATATCATTTTAATTTTTGAAAAATACTATAAAATATAAATATTATTTTCAAAAAATCACAAAAATTATCAAACTTTAATAAAAAATAAAAATTTAAATATAATTATGAAATTTTAAATTATTACTAAAAGTTTTAAAGTATCTAAACTATTATAGACTAATTTAAAAACTATTAATATATTAGTAAAAATTATATTTAATATTAAAAAAATTAAAAAAATGTGGAACAAGTTTTTGAAATTTTTTATAAAAAAAATCTACAGCATCGCATAATCACATTTTTAAGATTAAATCAATTTTCTCTTTTAATTTTGTTTAGTGTATGATAACATTAATTTTGATATTAATTGTCACATTTATTTATACTTTAATAACACACTTATTTATATCTTTATGATATATTTCTCTTTTATCTTTTTTAAAAATTTCAGCCATTTTTTTAATTTTTTTTTAAAAAAAGCAACCACAAAAACAAAATTCTACCAATTTAAGGAAACTAACAAATTAAAAACATGATTCATTTCCCATTGAAGTTCTGCAAACTACAAAAAGATCAAAGAAAACATCCTTAAAAGCTGCTGATTTTTACAACAAAAACCTTTTCATTTGAGATGTTTGGAAACTAAGAACTGGTGAACTTAGTAACAGCCTTAGTGCCTTCGGACACAGCGTGCTTGGCCAACTCCCCAGGCAAAACCAATCTGACGGCGGTCTGAATCTCACGGGATGTGATGGTGGGCTTCTTGTTGTAACGAGCGAGCTTCGAAGATTCCTGAGCAAGCTTCTCAAAAATGTCGTTGATGAAGCTGTTCATGATACCCATTGCCTTACTGGAAATACCAATATCGGGGTGGACCTGCTTTAGGACCTTGAAGATGTAAATCTTGTAGGTTTCGACGCTCTTCTTGGCTTTCTTCTTCTTCTTGTCGCCGGCTTCTTTGGGCAGCTTCTTCTCGGCTTTTGGCTTCTTCTCAGCTTGGGCCTTCTCGGCTGGCTTTTTCTCCGCTGGTTTCTTCTCAGCTTTTGGTGCCATTGCAGATTTTAGTTTCAAATCGGGAAAAAGACCAGACAAAGTTGTGAATACTGAACTTGCGATGAAAGGAAACGAAAGGCGAAAGGATTATATAGGGAAGAGGGTTGTAATTTGATTGGTTGGTTTTGGTATGCAAGGATCGATGGCGTGGAACGTATGAGCCGTTGGGTTTGAGTGGATCGCTCCTTGCTCATCCCTTTATGTTTTAGGGATTAATTTAAAGCGGGGATTTTGCTGGGTTTTCTTTTTGAATCCTTGTGTTTCGCGGGCTATCAAAATGTGAGCGGCAGTTGTATTTGTTCACGTGCGTTTAAATACTACCAATTTGGTTTAACTTTTATTTATGTCCGATGTGGATACTAATATTCATTATTTGGACTTGTTTTATTTTTGTGAATAATACATTTAGATTTAGGTTTTATATTTTACTTGTGAGAAAATTCTATAACGCATGTCGTATAGATCAACATATTACTAAAGCGCCGTACGAAATCGTACTACTAGCTAAATCGTCCTTATTAAGTAAATATTAAAAATAATAAATTACAATTTTGTATCTAAATTATCATTTTTATTTAATTTTAGTATTTAAACTTTATTTCTTAAAAATTATTGACATTAATGCTTATATGGTATAACATGTGTCACCACCTATGGGATAAAAAAATAGAAATCATTCTTGCTCTTGGTATGAATTGATCTTAAGTATCTTACATGAGAAACAAATTGTTGGAAATAAAAACTGCAAAATGAAATCGTTAGCACTGACTGTAAATTAATAAAGTAATAAAACAGTAAATCTGAACAATTATGTCATGGTATAAATCACTACCTTAGAAATGAATGTTGCCTCGATGTGTGTAAACGTTGTTATAGGTGGTCGTCCCCAAGTTTAGCACAGCTCTTAGAAAATTTGTACACTTGAATTTTCAGAGTGAACAATGGTGGAATTACTCTTCTCACCAGAAAATATGAAAGCTTTTGAGAGAGTTTTTAAAAGAGAGGAAAAGCTTGAAACGTTGGATGATTTGAAAATAAGAAAAATCATCTCTATTTATAGGCTAATAAGAGGGGTAAAAACTTCAAAAATAAATCAGTCTTAAACACTAATTTAATACCAAAATTAATTGTGGAATAACTGCTTTATTTTATTGTCCCCAAATCATACAGATTCATCCATAAAATAGTTGTTGAGACAAAATTTAAATCAGTAAATCAAACTGTTGAAATTAAGCTATGAAATTTTATATGTTGTATGTTGTAATAATGCTTTGAACCTAGCCACAAAATTGTCCATGCTCACTATATGGAAAGTCAAATTCCAGTATTAACAACTAACACAGTTTTTAAAATACCATATAGCACAACAATAAATTAATTTTCGGGATTACCAGCTAGCACAGAAATTCTTTTGAAAAGAAAAATATTTCAAATTTTAAAAACGAGAGAAGAGCAATTGTGAGATTAGCTGCTTAAGAACTAGTGAACATATCTGAAACTAGTACATATTGATGATGAGTAATTCTTTTCTTAGATAAGTGAATGATTCTAGAAATTTCTAAGATTAGGATTAACTCATAACACACAATTAACATCTTCATCCACCGAAGTCCTTGGTGTGTCTACAAAGAGTATATAAGAAAGTATATATATACAACTCTCTTTCCTCGAGATTATAGTAAGTGTATTAAAAAAATGGTCCAATATTTTTAATAGAAGGTGGTTAATCCTTCTCACTTACATATGTTATTTTATCAAGTTTATCTCAACATAAATCATCCAAATTCTGGCTATGAAATAATTAAGAACTTCTACAATAGAGCATCCTCACAAATAGATAAGGTGAATTTTTTCAAGTTCATATTTAAATGAACCACCCAAACTCTGGGATAAGAAATCACTAAGAATAAATATTTAACCTCAAAAATTGACGAATTCAATATGTCATTCTCACTAGGAACTCCTAAACTATTGGGTTTGAATTCATTAAGAGTTTTAAAGAAAAATCAACCTTTCAAGTGGTAAGTTCACCTAGTCCTTCGTAATTAGGACTACCCACTCAACACTGAGTTGTGAACTTATTGAGAATAGATATTCAGCCAAAAAATCGATAAATCATCAAGTCTTTCTCACTAATACCACCTAAAGCTTAGGTTATGAATTTATTAAGAGCAATTAAACTCATTATGTGCATGTACATTATTCGTTAAAGGGATAGTAAAGAGAATGTACAATATGAGTCTTTTCATGGTTTCATTTGACCATATTGAACTTAGATAACTAAGTTGGGTATCCACCATCAATTCCTCAATCAATGGGCTTTAGACCTATCCCTCTTAATAAATCTAGAACCAATTTCTAACTTAACCCTTTGGTAAGTAGATCAGTTAGATTCCTCTCCGACTTCACATACTCTAAAGAGAGTACTCATTTCCTTATTAAATGTCTCACTGATTCATGTCTAATACGAATGTGTCTCTTCTTATCATTGTAAGTTTGATTTTGAGCCATACATATCCCAGCTTTTGAATCACATAACAAGGACATCGAAGGAGTCAGTTCTCCCCACAAGGGCATTTTTACTAAAAAGTTTTGAGCAATTTAGCTTCTTGCCCAGCTAAGTCAAGAGCAATGAACTTTGACTTCATGGTAGAGCGAACGATACAAGTTTTCTTAGCAGAGTTCCACGAGATCGTTGTGCCACCTAAGGTGAAGACATACCCACTTGTAGAGCTTACTTCACCATTATCAGTAACCCAATTGGCGTCTCAGTATCCTTTTAGTACCGAATGGTAGCAAAAAAAATCGAGTTTCCAATCCATAGTACCTTTAAGATACTTAAGTAAACTTCTTAGTGCAGTGCAATGTTCACCACTAGTATTATGAGTATATCTACTCAACCTACTCACAACATAGGCAATATTTGGCCCAGTATAGTTCATTAAGAGAATAAGACTCCAGATGATTTTAGCATACTCTTGTTGGGAAACATTATTTCCTTTATTTTTAAAGAGTCGTATACTAGAGTCATAAAGAGTTCTGACAAGGGTGACATCAAAACTGTCAAATTTCCTTAACACCTTCTCAATATAATGTGTTTGATTTAAAGAAAATTCCTTATCAGTTTTGGTAACCTTAACTCCTAAGATCACATCGACCTCTCTTAAGTCTGTCGTCTCAAATTTAATAGACAATAAATTTTTTAGTTTTGTTAATGCATTCAATGTTAGTACTGAATGACAACATGTCATCAACATATAGGCTTATGACGACACAATCAATCCCTAACATTTTTAACACACGCATGCATCCATTCCATTAACAATAAATCCAAAGCTCAAGATGGTTTTCTAAAATTTCTTATACCACTGCTTTGGAGCTTGTTTAAGGTTGTAAAGTGACTTTTTAAGTCTACACACTCTATCTTCTAAGTTATGTGCTTCGAAACCTGGATGGTGCTCCATATAGATCTCATCGTCTAGATCTCCATTCAGAATTAAAGTCTTTATATCCATATAATGTAGATGCAACTTATGAATAGACACTATCACAAACAAGGCACATATCGATGAGATTTTCTTGACAAGAGAGTACATATCAAAGAAGTCTATACCAAATTTCTGAGTAAATCCTTTGACTGCTAGTCTTACCTTATATCTTTGAATTAACCCATTTGGCCTAAGTTTCTTTCTGAAAACCCACTTAGACATTATTGACTCTAATTATTCATTTATTGCAGTTCTCCAGAAACTAGCATCGATAGAACTTATAGCTTCATCATACAACTTTAATCTAACAGGAAAGCTTGAGCTATAGGAACAAAAATAGTGTCTACATCACTTAATTTAGAAATAAAAGAAGTTAAAAAATCTAGACCAAAGGTAGTGGCTACTTTTTGGCTTTAACTTCTTCTATGCTCTAATTATATCTCTAGAGTATCCTCAATACGAACAGAAGAAGTTAAGGCACAATTTTCTATTTGAGTTTCAACACCTAATCTAGGTTTCTTTAAAGGGAAGTTATCTTCAAAGAACACAACGTCTCTAGATTCACAAATAGAGAAATCATGAAGATACATGAATTTGTATGTGACACTATTTAAAGTATACCCGATAAATATTGCATCAACGATTTTGGGACCGATGGTGGACTTCTTCAAGTCAGGTAATCAAACTTTTTCCAAACACCCTCACACTATTATGTATTGTAAATTAGGTGTATAATCTTTCTACAACTCGTATGGATACAATCTAATTTCTTATGAGGTACTCAGTTTAAAATATGATTTGTATACATAATGGTTTCCCCAATATGTTATTAGATAACCCAGAACTTAAGAGTGAATATTTCATCATCTCATTTAAGGTTATATTTTTCCTTTAAGCTATTCCATTATGTTGAGGAAAGTAGCAAGAAAATGTTTCATGAATGATGATATTATTTTTACACACTTTCTTAAGAAATTTATATTCATTGGTTTATATTTTAGGTGCTAAAACTTTACTTGAATTTCCTTCCAATCCCTGTGGATATGATACTCACTCATCACTTTATTACTTGTTCGATGTGTATACTTGCACAGTTTGCATTTCAATTTTAGTACACTCACACATGCAACAAATTTTTGGCACCGTTGTCGGGGATTGACAAGTGGTTATGTTCTATAACAAAGTCAATGTCCCAACACAAATGATGTTGGATGCTTAAACAAATGGCACTCTGTTAGATAATTCACCAGACGAGGCATTTGACATTTTTGATCGAATTGCAATTAATTATTATCAATTCCCTTCTTCGAGGCTTGGAACGGGAAGGAAAGTGCAGGGGACATATGAGTTGGATGTTAAAGACTCAGTTTCTGTTTAATTGTTCTTGCTCTTTCCTTCCCGTTCCAAGCCTCGAAGAACGAAATTGATAATCATTAATTGCAATTTGATCAAGAATATCAAAAGCCTCGTTAGGTGTCTTAACTAATAGAGTGCCATTTGTTGAAGCATCAAACATTATTCGTGTTGGGGCATTGACTCTATTATAGAACATAATCACTTGTGTCTAATCATGAAACACATGATTTGTGTATTTGCGAAGTAGTCCTTTGTATCTATCCCAACATTTGTACATGGATTAGTCATCCGCTTGACGAAATGAAGTAATATCATTCTTTAGTTAGGTGTTCACGTGGGTGGATTATACCGTAGCAAAATGATTCCATCGAATTGGATGGAACTCTACTGAACCATGCTCTAGCTCGATCACATAAATAGTAAGAAAATAGTTTAAGCTTTAACATATCTTCATGCACTCCTTGTTGTCTAAACGAGTCATATACTTCCAAGAATGCTTGAATATGTTACCTAGCATCTTCATGAGATGCTCCACCAAACTATCCAATTGAGTTCAACATGTTGAGCATCACTGGTTTGAGCTCAAAGTGGGCTGCTTGAATTTACGGAGATATAATTCTCGGATTGAGGTCGTATAAGATGGGAGTTAGATGATCTCTAATGGCTCATGGACGAGCGATGATTCCCTCATTGAGATTTGCTGCAGCATCAAGATTTTCCAAATCATCGACCTGCTGACCTCCTCGGGTTAGACCCGCATATATGGCTCTTTGAATATGCCTTCTTTGTCTAAAATACTGTTCAAAAACTAAGTGAAAATAACCAATTTCCAATCCCCAACAATGACGCCAAAAACTTGTTGCGTGTGTGTACTAGAAAATGAACACAAATTGTGCAAGTGTACACATCGAATAGGTAATAAAGTAATGAGTGAGTATCGTCTCTACAGGGATTGGAGGAAAATTCAAGTAAAGTTTAAGCACCTAAAATATAAACCAATGAATATAAAATGGTATGAACAATTGTTAGAAATGTTGTGTTGAAGCTGAGATAGGTAAAATGTTGTAGTGAAAAGTAAAACAAGAAATACTCTAGCAACATTTTGTAATGAGAAATGGTGCATAAGATAAGACAACGGTATGACCTTACACGTGTGAAACTCTCTATAAGGCTAAAAGGCTAGGTTTAAATTTGAATTCTATGTATTTCCCTTAGTGAATATTAATGATTTCCAATTAATACATTACTCGATAGAGTTTTCTAAGTTGTTTCTAAGCTATTTCTAGTAAGAAACCTGAAAGTGAATATGTTAAGGCAATATTTCTCAGCGTGAACCCTAACATATACTATCGAATAAGCTCTACTCCTTTAGTTGTTGAAACTTTAACCTTCTAAAGTTAGTTAAAGTTTTGCTACCCAGCTCCACTCTATTGTTCACGTAGATATAAGATTAACTCTCTAAATATCAAGCATCAAACATAGATAAAGGCTAACTTTCGAAAGCTCTTATAAATCTAAGAAATAAAAGAGTGAACAAAATATGTATATAGACTGGAAATATTATAACATTCATTAAATCAATAACATGGCCATCTAAAAGAAATCCAAACCAACTTATTATTTTATTAACACATTATTCTTCAATTTCCGATATCTGGAGAATGGGATAACTGGTGGTAAGGGTTTCCTGACGAAAGTGGTGGGCGATGGTCATTGTTTCGACTGGATAATTGGTGAAATAAGGGATTTAGTATTTAGGGTTTTGTGGTAATTTGGGAATTTTGAAAATTTTAGGTGTTTTTTGAAAAATTATTATTTTTAAGAATATATTTTTATACTATATTTGTAAGAATATAACCAAAATCTTAAGTTAGTTAAGTGGGTAAGTGTTAGCCTTTGTTTCTAAAGGTCTGAAGTTTAAATCCCACTAAAATCAGATTTTAACTAAATATCTTCAAGTAAAACTATGTCATTTTGGGTTTTTAGGCATCAAAATAGTCACATCAAAAGAGCATCGTTTTGGTTAGTCATCCACGTCATTGACGTCACGGCGCGAAGCTGCATGTCATCGTCTTGTTAAATCATTAACGACAGAGTAGTATAATTGCACTTAAAAGTAAACGTTAGTGCTAAAATTGAAACATTGGTGGTATAAATGAGTCAAAGCTTAAAGGTTGGTGATATTTGAAGTAGTTTACCCTTAAATTTATTAACATAAATTACTTAATATGTTTTAATCTTTCTGTTCAAAATGCTACCCTTTTTTCCAATTATTTAAATGCATTTGATCTAATTAATAATGTGGGAATTAGGTATTTTTATTAATTTAAATATGTATTAATTAATTGATAAATTAATAATTTATTAATTTAAAGAGATATTTTTCGTTTCAACGAACCTATGTTATTCTTCATGAATAAAACATATATAATGTATTAACTAATTGAATGATGTTCATGTACAATGTGACTAATTAAATAGAATAATACCAATAGAAAATAAAGTTCATTGTAATACGTAGTACTAGTTAAAACTTAATGCAAGTCTTTATATGACAAGAAAATCAACCATTATATAAACAACATCAAATATTCCTAATTAATCAATCAAAAATGAACCAAACCATGGCTTCATACCTAAAAGATTTTTATAAATCAACCATGACAAATAAAATATGTAAAGCACTATGTGAGTATAAGAGATATAACCCCATATGCACTAAAAAAGATTTACAACAATGGATTGATGAAAATTTTCATTTGAAAGTTATTCAAAGTACAAATCGAACACACTTAAGCAATCATCTGAGTATCTTTCTGCTAACTTAGAAAAATGAGGGGATAACAAGCAACACAAACTTGCAAAATATCCAGAAATGAAGAAGATTCTTTATGAGTAGTTTCTCCAATACTAATAACGTATAAACATGTCCAAAGAACTAATTTTGGATAAGGTAATAGAGACAATGAAATTTCTATACCCTCAACAATCTCCTAACTCGCACAAATTTTCTAAAGGTTAGCTTGAGAAGTTCAAGCTAAGACATGATATCAAGTCATTTCATCGCTTTGGAGAGAGTGATTCTGTTGACATGAGGACATGGAGAACAAATTGATGGCTATAAGGAAAAAATAAACTAGTATCCAATGAAGAATGTTTTTAAAATAGATGAAACTAGTTTGTTTTAAAGGTTATAAGCTGATTATTCTCTTAGACGAAACAACTTGAAAGAAAAAAAACAAAGCAAAGAAAAGCTTACAATTGTTATCTGTTGCAATGAGAATGGTTTTGAAAAAAATTCCTTTATTGGTTATTGGAATGTATGTAAAGCCACAATGCTTAAAAATGTCAACATGAACATCTTGAATTGTCAATATTGTTCTAACACAAGAACATGGATGACTAGTGTGCTTTTTGATGAATATGTTCATTGGTTGTGTCATGCCCCAACTTAGGGTTAAATTTTCTTAAATTTATTATGGGGGATTAAATTAAATTTTTGGTTAAATTAGAGGGATAAAATGAATTTTTTAATTAAATTTGGACCAATTTTGTAAGATAAGAAATTTCGAAGGAACCTATGTGTAATTATACCATTTACCTTTTTTGATGGATTCAAAACCCAAAAAATGAAAGTTTTCATTTATGGAAACCCAAAATCCCTATCTCTCTCCAACTTTCTTCGAGAACCTTTATCGACATTTCTTCACTAACCTCAGTTCCATTTTTTACACCATTAGAATCCTTGTGTCGTTTCGAGTACATCGGTGTTTGCCTTGTGGTCATTATCACCGACGTGTGGAGGGGTGAGATAGTGCAAGTTTTTGATGAGTCAATATCGAGCTGTTCGTCATTCATCGTTGTGAACCGAGCTTGGTAAGTGTCTAAAACCTCCATAAAATGAATCGTAGAGTTTTTAGTATTTTTTATGACGCCTCGAGACCTACACGCGCCCCTACGTACCACCGTTGCGAGTGGTGCTTGTCCACTACTTGATGGACTTTTAGAAGCGGGTCAACCTGACCCTTTGAACCGCCCGACCTGACCTGTATATGATCCAACCAGTCTGACTCTTCCAGCCCAAAATCTTAATCAGCCCAAATCCCAAACTGGCCCAATAGTAAATCGACCAAATCGATCCAGTTTAATCGAATCTGAGCTGAGCCAAAAATTAAACGTTGATTGTTGATCGTTGACCGCTAACGTTGATCGTTGACCACTAACGTTGATCATTGACCAGCATTGACTCTGACCGTTGATCAACGTTGACGTTTTTTGAAAATCTCATTTTTGACATTTTTCGATGTATTGAGTCCAATTTTACGGTTCGTTTCGTAAAATTTTGATATAAAAGCCCTGGAATATGCTCATTATTCCAAAAATGCTTAGTGTTTTTAGTATTTCTGTATGATTATTTGGGCATTGGGTATGAATTAATTTGAGAATATATTTTTTATGTAGGTACTCGTGATTTCCCTGATCGAGGGTCGACTAGATCTGATACTTTCCATCTAGCAGATATGTGTAGTGTGTGTGTTCTTCGAGACCTACTCGTAGGTTTCCATAAATTGGTTAAGTATGTTTATTATTTATTTCATTAGGATTTTTATATTATTTTTTCGACTCATACGATCTAGCACCGCCGCTAACTGTGATAGGTAGATCTAGCAGTAAGCTAGCCTACCAAACTTGTCAAATCGATACATGTGTATTCTTATTAGTGTTACAATACTGTTTTAAATTTCCTATCTGAAATATTTTGGAATTATGATGGATTAAAACATTGTGATTTCATTATATCTATTTTACCATATCCATTGAGTTCTGATATTTGATTTACCGTATGTCTCTGACATGATCTTTGGTTACTTTATTTTTGTATATGATTCTATAATATGAAATGTTTTCATTATTTGATGAATTAAGCTACTATTTTCACTCAAATACATATATATTTTCTATCATTTGGGGTATCATTAGAAGAAGTATCTCAAGCTTAGTCTATGACTTGTAAGACCTTACTATAGGCTCATTTGCTTTTTGCATAGAGAAAGTCCTTACCACTGGTCCTATACTATTAGTATAAGGACCTTATCAGGTGTACACCACAAGGAGAACTCTGGGATTTTTAGCTCATTGTTTAAATTTTTAACTTTTCAGATATTAGCAGACAATAGGCTAGTAGACTTAGCCTCAAAAGGATCGATCTTTCTCCATTTTGTGCTCATTGTATATTTTTATATGCTTATTTCTGTTATATTTTGGTGACACAGGTTTTTACTATTGTTTTTACGTATTTGTATTACCGATATTTTGTTTATAGACATGTTTTATACAAACTTTTGATATTAATATATGTACATATTTACCGTATAAACTTTACCATTGTATATATTTATATTTTTATCGTTTTATATATTTTATTTACCAAAAAATATTTCTTTATACAACATGTGACCACCTAGATTCGGTTGTAATGTATAAGTCGAGTTTAGGGGGTTACACTCGGTGGTATCAGAGTTTTTGGTTTTAAACACTCGGACTTTGGATGAGTCGTAAATATTGTGTTTTTAAGAGATTTTCCGATATTTATAAATAATGTCACCTTATTTTACGAGTTTAAATATGTTTGAGATTTCTGATATCAATCTAAATTGGGCTTAAATTCTTTTTATAGAGATTAGTAGGTCGTTCCAATGAGCACTCAAGGTCGTAGGCCATGTCGTGGTCATGGTCGTGATCGAGCGGCTCTTTATATTTTATGAAGGACTTGATGTTAGCTAAAGACCCTTCTGCTATATATGTTCATTCGTCTACTTCCTGATAGGATCCGATTACACTTGTGAGAGACCCTTCTTTCACTAAGGATGAGTATACTGAGATGGATAAGGATTCTATTGATAAAGTTTTCTATCGTATGTTTTAGAGGACTGTTAGAGCTCATGCTAATATGTCTATTGTAGATATATTGTCGTCTCTGGTGGCTGCTAGAGTAGTTTATTTTGAGGGCATATTTGGGGACCTTTGAAAGATGCTAAGTACTGGTTGAAGGATACATAGAAGATTATGGATAAGATGGAGCTGAGGCCCAAGAAGAAGTTAAAGGGAGAATTAACCATGCTTAAGAATGAGTGGTTTAGATGGTGGCATTCGACTTAGGATCTTTTCAAGTAAAATTTTTAGAGTCACTATATAGGAAAAAGATACTTACAGTAGCGACGTCAAGAATTTTAGAATTTAGAGTAAGGTGACATGTCTGTTATGGCTCACGAGATTGAGTTCATCAGATTGAGTCGCTATACTGCTAGGATTGTGGACATCGAGTTGGATCGGTGTTTAAGATTTGAGAATAGACTCATACATGAGATCATGAGTTAAGTTGCTACCCACCAGGAGAGGAACTTTAATGCCTTGATTGATATAGCCAAGACTGCCGAGGAGATTATATGAGTGGGTATGAAGCATATGAAATATAAAGATCGAGGCTGATTTAGGAGGCCTTTTGGTTTTATTAAATCTTTTGTGAGTCCTAATAAGAGAGGTAGAGGTGAGTCTTATCAAAGTGGTGGTATAAGTTCGAGACCTGTAACGTCAACTACTCCAACGGTTTTAGTTTCTAGTTAGGGTGGTTTTCTAGGTACCATCATTGCCCACTTATGAGCATTATGGGATACGTTACTTTAGTGAGTGCATTAAGAAGATGGGTACTTGTTTCATATGTTGATCTAGAGACCATTTCTTAAGGGATTGTACGGAGCGAGCTCTTATCGTCCAGACACCAGTTTAGACTCATGTTTGTACTCAGTGTACAGTTTAAACTCCAACTGGGGGTCGTAGTCAGCAAAGAACATATAGTTGTGCTAGTAGAGGTCTACCTTCTAAGAGTAGGGGTACAACGCAGACTGAGGACAAATAGCATGGGTTATTTATGCTGTTAGACATAGATAGGACCTTGATGAGTCTGATGTAATTGCATATATTGTTGTTATTTATTAATTTCTATACTTTGCTTTATTTGATGTTGGTTCTCCTATTTATATATATCAATTTTTATATATGTGGGTCTTAATATCTAGGTTGAGAATATGAGGTGCCATGATAATTCAGTCTTGTAGGTCGATCCATAGAGTTGGATCAAATTTATAAAGGGTGTCCTATAAAGATTCATGGGGAGATCTTCTTGATCGGTCTAATGGAGTTGCCTTTAGAAGAGTTCGACTAGATTCTTGGAATAGATTGACTGGATAAGCATTGAGTTAATCTCGATTGTAAGACCAAGAGAGCTTTTCTGAAGACTTTTGATGACATGAAGATAGTGATGATCAGGAACATTGTGGGTTCTTGAAAAATGTTGTGTATGCTTTGGTAGCTAAAAGATAATCAAGAAGGGTTCTAAGACATTTCTTGCTTATATTCTAGATACCATGGGTTCCCAATCTATCCTGACTATTAAGGAATCCCCCTATGTTTTCCCCAAAGGGTTGCTTAGTTTTCCACCAGATATAGAGATTGAGTTTGAGATTGAGATTGAAGTCCATTTTGGTTCTATGCTTTTTTTTATGGCTCCTTACTGTATGGCCCCTTAGGAGCTTAAGGAACTGAAATTTCAACTTCAGGAGTTGTTGGATAAAGGATTCATTCAATTTAAAATTTCACCATAGGGAGCTTTCTTTTTCTTTTTCAAGAAGAAACATGGGATACTGAGACTTTGTATTGGCTATCGAAAACTGAACAAGCTCTCGGCGAAAATCAAGTATCCACTACCTAAATTGATGATCTGTTTGACAAGTTTTAAAGGGCTATCATCTTTTAGAATATAGACTTAAGGTTTGGTTATTACCAACTCAAGGTAAAATATTATGACATCATAAAGACTATTTTCCATATTCGATATAAGCATTATGAGTTTTTAGTGATGCCATTGAAGTTAACTAATGCCCATGTTGCCTTTATAGATATGATGAATCAGGTGTTTTAACCCTATTTGGACAAGTTTTTGGTCGTGTTTATTGATGAAATATAGGTGTATTCTCATAAACAAGTAGAGCATGATGCATATTTGATGATCATTCTATAGACTTTGAGAGAGTATAAGTTGTATGCCAAGTCGAACAAGTATGAGCTGTGGATCAACAAGGTTGTTTTTTAGGGTATATAGTATCTATTGAGGGTATTCGAGTGGACCCATGTAAAGTGGAGGCTATTCTGAATTGGAAGCAACCCAAGAATGTCTTAGAGATCCATAATTTCTTGGGCTTCGTTGGCTATTACCTTCGTTTTATGGAAGGGTTCTCTATCATTGCATCTCCTCTGATGAAGCTAATGCAGAAGGATGTTCTATTTTTTGATCTGAGGATCAACAATCAAGCATTGAAAAACTGAAAATTGTTATGACTGAACTGTCAATATTGATTTAGCCTGAGTTCAAGAAGGATTTTTTAGATTACAATGAAGCTTCTCACTTTGGATTTAGATGTTTTCTGGTACAGGATGGGAAGGTTATAGCTTATGTGTCCCGTCAATTAAAGACGCATGAGTGTAATTACCCTACCCCCGATCTAGAGTTAACTATAGTAGTTTTTGCTTTAAAGATCTGAAGACATTATCTCTATGGAGAGAAGTTTGTATATATACTAACCATAAGAGTCTGGAGTATATGCTTACGTAGAAGGAGCTGAATCTAAGGCAACATCGTTGGTTGGAGCTTCTGAAGGATTATGATTGTGAGATAGAGTATCATCAAGGCAAGGCCAATGTGGTGGCCGATGTCTTGAGACGTAAGGAGGTATATGATCTGAGGCTAAGTTTGTATGATAATGTTAGTTTGTTGGTAGAGTTATAGGTTAAGTCGACCTAGGCTGAGGAGATTAAGGTTAAGCAGCTTCTAAATAGCTCATTGTTTTCCATTATTGAGCAAGTTGAGTAAGGATTGAGCTCATATTATACTTTTGATCAAGATGGTATTCTATGCTTTCACGACCGTTACTGTGTTCCTAAGGATGATGAGTTGAGGCGTTTTCTTCAGGAGGCCTATAGTAGTCCTTATTGTAACACCATGCACCTTGGCTAGGATAAGATGTACAAGAATCTCAATGATCATTACTATTGGATTACTATAGAGAAGGATATTTATGATTATATGGCTAGGTGACTGACTTGTCAATAGGTCAAGGCAGAACATTAACATCCATCTAGTCTGTTACAGCCTATCAAGATTCTAGAGTGGAAATAGGAGCGAATCACGATGAATTTTATTACAGGTTTGCCTTTGAATCCTTTTAAAAAGGATTTTGTCTGGGTAATTATCGGTCGACTCACCAAGTCAGCTCACTTTATTCCTGTTTGAGTTAATTATTCTCTAGACAAGCTGACTAGGTTATATATCTTTGAGATCACCAGACTACATGGTGTTCTGTTGTCTATCATTTATGACCGAGATTCGAGATTCACTTCTAGATTCTAGAAGGCTCTACATAAGGCTCTAGGAACTTGTATGAACTTTAATACAACATTTTATTTATAGAATGATGGTCAGTTTGAGAGATTGATACATGTTCTGGAGGACATGTTACGAGTTTGTGTGATTGACTTCTGTGGTAGTTAGGAGGACTTTCTGTCATTAATCGAGTTTGCTTACAATAAAATCTACCAAGCTAGCATCCATATAGCACCGTATGAGGCTCTGTATGGACGTAAATGTAGTACATTTATATGTTGGACTGAGTCACATGATAGGAAGACTTTGGGTCTAAAGTTAGTCTGAGAGACTAAGGATACTGTCAGATTGATCCATGATCACCTAAGAGAGGCATTTAATAGACAGAAATCATATGATAATCAAATGATGAATGATATTGAGTTTGAGGTTGGGGATCCATTTTTTTAAAGCTATTTCGTGGAAGAAGTTGCTGAGACTTAGATGCAAGGGTAAGTTAAGTCTGAAATTTATTGGGTCATATCATATTCTGAAGAGAGTTAAACTATTGTTTATTAATTAGAGTTGCCTCCCAGCTTAGCCATATTCATGATGTTTTTCAGGTATATATACTTAGGTGATATCTTCAGGATCCAAGTCACATCATTCAGATTGAGGATGTGGATTTGAGGCATGATTTTTCCTATGAGGACGAACTTATTCAGATTTTAGACCAGGACGAGAGAATTCTTCAGAACAGGTGGATTTCGATGTTCAAGGTTCAGTGGAACAACTGCAGTCCTGTAGAAGATACCTGAGAGACATTGTAGTCGATAGAGGTTCAATTTTTGCATCTGTACACACCAGGTAAATTTTAAGGACAAAATTTCTTTTAAGGGGGAGAGTTGTCACACCCCAACTTTGTGCTAAATTTCTCTTAAATTTATTTCGTGGATTAAATTCATATTTCAGTTAAATTCAAGGAGTAAAATGATTTTTAATTAAATTCAGACCAAATTTCAAAGATATGTAATTTTAAAGGACCTTATGTGTAATTATACTATTTTTTGATGGGTTTAAAACCCTAAAATATGAAAGTTTCCACTTTTAAAAACTCAAAACCCCCATCTCCAACTTTATTTTTTTGGCAACTTTCTTCAAGAATCTTTAATAGACATTTTATCGACAATCGTAGACCGTAGCTCCGTTTTCAACACCACCAAAACCATTGGAATCCTTGTGTCGTACCAAGTCCACAAATGCTCACCTTGTAGTCATTTTCGTCAACGTGTGAAGGGGGTGAGATAGTGCAAGTTTTTTATGAGTCGATATTGAACTCTCCCTCGTTCATTGTTTTGAACTAAGCTTGGTAAGTGTCTTAAAACTCCATAAAATGAGTTATAGAATTTTTAGTAATTTTCTGATGCTTCAAGACTCCGCACGTACCACTATTCTCATGGTACTTGTCCATCACCTGATTGGCTTCTAGAGGCGGGTCAACCCGACCTACTAACCTGTCTAACCCAACCCGCCTGTGATCTGACCCATCTAACCGTTCAACCCATAATCTGAATCGACTCAAATCCCAAAATGGCCCAATACCAAATCAGACCAAACTAGTCTAGTCGAACCGGATCCGAGCCGACTGTTGATTGTTGACCGCCAATGTTGATTGTTGACCTATATTGACTTTGACCGTTGATCAATGTTGACTTTTTGGAAAACTTCTCTCTTGACATTTTTTTTGTCTTGAGTCTAATTTTGTGGTATATTTCATCAAATTATAACTCGAAAGCCCCAAAATAAGCCCGTTAATTTGAAAATGCTTAGTGTTTATGTATGATTATTTGAGCATTGGATATAAAATTGATTTGGGAATATATTTTCATGAAAGTACTCGTGATTCTCCTAATTGAGGGTTGACTAGATCCGATGCTTCCTGTCTATCATATTCATACAATTCACGTTCTTCGGGAGCTACTCGTAGGTTTTCGTAAATTGGTTAACTATAGTCTATTATTTATTTCATTATGATTTTGATATAGTTTTTCTGACTCATAGGATCTAGCACTGCCACTGACCTTGATAGACAGACCCAATAATAATCTACTCTACCAGACTTTTCAGACTGATATAGGTGTATTCTTATTAGTGTTGCAGTATTGTTTTGAATTTTCCTATTTGAACTATTTAGAAATTATGATGGATATGAAACATTTTGATTTCATGATATCTTTTTTTACCGTATATATTGAGTTCTGATATTTGATTTACCGTATACTTCAACATGATCTCTAGTTATTGTATTTTTGCTTTTGATTCTGGAATATGAAATATTTGCATGTTTTAATGAATTAAACTATTGTTTTTCACTTAAATACATACATATGTACTATCATTGGGGGTAGGATTGGAGGAAGTATCTCATGCTTAATCTATGACTTGTAAGACCTTACCGTAGGCTCATATTCTTTGTGCACACGGAAAGTACTTACTGTTAGTCCTTATGCTATTAGTATAAGGTCCTTATCGAGTGTACAAATGGGTGTATGGTCTAGGGGAACATACATATTCTGGTGTTCAGATGGGGGTAGTATTCATGTTTTAAAAGCATATTTCATAAAATAATTTTAATAAAGTAATTATTTGAATGCTTTTATTTACCGCAAGGAGCACACTGAGCTTTTTAGCTCACTCTTTAAATTTTTAACTTTTCAAATATTAGCATACAATACGCTAGCAGACTTTCCATCAGGAGGATCGATTGTTCTATATTTTGTACCCACTGTATATTTCTATATGCACATTTCTGTTATATTTTGTTGACAAGATTTTTTACTACTGTTCTTACGTATCTGTATTACCGATATTTTATTTCTGGACATGTTTTATGCAGACTTCCGATGTTGGTGTGTGTGTGTGTATATATATATGTTTACCATATGAACTTTACCATTGTATATTTTCATATTTTTACTGTTTTGTATATTTTATTTACTGAAAAGATTTATGTATACGACATGTGACTACCTAGATTCGATCGTAATGTCTAAGTCGGGTTTAGGGGTTATAGGTTGGACAAGAAAATGCATTGTAAAAGAATTTTATTGATAGTAGATAATTGTTCAGTGTATCCAAAAAATATTGAAGGATTGTTGAGTTGTATTTTTTGCCACCACATGACATCAAAAATCCAATCATATGATGTACGGATAATAAAAAACTTTCAAGTTGCACTATCGCAGGAGATTTTACTGTAGGCTATTAAAGGGATACGATTTGGATGAATATAATCCAGAAAAGATTAATGTTTTAGATGTCATTAATTTTGTAGTCTTAGTTTGGATGGTAAATGTTCAGTAAGAGACAATAACAAATTATTTTTGACAATGCAAAATACGTTAGCCAGATAAAGTAGTCTCAAGTAATTTAAATGAACGAACTATTGAAGAAGACATTAATTATGAACTTGATACGATGATTTATGGTCTTGGGTACCACAACATAATGAATGCCAATCACTTCTTGGATTACCCAAGTGAGAATGATGCATGTTCAAAGTCCAAAGTTAAAAGAAATTGTAGCTAATTGAGGATGAAACTGAAGATGATACAATGCATTTGCAACCAATTATGTAGAATGAATCACTCATAGAGGCAACAACTCTTCACAATTTTTTATTACAGTATGAGAACGCAACAGTGAAACTTTTGGATGCAGTAACGAAAGTTAGAGATGAAGTACAACTAGTTTTATTTTTTTCTCATAATTATCATGCCTGATTGTTTATACAAAATAAGTATAATATGGTCAAGTATCTTCGTAAAAATATGGGTTAAAGACTTAGAACTATAAGAGAAAAATGCATATACATTAGGATTATTATTATGACTATCATTTGATATGAAAAAGAGGGTGAACTTCAAAAGTGATTTTAATCCATTATAACATGATTTATTCTTTTATTTAAATATTAATTAAATAGACATGATCTTATATAAAAGATAAAGAAAACCTCAATCATCAAGATATCAAATAATTAATTTATATATTATTCAAATTCAAGTATATTTTCTTTAATTATTTAGGTTAAAATAATATTATTTATAATAACTGTGTGAGTTTGTCCAAATAAAAAAAATAGGGTTTAAGGGTCACTTTTGTCATGTAGTACACTCAATTTATCATTTTTGTTGTTATTGTATTTTTGTATCAATTTAGCCCTCATTTTGTCTAATTGCATCATTCTATACTCTATCCCAACTTAAAACTCTAAATTATAAATTTTAAGTTAGAGTTTAAGGTTTAGAGTTTAGGAATTATGGGTTATGGGTTATGGTTTAGGGTTTAATATTTATAATTTAGGGCTTTAAGTTAGAAGTATGTATAGAATGATGCAATTGGGCAACTTCGAGTGCTAAATTGATTCGAAAATACGATAGGAGAAAAAGTGATAAATTGGGTCTACTATAAGGGTAAAAGTTACCTTTTTACAATAAAACATGTATATTACAGAAAATTACAACAAAAACATTAAAAAGAAACTTGGACATCGTTCGATACATATTTATACAGTTTGTTAGTGTGGCTAAGTCTACTATTCTTTCAAATTCTTATACACAATCATATAACGTGAACACGCATAATCTATCCTTAAAACATTTACATTAAATTCCAATCTTTTGTGGGGGCAAAATCTAAACAATAACAGACCATGGTGAATGGCCTATACGCACACAGTAATCACCTGAAAATATACATGAGCAGCATATGATTAAAACCTTCTTGAAACTTAATTATTGATGATCTTTCGTCATTTTAAAGAACTTCTAAATGCTCAACAACATCAAGGATAATTATTAGTTTTTGTCGTTAATTTTGCATATGTAGACATTTATATGAGGTTAATTTTGATTACGATGATCTTAAAATGTCGCATTTATACATCTAATAAACCTAAATGCTAAATACTAGTAATGACCTATACCCTAAATATGTCTTTATCGGTTTTGTTGATTTATTTCATTTAGTCATAAAACGTTAGGATAATCAGGGTTTGAAAGTGTTAATGTGTGATAAATAGAAAGAAAAGCAAGTACTCCATGTTACCTGTATTATCTTGTTGAAGTGGAGGCTTAGTTTTGGAACTTCCCATGCTTTGGAAAAACATTAACACCAACTGGACTGTGGCCAACGAACAAAGCAACGTGACCCATCAGCTTATATTTCCTCGAAAACGTGGTTCCGCAAGAACATCGCCACCTGAGATCACCACAGTGCTTTTCATGAGTACGCAGATCCGACGGCACTGAGAACTGCTTCTGCTTGCACCGCTTGCAAACGTACATCTTAGGACAATGGCTTCTCCTGTAATGATTCTTCACGCAGATCATGGATTTCAAAGGTTGGAACCTTGCATGTTTCTGGTTCCACCTACAACCTTCCTGAGGACACGAATATTTCTTTGGCAATTTCGTCGATTAGTTTCCCCTTCCGTCGTTATTACTTCTCCTCATGGGGTTAACCAAAGCAGCGTTGGTCTTGTACTCATCACCATGAGCTCTCATGTGCATTCTCAGATTCGCATCTCTTTTGAACCCTTTACCACAAACATGGCAGTAATACGCGTACTTAGCTAACAGATCCTCCACATCCAATTAGACAATATCATATTTCGTATCCGAAATATTCCCTTGCGACCCTTCTCTGATTTTGCTTCTTCGAATCATTTCATCCGATTCGTGCAAAGTTCGGATGTCATTATTGCGATCATACCAGCTAGATATTTGATCATTACTAGGATAAAGCTCGCAATTATCACTAAAGTTTAGTTGTTTAGATATGTCATTATCATTACTACAATTGTTGTTACCTGAAATGGTTCCATGAGACATTTGTTGGCAAACTACTATCATGGAAGATGCGGATACGATGATGTCTTGAACCAAAGAACCCATGCTTGCCATGGCTAAAGACCAGGTTGACTCAGGGTGGACTCCATCCGAGGTGATTAAAATGCTAACAAGTGATTCAACCTGAAGAACTTTATCTTTCAAGATGGAGAGATTACAGAGGAGAGAGCTTGAATGAGCCTGATCTAAGCCTGAACCAGAATATGAGACATTAATATTGTCTTGATCAGACATGGAATATATCGGCAATTCCTGCGACACATCGGGGAAACATGAAGTACTCGCCTCCGAAATCATTTTCAAAACATTTGGATTTCGAGTCGGATCAAGCTTTGCCTTTTGTCCTCCTCGATCGGAACCAAGATTTAATGTTTCATCGTTTGAGATCAGTTGAACAGAAGAAATATGCTTGAAGACAAATGGAAGGTAAGTTTAAGAGCTAGTGTTCATCCCCAATTAAGACCTCACTAAGATACTTACCCTAATTTATCTTCAGCATATGAAAATTTTAAATAAAGAAACGTTGAAATGATGAAAGCTGGCAGACATGTTCAATTCATAGTTTTATATTAAATTAGTCATTTATTAAGAAAATTAAACTTATTGCTGTAACAAATTTTTTAACCCTATTGCTCTAATGAATTATATTTGGCAGGAAAATATTATATCTTAATACATGTAGGACAAGTTAGATTGCATCATGCTAAACTCTTAGTTTTCTCTATTTTCTTCCACGGATCAAAGATTTTTAATCCTGGAAACCATGTTTCTCACGTATCTAGAAGTTGAAGTATTCAAAATTCACTTGGATAAGATTTGGGTGCTCTATTTCCTTGGAAATTTCAATGGGAAATTAAATAAGTAGTTAATGAAGAAATTCATGGTTCAACGTTTTGTCACGACGGCGAGCTCATGACTGATATCACAACGCAAGAAGGAGACCATGACAACCTAGGTGGTGTTTTGCGCCTTGACAGACCCTTTCAGAGTGGCCCATTTCATGGGGATGAAGAGTCATGCACAATTATGGAAGGAGAATCACTTGGTTAATGTAGGATCATCTTGATTCTTTCCATATTCTTTGTAATCTTCTTTCTAAGGCAAGTTATCAAGGCCATTATATAGTTTCCTTAGCTAGAGAGATCTTGTAATTATGATTTCTTAGATTAGGAGATTGTATTCGATCTGGTCCATCGATGTACTTAGATTTTAGTCGTTCATTGAGGGGAGTCTCCACTATAAATTGAGGCCTCTCCTCCTCATTTGTACTCAATTCTTCATTTTGAGAAAGCACAGAGCATTCTCTCAAATTCTCTTGTCTTGTTATTGTGTTTAAAATTCTTTTGAATTGCTGCTAATCTAAGCATCTTTGTTTGGATTGTTTTAGGCTAACTTAGCCGCATTCTTTGAATAAGCGACTAAGGTCGTACGTTCGAGGCATTTGAAGTTTCAAAGGCATGACAAGTGTATCAGATCCAAGGTTTTTAGATGAGACAGAACCACAAAACCAAGACAAGGTCATGGTTATTGCTGACGTGTTGAGACCCGTGCAATTGCGATGAAAAAGCAAGCTAGTTTGAAGGATATGGTGGCATCCTTTGAACAGAGGGTTGGTAGGATTGAAGATCTATACAACGAGATCAAGAAGGCTCAGGATTCAACCGAGTCTCAGCTTTCCATGTTGGAACCCGATGAGGGAGGTATGGAGACCCAAGAGCAAATCGATGATTTGTATGAGAAACTGGATGAGCGGACTAGGGGTATCGAGAGCATGTATTTTTCTATGATGGCGGAGCTGATGAGGGAGATGAAGGAGCTCAGGAGTGAGTTATTGGTCTACAAGGTTGTTGTGTAGGCCCAGGATCGACGTCCCTAAGACAAAGGTATTTAGTGGGAGTTGAGTTGCTAAGGATTTTGACAATTTTGTCTAGAGTATGGAGCAGTTCTTCCGATACAGTGGCATCAAGGATGAGACCACCAAGGTAAATATTACTTCCAATTATGTTATTGATGTTGGTGGCGACGCAAATGTTCCGAGGTGAAAGACAAGTCACTTTCGGTCGAAACATGGGACGATTTCGTGGGAGAACTCAAGGAGCATTTCTACCCAATGAATGCTCAGCTCGAGGCGTAAGAAAAGTTGAAGCAATTGAAGCATGGTCGTTCTCTCTTGGAGTACATAAAGAGCTTCATGTAGATTCGGTTACAAATTCCAGACTTGGGTAATTCAGAGGGCTATTTTACCTTCATCGATGGGTTACAACAATGGGTGAAGTTTGAGATCCAGCGAAGGGGAGTGAAGGAACTGTCCGAGGCCATGGATGTGGCCAAGTCTTTGACCTCGTTTAAAGTCAAGAAGGCAAACTCTTCTAAACCAAAGCCAAAGTCTAAGGATAATGATGGGGAGAGAAGGCCAAGAGAGGATCCAACAACCATCAGGAAGTAATGAGAGATCGAAATATCAAGCCAAGAAGGGTACCAAGTCGAGTGTCATGGCATGTTTCAATTTTAGAGGAAATCACAAGAAGAGGGATTGTCCTCAACGTGTGAAGGTTGCTGCCATCAAGGATGATGATGGGAAAAAATGAGACCTTGAAGCTTGGCTCCATTCTGAGTTCCATAGGAGTCAAGAAGGGTCATGGAAAGAAGGGCCTGATTTTATGGACATCATCGTGGTCGGCCATAAGATGAGTGCATAGTTGATATGGGTGCCTCAGAGTTGTTCATGTCCGAACTGGCCACTAAAAGACTTGACCTTCCGGTGGAGAAGGCAACTGTGTTTATTGAAACCATCAATTCCAATGAAGCTCTGATTGCAAGGATAGAAAAAGGAGAAGAGCTAAACATTGGGGGCTAGACCGGTAAAAAAAGTACCAAGGTAATTTCACTTAATAACTTTGAATTTATGATTAAAATTATTTCCTTGACCAGATTAATGCCTTCGTGGCACCGTTTGCAAATTGTTTGTGCATTCTTGACCCGAGGTATCAGTGCATTGTTCGTATGAACTGAGAGGCTGGAATTGGGGCCAAGATGGTGTTCGTAATTCAATTCTCGAAGGGGGTGCGCAAGGAGGAACCAACATACTTGGCAATGTTGATAGAAGATGAGCTCTCAATGACTGAGAGAGTCCCGACTGAAGTGGGACAAGTGTTGATGGAGTTTAGGGATGTTATACCAAAAGAGTTACCGAAGTATTTTCCACCTAAGGGGGAGGTGGATCACAAGATCGAGCTTGTGTCAAATGCGGAGTCACCCGCTAAGACACCTTATCTTATGGCTCCACTCGAGTTAGAGGAGTTACGTAGATAATTGAAAGAGCTATTTGATGTAGGGTATATCCGACCATCTAAGGCACCTTTTGGTGCACCAGTGTTGTTCCAAAAGAAGCGTGAGGCTCTCTTAGGATATGCATCAACTATCAGGCTTACTATTAAGAACAAGTACCCAATATCATTGATTATTGACTTGTGTTTGATCAACTTGGTGGTGCAAGTTGGTTCACCAAGTTGGATTTACGATCTGGATATTATCAACTCAGGATAGTTGAGGGTAATGAAACAAAAACAGCTTGTGTTACACGCTATGATTAGTACAAGCTCCTTGTGATGCTCTTTCGCCTCACGAATTCCCCCGCTATGTTTTACATATTGATGAATAAAGTATTACAACCCTTTCTTGATCAATTCGTTGTTATTTAACTTGATAACATCGTGGTGTATAGTAAGAAGACTCTCAAGGAACATGTTGAGCATTTGAGGAAGGTGTTCCAAGTCTTACGTGAGAATGATTTCTATTTCAAGGAGGAGAAGTGCTCATTTGCCCAAAAGGAGGTCCCTTTCCTTTGTCATGTTGTCGGAGGAGGCAAGCTTCGTATGGATGGGGACAAGGTTCGGGCCATTGATGAGTGGAAGCTGCCCATCAAGGTGTCTGAGTTGAGAGCATTCTTGGGACTAGCCAACTATTACTGATGGTTTATGAAGGGCTATTTAAGATGGCCACACCTTTGACCGAGTTGCTCAAAAAGAACAAGGCATGGGATTGGTGTTGCCATATTGCACCAAGCTGTTTGTTGTTTTCACCGATGCATCCGACGTTGCCATTGGTGGGCCTTATACAAGAGGTACATTCATATGTATATAAAAGCTGGAAGTTTAATGAGACCAAGATAAGGAACTCAGTTCATGAGAATGAGATGACGTGGTGGTGCATTGTTTGCACACTTGGCGACACTATTTGCTTGGTTCTAGGTTTATTGTTTATACAAAAAAATATAGTAAATTATTATTTTCTCACCCAAAAGAAGCTTTCTCCTAACCAGGCTTGATGATAAGAGTTTCTTGTGAGTTTGACTTTTTCATAGAGTACAAGCAAAGAAAGCTGAACTGTGTTGCAGATGCTTAAGTCGAAGTTATTCCATTGATATTATAGAGGGTCTTTTGCTCGAGAGGATCAAGAAGGGTTTTCCCCATGACCCTATGGCCAATAATTTGATTGAAGGCGCCAAGAAGGGGATAACCAGAGAGTTCCGGATAGAGAGGGAGTTGTTTTATACTTGAGGGCATCATCTTTACGTGCCTTAGTATGGGAAGTTACGCAAGGAGCTCATGAAGGAATGTCATGATTCCAAGTGGGCGGTACATCTAGGAGTTTATCAGAATTCAATACTACTTATAGAGCAGTACTATTGGCCACACATGGTGGAAGATGTGCAAGCCTATGTGAGGACTTGTCTTGTGTGCCAACAAGATAAAATCGAGATGAAGATACCGTCGAGATTTTTACAACCTTTTCCCATTCCTGAGCGCCTATGGGAGAGTATATTCGTGGATTTTATAGTTGGTTTTCCAATCACTAATGGGATTTCGAGTATCATGGTTGTGTTTGACAAGTTTTTGACGTTCATTCTGACGTTTAAAGTATGTCTAGCCGAGGAGGTGACTCGAATTTTCCTCAAGCACATGGTGAAGTTTTAGGAAGTACCGAAAACCATCATTAGTGACAGAGACACGTAGTTCACAGAGCGATTCTGGACCAAGTTATTCAAATTGATGTGATCAAGCTTGAACTTTTCTACCATTGTGCATCCACAAACCAATGGGCAAACTGAGAGAGTGAATGCTTTGTTGGAGATTTATTTGAGGCACTATGTGAGTACCACCCAACGTGACTGGCCAAAGTTGTTGGATGTGGCTTAGTTTTCCTACAACTTGCAATGGAGTGAGGCGACAAACCAAAGTCCGTTCAAGATTATGACCGGCCAACAACCGTTAACACCCAACACGATTGCTACCAAGTATGAGGGCCTGAGTCTAGCAGCACATGAATTTGCCAATGAATGGCAAGAGCATCTTGACTTTTCCCGAGCTTGTTTACACAAGGCGGGTAAGTGGACCAAAAAGTGGACAGATCGAAAGATGAGGGACTTGCATTTCCAAGTTGGTGATCTAGTCCTTACCAAATTTAATGGAATCTTGCGAAACCTGACGGTGCACAAAGGGCTTGTGCAAATCTACGAGGGTCCGTTCAAAGTTGTGAAGAGAGTCATTTGACGACCAGGACACTGCCCGAGGCATAAGTATTTTGTTTTGTGGAAATGACTTCTTGGGAGGGAAGGCAGTTGGGAGCATGTCGAGGGACTTTGGCAATTCAGAACCAAGATAAACCAGTTCCATTCCAAACAAGTGACAAGGGTGTCACTAGATCTGATGGGGGAGAATGACACGGACCACGAGGCCATGGCCGAGGTTACAACGCAAAAAAGAGCCCATGGCAACCTTGGTGGCGTTTTGGGCCTTGCCAGTCCCTTTAGATTGGCCCGTTTCCTGGGGATGAAGAGCCATGCATAATTATAGAAGGAGAATCACTTGGTTAATGCAGGATCATCTTGATTCTTTATATTTTTTGTAATCTTCTTTCTAAGGCAAGTTATCAAAGTCATTGTATAGTTTTCTCAGTTAGAGAGATCTTGTAATTATGATTCCTTAGATTGGGGGATTGTATTTTATCTGGTCCGTCAATGTACTTAGATCTTAGTCGTTAATTGAGGGGAGACTTAACTATAAATTGAGGCCTCTCCTCATTTGTACTCACTTGTTTATGTTGAGAAATCACAGTGCATTCTCTCAAATTCTCGTCTTGTTCTTATGCTTGCTTTCTCTTTCAAAGTTCTTTTGTTTCTGCTTCTAATCTAAGCATCTTTGCTTGGATTATTTTAGGTTAACTTAGCCTCATTCTTTGAAGAAGCGACTAAGGTCACGCGTTCGAGGCATTTAAAGTTCCAAGGGGGTGACAATATCAATCAATACGAGTAAACTGAAAACCTAACCCATATTATGTACAGATTTTAGCAACCATTTCCATAATGTTTGGGTTTCTTTTTTAGTGTGCACCTTATTGAAATTGTTGGTGAGGTTGGATACTCTAAAAAAATATTTGAATTGAAAAAAAATATTCCAAACCCATGTACTTTAAAAAAATCTAATGTAATCTTCGAATTATTTTCTCTCTCTCTCAATGTTGTCCTTCAACTTTAAAAACAAACTCAGTATGACTTTTTGACTAATGTTTTCTGTAGTTGGCTGTTATAGTATTGATGTGACGGTCCATGGTGGGTGTCGAAGTGATAGTCCACTGTGGCTGATGACTTGACAGATGAGCTAAATTGATTTTTTTAAGTTCAAGGGATTTTTAATTTAAAAAAATAAAAATATTTAAAATTATAAATAAAATTATTAAATATTCAAATATATATATATATATATATATATATATATAACACTAAAACTAAAAATTATTTTTTTAAAAATTTAATTTTCAAATTAAAAATGCTAAAACTATTATAAAAAATTTAAAATTTTTGAATATATATCATAGACTATAAAATGATAACTTATAAATTATCAAAAAATAAATAAAAATATTTTATAAAAGATATATTATACATAATATATACATTTAATATATATGCATATCATCAACACTTATACAAAGTACTTTTACTAGATTAATCGAGATTCAGAAAATTTAAATAAGTCCAGACTTACAAATTTTAGATTAGTCAAAATTTACTATGTATTCTAATTATGTTTTATTTCAAAATTTATTATATAATTATATTTTTTAAAAATTAGTCTAGACTTACACAAAATATAATTAGAAAACATAATAACTTTTAACTAATCCAAAAACTAAAATCTCAACTAATCTAAAATTTGATCGATTTATCCATTAGCAATACTTGGTATAAGTGTTGATAATATGTATATATGTTACATGTATATGTTATGTATAATATAATTTTTTAAAAATATTTTTAATTTTTTTTGATAATTTATAAGTTATCATTTATAATCTATGATATATATTCAAATTCTTTTTAATTTTTTATAATACTTTTAATATTTCCAATATGAATATTCAATTTTTTAATAATTAAATTTTATTTTAGTATTTTTTATATTTAATTTTTTGAATATTTAAATAATTTATATTCATAATTTAAAATATATTTTTTTAAACAAATAAGACCTTCAACTTTTTTAAAAAATCAATTTGGCCCTGAACAAAACCAAAAAACCAATTTAGCCTATCTTTCATGTCATTTGCATGTCATCAGCACAATTGACTATCATGTCAGCATCGTGGATAGTCACGTCAACACTATAACAGTCAATGACGAAAAACGTTAGTCAAATGGCTCCATTGACACTACAAGAATTAAGATTGTTAGGTGACCATTTAATTATGACACTAAAGAATTTCGTCACTGAAAGTATATTATTATCTATGACAAATCCAAATTTTGTAAATTTTGAAATGAGTAATTGTGACTTATTTCTATTTGGTAACTCTTTATATAATAATTGTGACAATTTTAAAGTTCATCACAAGTAATTTGTCACTAACAGTGTTTTATTGTGACCAATGTAGGTTGGCATTATCAATTAGTCACCAATATCATGCCCGAATTGACGCTAACTTATTTTTTGCATTGTGACAATTATTAAGTAGTCACTATTATTATTCATAATTGTGATGAAAACATTTTGTCACTAGTCTTAGTTGATGATTTGTGACGACAATTATTTTTTTCACTAATTTTAGTTGGTCATTTGTGACAACAATTATTTTTGTCACTATTGAAGTGAATAGTCATGTCATACTTCTATTTGGTCACTAATAAAATATTTGGATTTACATAAATTTTTTAACAAAAAATGATGTAATAGTTACAACATATTAAGTAGTCACTATTATTATTCATAATTATGACAATAACATTTATTCACTAGCAAGTTTATCATTTTATAATGGTATATTAGTGACAATCTTAAATTATGTCACAAGTATCACTACAAAAATAAATATTTTTATTGACAAATTGATACTGGCTATTAGTAATTTTATTATAAATATTATACTTTTGGTGACAAAATTTTTGTACGACGCTATTAATAAAAATAATTGTGGTGTATTTTTATTTTGCCACTTTTATAATAATAACTATGATGATTAAATTTTTCTCATAATTAAATTATTACTATAAGTATATATTTGTGACACAAATTTCGTCTTCACAAAAATTTTGATACTATTAGGATACACAAATTGACACCAATTATTTTATTGATGAGAAATGATATGATAGTGGCGACATATAAAGTTATCACTATTATTTGACATTTTTTATTATAATAAATTTTTTGTCACTTAAAATTTTACTTTTTGTCGTGCTAAATATTGACATCAATAATAATTAAAATTGTTGTGAAGATAAACTAATTTGTCAAAAGGTAAATTTTGTTATTAGTCTTTATACTATGTGCAAATCGTAGTTTTAATTATTATGCTCTAATTTGTTCAATTTTAGTCTGTATACATTTCAAAATTTAAAATTTCATTAACAATTCAAATGTACAACGACTATATGACTAATAAATGACTAATAAAATTATCTTAACCTTTTAAATATATTGTTTTATATTATTATGAATTTTATTTTTATTAACTAAATAAATGACTGACGACACTGTATGCTTTAATAATATCATTTAATCTTCAAAATAATTAGTTTTTTCTTAAAAAATTGATTAGCTTTTTAGATAATTTATGATATTTATTGAGATATATGCGAATTTTGAAAACATCATTAGTACTTTATTTTTTTAATTTAATACTTTCATCAAAAGGAACAATACATTGTCAAATATTTTTATTTTATTTTTTTAAATATAATTTAAGGATACTTGGTATTATTTTAGATTTGAATCTTAATATTTCAATAACCGAATACTTTTGTCTGTAACTACTACATATTTGATTCCATCTATTTTTTTATCAGCAAAAGATTAATATTAATAATAAAGAAGAGCCAACCTAATTCAAAGCCTCATTAAAACCTCCCTAAACCTATGGCATACAAACTACAAGCGCAACAAACCTACCTCAGCAAACCCAACCTGATACATCATGCTAAACAAGACAAAACCTGTAAGAAAAATCAGACCGCAAAACCCCCACAAAAATTCAAGCAGACATTTTAACCCTTAACAGGTCTCAAACCAACTGTTCTAAGTCAGAGACACCCACACAACAAATGATTAATGTGTATCAACAAGACAGACCATACTCTTCCAACACAACAGCGAACAAGACATAACCAACAACAACGGAAACAGTTTCGCTATCAGACCGAACAGAGACAGAAACATTAACACAACACAAATCAAAATGACCCTATTACCATGGACCGGTTAGCGAACCGGCCATGCTACCGGTTCACTGAACCGGTCGAAATCGGTCCGATCGGTCGGAAGAATCGAAAGACGTCATAATTATTTAAAAAATTAAATAAAAATACCAAAAATATTTAATAAAAATAAATTTTTATATCACAATTCATATTCAAAGCAAGTCATAACATATATAAGTTAAAAACCATAAAATCAAGTGAAACAAAATGATTCAAATTAACTACAAGATAATATTTAAGGTAAAACATATTAAATAATAAATATAATTATAAACTATAATTAAAAAAAAATTGGGCTAAAAAAATCATAACAAAATGATATTGTTTGGTTTAATTTTTTTTAAAACAATCCACATTGCTAAGAAACATAGAAGATCATCTCAACTAACTTCTATAAATAATAGAGTAATTTGGCATTCAAAATCATGGAGCCTTTTGGTCAGCATTGAGTGAACTATTCTTTCACTTCAATCAAGCTCGAATTTTAGGCTTCAATCGAGCTTTTAAATTTTTTTTGAGTTCAAGCCTTTTCGAGTTCAAGTTTCAATATTATATTTCGAGTTCGAGTTAAATTTATAATTTTTAACTCGTGAGTTTGAATCGAGTTGAGCTTACTTTTAAATTTTTCAAGTTCGAGTCGAGCTAAGCAATACTCGAGTTTGACTTGGTTCGTTTAACAAACGATGTCGTTTGGTTTAATTTGTTTTAAAAAAAAAAAATTGCGGTTTTTCTTAGTTTTTTCCGGTTTTCAGCCGGTCCGATTTGAACGGTTCAACGGTTCTGGCCGGTTCACTAATAGCGATTTCCGGTTAAACCGACCGGTCCGGTCCGGTTTTCAAAACAATGCCTATTACAAACTCCAACAGCAAGAACCTTCTTACGAAAGTTCTCGCAAGAACTAGAAATCACCTTCTTAAAGCGCCCTTCAACCTCCACAAGTTGAAGTCAAACTCGAATCTGATTCTTGGTTAATTTTTAAACTCCATTTGAATCAATTTTCGACATCCTTCTTTCCTAAGCAATCCAATTAAGAAAACTAAATGGTTTTTAACCCCAAACAACGCTGCCATTAACTAAAACACTGGAGCATGATCCGAAACAACAGACATCAGATCAATTTACTCAAAATTCCCATTACCAAGACCTCACAACACATCCACTAGAGATCTGACCTTCATCGGACCAAACCAAGAAAACTACTTCCCTTTCATCGGTAAAACAAACAATCTACTAACGAAATGAACTCGTTGAATTCCATGGAACACTCTTCGCACTTCTATTTCTGACCAAGTAGAAAACACCAAGTATAAATGCAAACAAATTGTAATTGTCATACATGTGCTTAGCCAACTCCCCATCACACAAACAAACCTCATATTTATAATAGAATCCTCGATTGAAAACAAGACTTTATTTCACACCACGGCTTTACCCACAACATCTGCAGTCATGAAATCAAAGTCATTGACTAACTAGAATTTACTATCATCTAATGTCTCCAATAAAATACTTTTAGTTTCCTTTAGCAACAATATATTCGGTTATTAATTTTTTTAAAACAACCTAATTATAAAATTAATAACAATAGTTTAACCTAAATATTATTTTTTGTTAACAACAAATATTTCTTTCTTAGCATAGTAGTTGGGCTTTGCATCTTTCTCTGAAGGTCTCAGGTTTGATCATCTTAAAAGTCATGCATTATATTAATTTATAAAAAAAAACATGTGAAACCAACAACCAATTAGTCTAAAGAGTCGCCTTTGCCTATGTAGTCCCCGATCTGAATTAGTCGATTAATAAATCAGATACTTTTGGTTATACAAAAAAAATATGTGAAGATGTCACATCATCTATTATTAACGAATAACTAACCGATGACAACAATTGTAATCGAAGTTCTTAAAGAAGATGCATGAACTAAAAATGTAGTATCTATTATAATTGATTTCATAATGAATTTTTAATTAATCAATTTAATTTTGTAGTTGTGATAAAATATTTGTCACTAATAAGAATAATATTAATGTCTAAATTTTTGTCAGTTTATTAATCTTTTTGTGTCAAAAAATTTAGTCACCAAAAATACAAGTAATTGTGACAAAATTCATTAGAGTCGTCACTAATGTAATAGTGATGGAGTTATTGATAATAGTGTCAAAATTTTGGTCAAGAAAACACTTAGTGACAATATTGATGTCACAAAGTATACTTTCAGTGTCAAATAAATTTAATAAAATTTCTGTTGATAATAATATCGAACATTTGGTCACTAAAAATACTCAGTGTGACAATATTGATGATCAAAAAATATATTTTTAGTGTCAAACAAATTCATCACAATTTATATTGATAATTGTGTAAATAGGTGGTCACAAAAAAGTAAAATTATGATAATTTTTAGAATAATTGTCACTTATATAATAATGACGGGATTATTAGAGACAACACAAGTGATGATTTGAAAATTTTATCACTATGTATTTTAATATCAAAATTTAATGCTTTTAGTGATATTTGCATTGTCACTAAAAGTGCATTTCTGTGAGTTTGTTTTGAGTTGGAGTGTAACATTAAAAGAAAAAAATAGTACGGGAACCACATTGAATTTTTTTTAAAAAGTAGGGTGCATTTTTGGAAAAAAAAATCAATCCATAAATATTTTGTAATAATTCCTTATAAAATAATCTATAAATAATTCCCTAGGACCAGCAATTAATCAACACTAGACTCTCACTAAATTCCCAGTTATTAATTACTACCTCTCTCCCAAGTACCTAACCATCCTCTCTTAACTCTAATCATTGTATGACTCTCAACCTCCATACATATTTCATGTAACATGAGTAATGCTTTAAGTTGAGTAAAATACAAGGATTACGCATAAAATTTGACCTATCCTTAAATGTATACAGAAAATTTGAAACTAACTGAGAATATAAAATGAAGAAATATTTGAAAGAAAAATTCTGTCAAAATAGCGCTTATATGATCTCAATACAATGCCCATGTTACGTGAGAGAACTGAGCAATCTCTTCATGTAAGGTTTGTAAAATTCCAGAGGGGGCTCAAAAGGCATATCTTGTGGTTCTCATGTCGTCTTGTATATTGCCCAACTTTGTTTCTACTTTGTCGAGGTGGGATTTTGGGTTACAATTTTATAGTTATTTTAATTAGTAAACAATTGAAGAACCAACAAGTTGCTGTGGTGTAGTGGTTATCACGTCAGTCTTACACACTGAAGGTCCCCAGTTCGATCCTGGGCAGCAACAATTTATCATTTTTTTTCCTTTCGTGAATGAAAGGCAGCCATCAAAACTACTAGCCACTTACTCGAAGGCATTCAACTTGAACATGTGCATCATCAGAAATCAGAACTCTTGGGAGTAAATAAAGAAAATAGTAATTGATATAATTTTATTTATCAGTAAAATTACTAGGAGTTGAAACATCACTATGTAAATTCACTTTGATTTCATGATTTTCCCTTTTTTAGTAATGACAATCTACCAAAGCCGGTGTGGAGAAAACAATAGCTTGTTGTTGGGGTGTTCCAAATTGAAACTGAGAATCTCTGAGATCATCTTCTGGTGCTGGAAGATTAAGATCCAACAATATCTTGTTGGAGTCCCTTGACGTATTGATGCTAATTCAAGCAACATCCATGGCGGATCGATTGCTCGCAGCAGCAGCCCTGTGCCGCCTCACGTGACCTCCGAGAGATTGACCGGATGCGAACTTGGAGCCACGTATCGAACACTCGTGAATTTTGTTACCCTTTTTGTTACTTACTCGTAAAGCAATGCCAGCATCATCAACTGCCAAAACTAGTGGTTTTTTTGTGCTCCGTAATGCGCTTTTCGGCTTCTTGTGGCTTGCCTTGTGCCCTCCTAGTGCTTCGAACGAAGGGAAAGACCGGTTGCAAGTTTTACAATCGTAGAAATAAAACTCATCACTCCTTTTCGGACCATCACTTCGTGCCAACATGAGTAGGCAAATGGCCATCTCCTCTTCTTCCTCGGTGCACTTGTCTCCTCCACCATCACTACCACCGCTCGATGAGCTAGAAGTCATCGTGACACCGAACGGGGACGATGACCTTTGGTGCTTAGTACGCTTGCCTTTCCTGTGTTAGACCCCAAAAATCCCTCTTGGGCTTGCATACCATCCCCTTCCCCGAAACCAAAAGGCAGCCGGGATTAATATGAAAGAGTTAAAAAAGACAAAATTGTAGTAAAGAAACAAAGACCCAAGAAAAAGAAATGAGTAGCAGCCAGAAAACAACAAAAATAGTTATGAAGCAAAAGGTAGAAATGGGGTTATTATATAGTGAATGGTAATAAGGGTGATGATTGGTTCATATATAATATTGGTACCATTTATTTTTTATTTAAGATTCAACTTTATTTATTTGAATATCATTAAGATTCATGTGATTACTGAATTTTATATAAAATTTATTTCTAATATTTATTTGAATAATCAATTTAGTCCTTACTCAAGCACTTAAGAGTTTAAAGTATAATTTTAGTTAACACGATTCTCTTTTATTAGCTCACAAACAGCAGGTTACGTCTACAAGTTCACAAGCCATAATACATGCAACTAACTTATTCTTTTATTGCATAGGGAATACTGAGAAACAAAGATAATAAAGCTCTGCAAATGTTGTTCCACTAAAACTTCTAGTCTGCACAATCTCATGTAACAGGCTATCAACATTGAAAGCAACATCAAATGCGCCTCTATATGAGAAGCTGCCTCCCAACTGGTGCGAAACTGAAAAGATTTATATCGGAGTCAAGCCCACAACTCCTGCAGAGAGATTACCAGAAAAAAGGTAAATACAAGAGGAACTTATGAATTCAATATCATGTTTGATATGTATGCTGGAATGAATATTGACATAGGCATGTCAAAGGTCTGGTACAAAAGATCACTTAGTCCAACATTAAAACATTCAATCCCCATACAGCAGAATCGACGATACCGTGTCCAACATAAAGCATATAGATTCATACACAACATTCACTGCAAAGCCATGGATGTACGAGTACTTCAAACAGTTCAAGAGTCCACTGGATGGGTGGATGGATGGAATTGAAAGGATCTGAAGGATCTAATAGACTAATATGAATCAAATGCATCATTGTCCCCTCAAGCAAAATTAAGGCTTGACTGAGACAACAAAGGGTAAAACATCAAAATGAAATGAAGGCCACTGGAAACTGGAACAAGCGGCAGTGTCCTCCAAGTTTCTAATGCACATTTGGCTTAACTAAAATAAATTATGCTCAAAACAAGGATCAATCTGGAGAATGTATGAATTTCTTGTCTGCTCTGTAAACATATAGGCATGTAGATAAAAGTACATGTGCACATACCACATGCCAATCTTCCACCAGCGTTGCCAGTGGTTAGACTAAGTTCATGTCCGCCTGCAGATGCATGATAAAACATAAATATAAGCAAAAGGAAAGTAACAAGTAAATAAGAGGGAAATTCTGAAACCAGAAAGCAAAATATGCCAATGCTAACAATATCAACTATGATGAAGCATGAACGTAAGTTTAAACAAAAAAAAAAAACTTTATTCCTACAAGTCTACAACCAAATTGCACTGTCCTAACAGCATAAACAGCCACTACAAGTCACTTTTCTGTCCACAACTTACGAGGGTAGTTAACTCGTTAAGGAGCTGTGAGAATTGCAAACCAAATAGTTACCCTTTCCAAGATCATCCTCAAGCTCATGAACCACAAATGCTCTTCCAACGACTGCATTCAAGCCACTTAGTGGTATCTGCTCAAGAGAGTCAAGTTTTAGTAACAAAAAAGGAAACATGATCTAGAGCCGCTCATGCCGAACAAGGAAAATTTCATGCACAGACACACAAGAATATGCTTATCCGGAGACTTGCACGGAAAGAAAGATGAGTTTTTGAGCATCACCTGATTGTCCACAATTGTTGCCTCTGCCACTCCTGTATAACCAAGCATTTTTGCCAATGAATCAATTCAACTGGTGCAAAGAAAAAAAAACAAGGTAAATAAAAGAATGTATTACCATCAGCATTAGCAATTATGTTTCCCAGGTCACCCGCATGGCGTACTTCATCCTCAGGAGCACCATGTGTCATCTTGTTAGGGTTGAAATGTGCTCTTCCAAGTAAAATTTTTAAAAATAAAGGATTTATATAAACAAATTGAAACTTAAGAACAACATCTGGCATCCGATTCGAATGAAATAAGTTATACCTGTTGACATGCATCCATTTGTTGTGTCACCATACTCATGCTACACAAAAGGCAAAAAGAAAGATCAAAATCATGCATTTCAAAGAGCTTCTATGTACTAAAATCCACAGGAAACATGCGGCTAAAGCCGAAAATACTCACAAGGTGGAACCCATGAGGCCCTGGAGTAAGACCGGTAATTCGAACATTCACAGTTTGTAGGACCTATTTCATTCACAAACAAGCATTCTCAGATGATAGAAATATTTGATTCCTAAAATGATAATAGACATACAAGCTTAACTTTTTTTCTAGCTTCCTTGTTAAACAGCAAAGACAGAACATTGACTTTATTTCCTAAAATATGTTCCGGGATATCGTTCATTGCAAATTGAACTTGAACATTTTTTTTTGAGTAATTCATATCAACATCAACTTGAAAAAAACAGAAGAAAACCCTGGTAGTACGAAAAAGCCCTAAACCCTATTCTCAAAGAATAAAACTTGGAAATGAAATCGCCAATAAGAAAACCCCCAAAAGCAAAATTTACCCAAAAGCCAAAAAAGAGACAAAATTTCCCCATTAAAAAGAAACAAAACCAAAAAAACCCAAATCACAAAATGCATTAGAAAGTAAGTAAATGGATCAAAAGGGAGGGACTAAAAAGGGGGAAAACGACCATCATCTTCCTGGGTCAACGTGACAACGCCTTCAACATTAGAATCACCCTTGAGAACAGCGACTGCATTCTTTGTGACAGAGAAAACAGAAAACGGCTTCTTGGGGACAGAAGCTGAAAGGGAGAGGGATTGACGGGGGAGCTTGAGAGAGACGCCGCGAAACGAGGAGAGAGAAAAACGGTGGGTTTGAAGGGTTAGTTGAGGAAGGAAAAAGGAGAGAGATGTGAGATGGGGTTGTAGCGAGAAAAGCGTGGGCTGCCATGGCTGCTATTGTCGCAGCTTGCAGTTAGTGAGTGAGTGGGTGCGTGGGCGAGAGATGAAGATTACGATAATGTGAGCCGAGGTTGTGGTGGCTGAGTTACCCCGTCAGATATAGTTATTAGTTTACAGTGCTGGTTTTATATCTTGCTGCATCTGTTGTGGTTCGGCCCTCGAATCTTCTGTGCTGATGGGACCGGTGCGGTTCAAACTCTGGTAAGTTTTTACCTTTTCTTTTTATTTTGTAAATGGGCAAATTTGATTCATTCAATTTAATCCTCAACTCTTTGTCTTTATATAAAAAAAGGTTTTTAGATGATAATTAATAAAAATTAATGTTTATTATCTATATAGGTATTGTAATTCATTGCTCTGTTTTAAGCCAAAAAATATATACTCTCTCTATCATATTAAAATCATTTTTATTAATTATTAGATATTTATTTTTAATTAGAATAGATATAATAACTAGAATTTTAAAGTACGACACTACCACTTTACACAAAAAGAATCATAAAATTTATTTCTAATTAAACTAAAGTGGTTGGAGTAATAAAAATGTTATACGACTGATATAGTAGAGTAAAACTCGAATAATATTTTTCTTTCAAATTATAAAAATGTTACATAGACGATGCTGCGGAAGACGGCTATCGGATAGAGCAAAATCGTAACTGATAATTTGAGAAAATAAAAGAGACACAAAATTTACGTGGAAAACCCCTAAAATATTTAGGGTAAAAACCACGGGCAACGGTAGAAGAATTTCACTATGAGAAAATAGGAATTACAACTTCTCTCGATCTACCAAGGAGAAAACAATGATAATTCTCTCTAGATAAAAAGGAGAAAACAACTCTCAAGAAACTCTCTGAAATCTCTCTAGTATTGGAAGAAAGCTAGAATGCTTTGGGATGATTTTGAAGCTAAATGAGCTAGGGTATTTATAGTTGAAACTTAAGGACTAATTTGTAAATATCCTAAATTACAATGACTAAAATTTAGGATTTTACCATTTTTTTCCAACAAAAACAACACCTTTCGGTGCTCCCCTTTGACAAAGCCATGTGCACCCATGTGCACCGTTTTTTTCAACAATCTCCCACTTGAAGATTTGATTGGAACAATCATATCTTCACACCATTCTTTCTACCTTGTACCTTTATGTTGCTTACGTCTCTGACAGGCCACAAGAGGATCGACACCAGGTAAATTTATCAGCGTTGATCGCCTTCGTCATGAAATCTGCTATATTGTCTTTGGTATGGATCTTCTGCATATCTACCGTCCCTTCTTCCACCTTTTCACGAATGAAATGGTACTGAACTCGTATGTGTTTTGTCCTTGAATGAAATGTTGGATTCCTTGCTAGATGCAAGGCGCTTTGACTGTCGCAAAACAGAGAGACATACTCTTGATTGTGCCCAAGTTCCTCCAATAGCATCTTCAACCAAATTGCTTCTTTACTGGCTTGTGTAGCTGCTACATATTCTGCTTCTGTTGTGGATGTAGCCACAACTGACTGCAATTTTGAAACCCAGCTTACAGCTCCACCAGCAACTTTGAACCCATATCCTGTAGTAGATTTGCTTTTATCCAAATCCCCTACATAGTCAGAATCTACATACCCATTGATTAGTAAGTTTGATCCTCCGTAACATAATGCAACATTTGAGGTCCCTTTAATGTATCTCAGGATCCTCTTTACTGTATTCCAATGCTCTTTGCCTGGATTCGCCATGTATCGACTAACCACTCCCACTGCTTGTGCAATGTCTGGTCTTGTGCATATCATAGCGAACATTAAACTTCCCACTGCTGATGTATACGGTACTCGAGACATCTCCATCCTCTCTTCTTCACTGCTAAGACTCATACTGGAGGATAATTTGAAGTTAATAGGAAGAGGGGTTGAAATTGGCTTACAATCTTGCATGTTGAATCGTGACAAGATCTTCTTCAAGTAATTCTTTTATGAAAGCCAAATCTTCCTATTACTTCTGTCTCGGTGAATTTGCATCCCTAGAATCTGTTTGCTGATCCCAAGTCTTTCATTTCAATTCCCTAGCCAGTTGTGCCTTCAATTCTTCAATATGATCTTTGTTGGGTCCTGCAACCAACATGTCATCCACATACAACAGCAATATAACAAAATCGTTATCACCAGACCTCTTAAAATAAGCACAAGGGTCTGCATTAAGTCTGTTGTATCCAAGGCACATAATGAAGGAATCAAATCTCTTATACCAACACCTCGGCGCCTGCTTTAGACCGTACAGAGATTTGTTCAACCTGCAAACCAAGTTCTTCTTTTCTTTTTCTTCAAAACCTTCAGGCTGGAGCATGTAAATCTCTTCTTCAAGATTTCCATGAAGAAAAGCTGTTTTAACATCTAGTTGCTCTAGATGTAAGTTCAATGTAGCACACATTGCCAAAACTACTGGAACTGTTGTTAGTCGAACCACATGAGAAAATATTTCATTGAAATCAATACCTTCTTTTTGAGCATATCCTTTGACCACCAGTCTTGCACGATACCTCTCAACTTGATCGTCACCATTTCGCTTGATTTTGAAGACCATTTGTTACCAATGGCTTCCTTCCTTGTGGTAGGGCACAAGGTCCCATGTATTATTTTTATGAAGGGCTTCGATTTCTTCTTGCATCGCCATCATCCACAGTGAAGCATCTGAGCTGTTTATTGCCTCCTGGTATGTTGATGGCTCACCGTCCTCTGTTAAAAGGCAGTATGCAATATTACCTTCTATAACATAATCTGAGTGCCAATTGGGACGCCTTCTCATACGATCTGATTGACGAGTTGTTGGAGCTTCAGAACTCTCTGGTTCTTTTTCATCATGTGCTGGTTCTGCTTCAGAAGAATCTCCTTGTTCAACCTCCTTTTCCACGTGTATCTGTGTAGTCTCTGACTTTTCAGTGCTATCATTGTCTTCTTTTCTTTGTAGTTTATCTTCTATAAAGATAACATCCCTGCTGATGATCACTTTGCGGGCAGTGGGATCCCACAAGCGATACCCCTTGACTCCATCAGCATACCCCAAGAATTTGCATTTCCTGGATTTTGGATCCAGCTTTGAAGTTTCTTGGGAGTTGTACATCACGTACACAATACTTCCAAATACATGGAGGTTTGAATAATCAGCTGGTTTACCAGTCCACGTCTCCATTGGTGTCTTCAGCTCTATTGCAGTTGATGGAGCTCGATTCACCAAAAAACAGGCGGTATTGACTGCTTCTGCCCAGAATGATTTTTCTAGGCCTGCATCCCTCAACATTTCTCGTGTTCTTTCTAACAAGGTTCTGTTCATCCGCTCTGCCACTCCATTTTGTTGAGGAGTGTTCGCCACTGTGAACTGTCTTTTGATGCCTTCTCTCTTGCAAAAGTCATCAAATTCTTCGCTTGTGTATTCTCCTCCATTATCTGTTCTGAAACACTTGATCTTATTTCCAGAATCAAGTTCCACCCGCTCTTTGAAGTTTTTGAAAGTTGCAAACACATCTGACTTCTTCTTAATAGGGTACACCCAACATCTCTTGGAGTAGTCGTCAATAAATGAGACAAAGTATTTTGCTCCGCCTAGGGATGTAACCGGTGCTTGCCAAACGTCAGAGTGAACCAATTCTAGAACACTTTTGCCTCTAGAATTTGATGTGTTGAATTTCAACCGGTGTTGCTTACTTGTTATACAATGCTCACACAAATGAAGTGATACATTTGTTAAGCTGGGAAGTAGCTTTTGCTCCACAAGGACTTTCATTCCTTGTTCTGACATGTGTCCAAGTTTCTTATGCCATAGCATTGCAGAATCTGAACTACATGAGACAACAGAGGCTTCTGCTTCTAGCAAAGTCTCTCCCTTCAGCATGTACAGTTTGCAGCTATCTTTCGCCTTTCAGCACCACAAGAGCTCCACGGAACACCTTCATGATCCTTTCTGTGTTTCAATCTGCTTGCATTATTCAACAATCCGTAGGATAATAAATTTCTTCAGGCCTTTCACATGTCGCACATCTCGAACAACTTTAATTGTTCCATCATACATCTTCAATTTGATGGTTCCCACGCCAACGATATCTAAGGCATGATCATTGCAACTATAGACAGATCCTCCTGAGACAGGTTCATAATGATGGAACCATTCTCTTCTTGAGGTCATGTGATATGTTGCTCCTAAATCAATGAGCCATATATCTGCAAATCTTTTTCTGCCTTCCACGGTAGTTGACGCTTCACAGCATAGAACATCTCCATCATCTGAAGTGTTTGCGGTATTACCTTGTGGATTGGAGTTTTTATTGAGACTCCAGCAATCCTTCTTCAAGTGACTCTTCTTTCCACAGTGGTAGCACTTTAAATTCTTTTTGCTTCTGGACTTCGATCTACCATGTTTGTGACTGCTGCTTTGGCCACGTTCTGTTGATCTCCCTCTCGTTGTCAACGTTTCTGCTTGTTGCAGATTTACTTGTCTGTCTTCCTTGTTCTTGCGCCGATTTTCTTCTTGTAGAACAGCAGCTGCAACGTCATCGAAGACTAGACTGGTGACATTACTATTTGTCAAGTTGATGATGGGTTGATCATACGAATCTGGTAGACTTTGAAGTAGAAGTTCAGCACGTTCTTGTTCTCTTATTTTACAGCTTAAGGATGTAAGCTGAGAAAATAAGGTGTTCAGTGTATTTAAGTGCTCTGTCACTGAAGTAGATTTTGGCATACGGAGAGTGTACAATTTCCTTTTAAGGAAAATTTTATTGTGCAACGATGTGGCCTTGTACAATTTGGTGAGATGATCCCATATCTCCTTAGCTGTCTTCTTCTCCTCGATGCTTGACAATACTTCATCTGCTAATGCTAGATGAAAGTTTGCCATAGCATTTCCGTCCATCTCGTTCCATTTGTTGTCATCTGCGAAATCCACCGGCCTTTCATTGATAGCCGCTAGACACCCGTCTTTCCTCAGGATGGCCTTCATCTTCAATTTCCACAGTGAGAAATTTCTCCCATTGAATTTTTCAATATCAAATTTCGTTGTCATAGCTTCTATTACGGATAGCTCCCACTATTTCACTATCGTGAATAGTTCTCTGGAACCTTCAAAGAATGGGTAATACCTTCTTACTTTCTTATGTTGGAGGATCCACCTTTTGGTGGGTACCACAAAAACAATAAGCAGATATTACACACTCTAATCTGGCTCTGATACCAATTGTTACGGAAGACGGCTATCGGATAGAGCAAAATCGCAACTGATAATTTGAGAAAATAAAAATGAAGATAAAAGAGACACAAAATTTACGTGGAAAACCCCTAAAATATTTAGGGTAAAAACCACGGGCAATGGTAGAAAAATTTCACTATGAGAAAATAGGAATTACAACTTCTCTCGATCTACCAAGGAGAAAACAATGATAATTCTCTCTAGATAAAAAGGAGAAAACAACTCTCAAGAAACTCTCTGAAATCTCTCTAGTATTGGAAGAAAGCTAGAATACTTTGGGATGATTTTGAAGCTAAATGAGCTAGGGGTATTTATAGTTGAAACTTAAGGACTAATTTGTAAATATCCTAAATTACAATGACTAAAATTTAGGATTTTACCATTTTTTTTCAACAAAAACAGCACTTTTCGGTGCTCCCCTTTGACAAAGCCATGTGCACCATTTTTTTCAACAGACGATGCCTGCTCCTCACATTTTCTAAAATCTTTTGTCCCATCTATGTAGGGGTAGAGAGAGGGAACAATCATTTTTATAAAATATTAAAATTATTATATAATTTAAATAATATTTTTATATTTAATTTTATTTACTTAAACTCTATCAAATTTTCATTTCATTATTTTCTTTTGTATATATTTAATTTTAATATTCATATTTGATGTTTATAAAAATAAAAAAAAGTTATAAAATTTGAAGTAATATTGCTCGTTGCTCTACGCCTCCTTGAGCTTATATGTATATATAACAGTTCCGAAACTCTCTTGGAATATACCACACTTATTTCACTATCATAAGGTGGAAAAATAGAAAACAAAAGGCGTCAATATATATATATATATATACTTTTTTAATCATTAAAAATACATACAATGTGTAGACGTCGAGCTCAAAATTTATAAGAATAATAACAAATAATGGGAATATAAATATATTTAGCTAATTAATTTCAACTCCTTAATTATTCCAACTTGACCAATTGCCATTGTCGTAACCCGTTTTTGCCCGGGCACGAATTTTTATTTGACAGAAAATAATTTGAATAAATGGTTTTTTTTTATGTTTAGGGAGTCGCCATCGGCCTTTTGGGTCAAGTAGGTCGAATACCAAAAAATCATCTTTTAAAAGAGTTTTTAAGAAAACATCAGTTAAAAGATAAACTGGTCTGCGTTTTAACCAAAAATTCGTTCTTTTCAATAATAAAAAAATATTTGTAGTCGATTACGTTTGGGGAAGGATTATCATCCCACAACGCCCAAAATTGGTACTTTATTAATTATAAATTGTCTCTATTATTAGAAATTTAAAAATTCAAAAATATATTTTATTCATAATCTTGTTATTTCAAATTTATTGATATAACTTTAAGAAAATCTACTAATTTATATATATATAAATAAAATATTTAGAAATATTAGAAAAGAGCTTCTAGGTGCTTTAAGACAGTTCTTTTCTTAATATTAAAATAGAAATAAATATTAATAAAACATTTATTAAAATTATAATTTATAAGAGTAAAATATTTATTTAAAAATATCAGAAAATGGACATCCAGTTGTTTTAAGATTGTTCTTTCTTAATATTGAAAAATATATATTTAAAATATAATTATTTTTCATAGAAAATAATTTAAATAAAACAATATGTATTTTATGGTTTTTATAAGTAAGATATTTATTTATTTTTAAAATACCAGAATAGAACATCTAGTTGCTTTAAGACTGTCATTTTCTTCGATATTTGAAAAATAAATAAATATTATTAATTAAACAAATATGTATATATATATATATTTATATGACTAATATAATTATAAAATAATAATTAAAATAATTATTTAACATATTGGAATTGAATGATAATAATACAAATTAAATTGTAATTAAATAGTGACTAAAACATATAAAATTAAAATAATAGGATTAAAATATAAAATATAAAAATTTATAGCCCTTATTTAATATTAAAAAATATAATTACTAACGGTGTAATTAACCCTAATTATTAATCGATGATTAAAATAAAAATTATCAAAGTTAAAGGCTCTAACTTGAATAAATAAATAAATCTAAGTACTACTAATGTAATTCAACATTATTTAATTAATTCGGGTTAAAATATAAATTATAAAAATTATAAAGGACTAAATAAGGCATTTAACCTAAATATATAATTATACTAGGGATGACGAAATCATAATTTAACTAAAATTATAAGGCCGAAATGAAATAACCAGGAATTGCTTTTAGTGACTAAATTAAAGAATTACATAACTATAAGGGTTACGGAAAGGGTTTACCCTTTCTGAAATTACACAGATACCCCTCTCCCAAAATGGCGTCGTTTGGGAGGGTATATAAACCCTTTTAATCGACCAAAATGACCATTGCTTCTCATTTTTCCTTTCCCCTCTCTCTCTCTAACTGAGAGAATTTAACATTCTCTCTCGCCTCTCTCTTCAAATCCCTTATCGGAAGGATTAGAGTTCCGGCCGGCAACCATGCTCCGGTGCCGACCACCACCGCCGGGCATCGGATGCGGTGGCCGAAAAAGAAAAAACCCTCAAAAGATAGATCGGCACTACCTAAAACCAATTTAGACCTCTGTTTCCTTTAAATAGTCCCGGTTTTACATAAATCTTAAAAAACTACATTCGGTTTTTTTGATTTTCCGACGACGTTTAGAGTTATGCTCGGTGGTAAGTCTCTCGGTTTTTTTTCTTTTCTCTCGGTTTGTATTTGCTCTCGGGTTTTTGCTTGCTTTCTGTCTGTTGATTATTGTATGCTTGCTGGGTTGCTGTCATTCTCTTTGTTGTTGCGTTGGTTGTTCTCTCCGTCTCCTCTGTTGCTCTCTGTTTTTCCTCTTATTTGCAGGTGAACCAAGGCTTTATAGCTTCGATGAGGCTCTCGTCGAACCGGTCCTAAAGGGATTTCTCGGTGAGTCACCGAACTATGTGGTGACTCACCTCATAGCTGCGACATGGACGGTCGTTAAAGTCTTTTGGAGGCTTCTGGTGAGGGCGACAGCAGCTGGAACGTCGACGTGGGGTGGCTGGAGGTAAAGGCGGCGTCGCGTGGTCCTTAGGGTATCATCACCTTAGGGTTTGTTCTGGATGCGTGTGGGCCGTTGGATCTTGCCAGATCCAACGGCTGGGATCATTGGCGGCTGGTTGAGATGAGGTATAAACACTAATCTAGTTTAGGGTTTCTTTTAGGCTTCTGGATATGGGTTAGTTCGGGTTGTATAAAATGAGCCTGGTTATTGGGCTCTAGTTGGGCCAATAGGTTGTAAATGGCCTGAAATGTAATAATATTTTTTTATTAATAATAATAATAATCATAAATAATATAATAGATTAATAATAAAAATTAAAATAAAAACAAATAGATAAAAAAACGAGTATCTTCAGCCATTATATAGAGAATTACAAATAAAAGTACAGCCAAAATCAGAAAAAGAAAAGGACAATGTCCACTCGAAGACTTCTTTTTTAATTTTGGGTAAATAGTATCTCTGATTTTTATATTATGCGTGTGATTTGAGTCTATGGTTTAAAATATATTAAAGGAAAATATTGTGAATTTAGTCGTCATTTATCATCGTGTTTTTTTTATCATTCACTTATTTTTAAAGAAAATAACAACCCATCTAATATAATAATTCTAAATTTCTAACTTATTATTTTTGTTATCATCTTAATTGATTTATTCCACCAGTAAAATGATAATACATGTTAAAACTAAGGATGCATTTGGTTCACAGAATGTAAGATTACAAGTGAGAATAAAAGATTACCAATGAATATGATTACTGAGAATGTTGTATTTTGTGTTTAGTTGGTTTAGCAGAAATGTAAGATTACAGTGTTTGATTAAAGGAATAAAAGATTATTGGAATGTATATTTTATCAAATTATCCTTATTATATATTTATTTTTTAACAAGTTGAATTCTACTATAATATTACTATAATATATATTTTCTTTAAAAATTTTAAATTCATAAAATTTATATAATTTTTTTACAAAATTAAAAAGATAAATGGATTTAATGAAAGGATAAAATTTTATTTTAACCCCTGAACTTCATATAAAATTCTAATTATGGACTTTTTTTGTAAATCTAAAATAGTTTAAGGATAAATTTGTAATTTAACATTCGTAAATTTTTTTTATTCAACGACAGAAGAATGATTAACTTGAAAAGAAAAATTTTAAGGATATTTTAGTCCAAAACACCGGTAATCCAACAATACCTAAGGAAATGAGGTAATCACATTCATGATAATATACCCCAAAAAAATCCACCGTTGGTAAAAAAAGATTACCGGGGAATAGGATTACCGGCCAACCAAACGGGGGAATGAGGATTCCATTCCCCTGGTAATCCCATATGTCGGGAACCAAACGGCCCCTAAGTGTCATAACACTAAATCCATTTAACATCTAAAACTTGGTGATAAAGTTTGAGAGGGCAACTTAAACCGTAAAAAAAAGTCAGAGATTTAAATTAAAATTTTAAAAATTTTGAAGAGTTTAATTTATTTATTTTTCAATAAAAATTAGGGTCTAATTAAATTTTTGAAAAATTGAGATTATTAATGAGAATTTTTAAAAATTATAGAAATGGGTGTAATTAAGAACATTTAGAAATTTTATAGTTTAATCTGAATTTTTGTAAATTTTGGAGGACCAAATTAAATTTTTTGAAATTTTAAAAGTCTAGATTATAATTTTTTATTTAAAATTTTGAGGGATCATGACTACCATTGGTCCTTATATTCCGCATCGAAAGCAACGTCCTATTACAACACTTGTGGATATTACAAAATTTTTTAAAATTGACATTTCTCCTTTGATTTTTAAGAAAACCTTAAACCTTTGATCAAATTTACACATTAATATAAAGTTTCCATGGTAAAACTATTGGAATTATTGTTCTAGTAAGTGTAAAAAATTATTATTAAACTCAATTTATATGATAGTATGAGGAGTATGGGGAAGACTTTGTGGACATGTTGGATGGAATCTTCTCATTTGTGCTGCTGGACACACGTGACAACAGCTTCATCGTTGCTCGCGATGCTATTGGTGTCACCTTCCTCTATATTGGCTGGGGGTTTGATGGTATATTAAATCTTGCTTTTGCTCAGTTGATAGAAATTTGGGTTAAAACTGGTTTTTGCTAATTCCTTTTCGACTTTGTGTAATCAGGTTCGGTTTGGATATCATCGGAATTGAAAGGGTTGAACGATGACTGTGAGCATTTTGAAAGCTTTCACCCTGGCCATATATATTCTAGCAAATCAGGAGGATTTAGGAGGTGATACAACCCACCTTGGTTCTCCGAGGCCATTCCATCTGTTCCATATGATCCCCTTGTTCTTCGACGTGCATTTGAGAATGTAAGATCGATGACTTGCTACCCAAGGAAAACTTGACACTTATTTTAATCCTGTTATTTTGGCTTACGGATAGCAGCGGATATGTTTTTACAGGCCGTGACCAAAAGACTGATGACCGATGTGCCTTTCGGTGTTTTGCTATCTGGAGGCCTTGATTCGTCACTGGTTGCTTCGATTACCACTAAGTATTTGGCTGGCACCAAGGCAGCCAAACAGTGGGGAGCTCAGCCCCATTCTTTCTGTGTTGGCCTAGAGGTAAGTCGAAAAGTATAGATGTAGAGTATTTAAATGGTTCTTCAAACATGTTTGTCAACTTCTCTGCGGGGTTCGCCGGATTTGGAGGCAGCAAAGGAGGTTGCAGACTATCTGGGCACTGTCCATCATGAGTTTCATTTCACTGTTCAAGTATTGACTCAACTTTTTAATAACATTTTCTGCTGAAGAATTTCTGTTCTTATAGTCCTATAACAAGCTAATTTACTCTTTAATCTGGCAGGATGGAATCGATGCGATCAAGGATGTCATCTATCACATCGAAACTTACGATGTAACCTCTATCAGGGCAAGCACTCCTATGTTTCTGATGTCAAGAAAGATGAGTCACTAGGAGTGAAGATGGTTATTTCTGGTGAAGGATCTGATGAGATCTTTGGTGGATATCTGTACTTCCACAAGGCACCGAACAAGGATGAATTCCACCTCGAAACATGCCGCAAGGTAATACATCGTCTTATTCGGCACTTTACAAGTAGGGGAGTTGGAACACACATAACGAGATCTGGTGTGGTTTGATACATATTTGTGCAGATCAAAGCCCTTCACCAATATGATTGCCTGAGAGCTAACAAAGCAACATCTGCATGGGGATTAGAGGCTCGAGTCCCCTTCTTAGAAAAAGAATTTATCAACGTTGCCATGTCTATCGACCCTGAAGCGAAGATGGTACAGACAAAAGGAACAGTTCAGTGACGGCGTCGGTTATAGTTGGATTGATGGTCTTAAAGCCCATCCTGCACAAATGTAAATGTCATTCTAATTCGTTTTCTCTTGTATGCTTTTGCTGAGTATATTGTTTATAATTTAACAATTACAATCTTCCAGGTGACTGATAAGATGATGTTCAATGCTTCTAACATCTTCCCTCACAACACGCCGACTACAAAAGAAGCGTATTACTACTGGATGATTTTCGAGAGGTTCTTCCCTCAGGTGATTCTCCGAATTCGCAGTTTCAAATGTTGCGGAATATGGATATTAGATAGAGCAAAATCGTAATTGATAATTTGAAAAAATAAAAATGAAGATAAAGAAGACACAAATTTTACGTGTAAAACCCTAAATAATATAGGGTAAAACCATGTGTAACGGTAAAAGAATTTTACTATGAGAAAATATGAATTACAACTTTTCTCGATCTAACAAGAAGAAAACAATAGCAATTATCTCTTGATAAAAAGGAGAATACAACTTTCAAGAAAACTTTCTAAATTCTCTAGTATTGGAAGAAAGCTAAAATGATTTGGGATGATTTTGAAACTAAATGAGTTATGGTGTTTATAGTTGAAGCTTAGAAATTAATCTTGTAAATACTCTAAAATTCAAAAACTAAATGTGTGATTTTACCATGCCAAAATTCAACAATTTCCACTACTTTTCGGTGCATTAATTGTGCACTTTCGGTGCATAGTCAAATTTTCAACATCAAATACGTTAACACAATGGTTTACTGAAGTGCTCACTGAACATCTTTCCTTGCTTGGACTAACAGAACTCTGCTAAATTGACCGTCCCCGGAGGAGCTAGTGTGGCATGCAGCACTGCTAAAGCTGTTGAGTGAGATGCTGCTTGGAAAAACAACCTCGACCCCTCAGGCCGGGCTGCTTTGGGCGTTCATCTCTCTCCTTAAGATGCCGAAACTCCTCTCAGCAACAAGCCATCCAAGGTTATAGATAGTACGATGGAAATTCCTGGTGTTGCCATGCAAAGCTAGTGCCTACTTAAAGGAATCAAATCGTGTCGACTTATAATAAGGGAGTAGAATCTGTGTGGCATGTCCATCGAACTTCGGAATGCGTTGCTGTATAATATAGGCGATGTATACCGGTACTAAAAGATTCCGAAATCGTCCGATCATCTTTGTTATCATCAAGGCTATTGTTTCCTATGTTTTCTACGTGTGTAATCGATATTCTGTGGTGGAAGTTAATCATGTATGAGAGTCTTCCCTTTTGTTGGTGTAATGTGAAAGATCTTGAGCTTTCTTCTCCTTTACAAAAATCTTGCTCCCACCCCAAAGACTGTAATATCAGATAAATTGGAACTAAACAATAATTCAACAAGAAACATGTTGTCCCTACTAGTTTAATGGAGCATCGTTTAACCTGTCTAAATCTTGAAGATAACATCAGATTTGACTTGAAATAACTAATACGTATCACCATCAGAATAAATAAGCACGAAATAAGCTTATTTCTTTCATAAACACTATAAATACAGGGTCGAGTGCAGTTTTGCACCGTCTGCAAACCTATAATCACAATTAGTACTAGTTATTAATTATACAATACGTAAACCACAAGCAACTTAATGGAACAAGGCAGCATAAAATAGTTCATTCCAAGTATCAGGCAATCCAGGGAGGCACCAATGGCTACAATCAGCTGAGCGGTCCGGCTTAGCCCTCTGAGCAGGGCTCAAACCACCACTGTAAATTGAAGGGTGCCCATCTTTCCTGAGCTCAGAAAGCATGGTTATGTCCAACAAATATGTAGGGGCGTGCATTTCTCCGATGACTTCATCCACCACTCTCTTCTGGTTAGGGTACGTGCCGGGGTAGGCAGTTCCGGTCATTGGCGCTGTTTCTCCGTAACAGTTTTTCGTCGCCACCGTGGTTGCTCTAGCGCTCCATTCAGTCGGACTGTCAAAATCATTTCATCAAAGATCATATAACTTATGTCACAAATCATACATACAAATTTTTTGTCGTTCATACATCATGTGCATTTTGTGAGAGACTATACTAGAGGGGCAGTGGTCCACCAAAATTTGTCGTACTTGATTGCGTTATTTCTCAACTGTAAAATAAAGGGTAAAATTCCCACCGACACAAAGAGTGGGTAAGAAAGACACTTTCCTCACTGCTTCACGGATTGTGAAAGAAAAAACAAACAAACAGTTAAAATCAACTGAACACTTTAATTAATTAAAGTAAATTTAACTATCTCATGAAACATGGGAAGATAAGGTGAGAACATGTGGAGGGTAATATTGATAAACATGAAGGATCCACAGTTGTGCAATGATTTTTTCTTTCAGTTGTTGCCAGTTTAAAACATTTTGGTAAATGAAGACATTGTTTATTATAGCAAGGAACAACTGATGAACAAGTAGCTGATAAAGTTAGTTTTTGAGACGGGAGTTTGGTTTCTAACTCCTCCAATTTGTCTGGTTACATTTATGACGTAATTATAGCAATGTCTGCAAGTTGCCAATGGCTCACTCTATTCGATAATCTTAGAGAGAGAAAGAGAGAGAGAGACTTACTCATAGTGTGTAGGGGAAATTGATTGGAAAAAGACTCTGGTTTTAGTTGTGTCGACATTGTTGTCGACCCAATTAGCCCATGTTCTCAACCCTTTGTCCAATGCAACCAAACGATCAATGTCCTTGTAATATTTACCCCCCGTTTCGATCAAATCCCACCTGTAACATACGTATAATATACCATATAATTAATCCAAACATAGAAAATGCGGTAAAAGAGAATGTTGTTCAAGCAGGATGTGTGTGCATTGTAATAAATGATCTGTTTTTGCCTACCCTTGGAGGGATCCTTTATGACTCCACCAATGGCCTGTGTTGAACACCAGCACGTCTTCGTTTCTCCAGGCGTTTCCATGTGAATGTATGTCGTCTAACTTGAGAATTCTCCTCCCTCCAACCATATCTATGTCTACCAAATATGGAGCTCTATAGAACGATACCGATAAACCATAGTCCTGCATTTGTTATCAATAAAAACACTTGTCCAATTTGCATGCCAAAATAATATAGTCACTTACAACGAACTTGAAGGTGGAGAGAGGATCTCCTCTGCTCATCCGAGTCTGCATTTTGGGAGCTGAAGCTGAGATCATACAAATCAAAGACTCCCACTGATTCCTTCCCAGAGAATCACCAACAAACATCACGTGTTTCCCTCTCATCTTCGACAAAAACACGAGCCCATTGAACCTCGGGAGCACACAATCGTGAGGCTGCCATCGGTATTTGAGGTAATCAGAATCGGGTCTCCCGTACATTTGGCAGTTGAATTCAGCATCAATGAGTGGACAGTCGGAATATTTGTACAACGGATAAGTATCATCACGGACCCAAGTGCCGGAGAACAATGCACAGGTGGTTTGGTTCGTTTGGAACATTCGCTTTCCATGGTGGTTCTTCAAGCTCCAACCTGTCGGAAACTGAAACAAGGCTAGTAAAACAAAGGGTAGTAGCCATGAAAGAAGGGGCATTTTGCAGAGTCCTGTAAGAGAAGAGCCAGAAGAAGACAATGTATGAAAAGAAAGTGGGAGTCTTTTTTTTTTTTTGTTTATAGGAGATAAAAAGGGTGTGCATGTGAAGGGGAAGGTGAGCTTAACTTTGCGGTGAAAGTCAATATGGGTTGCTTGATTTAGACACTTTTTAACCATGTCTGCAGCTTCTTTGCTTCTTATCGTAGACCCTTCCTTTTCTGCAAGTTTATCTTGTTCCATTTTCACGGGGTCCCCTAATTTCTGTGTTTTCCACACGGTCTTTATTTTTTATTTTTCTTGGGTTCTTTGATAATTCAATCGTGGCTAAATCATGACTGTTGTTTAAAATCGTCCAAATTTAGAAAACTCACATAAAAGATGGTAAAAGTACTATATGAATCTCTCTATATTATAGCAAAAATTGCATTTTAGTCCCTGTACTAAAAAACGAAATTTTTCTCAGTTAAAAAGGTTTTTACAAACTATTAATATTTTTTAACAAAATTTTTCATTTAATGCTTAAAGTTGTTATATTTTTAAATTTTGTGTTTTTAGTCCTTGATTAAATTGAAACAAATTTGAATGTTGTTTGATGATTTGTCAAAAGAGAAGATACTAGTTTATTATCAATACCATTAACCAAAGCAATGTGTTGTGTTTTTTTTCAACTTTTTATTAAAGAATGACAAATCTCGAGATTAATTAATTGATAGAGTGATCAAGGATGTTCGTATTGTTCTATTTCGTGTGATTCAAATCTTGACATTTATCTTGAAAATGTAATATATCTCTACTATTTGAAAATGTGTATGGGTTTTTTTTTATTAGTTTGATGATGATAAGGTCGGAAAAACTTACTATTTGATAGTGACCGCTCATACATCTCTACAAACGAGGTGCTAAAACCTGAAATCTTTAGGAATAATAATCAACCCTTTAAAGGTCGTTTGGTTCATACAAACCTATAAGCTTCTTGTATTGCAAGTTGGGGGAATTATCTACTAAACAAAGGTGTTAGGGAGGGTCCAGAGTAGACTGGTGGCGACAACCATTAATGGCAGCACCATAAATAGATGGAAAATATTGTTTTACTGGTGATCCTGCAACTTGCACAACCATTAATATGGATACAGGATACTCAAAATGACCACAACATTATTCATCTTAAAAGGTAACCAGCTCTCCACATATTTACCAAGAACCTTATGCCACATTGAGTATCCATGAATCCAAAACTCAGCCTGCTAAAGTTGCCATGAACCCCTTTTCTTTTTTACCCCTCCACTAAGCACTCTGTTGGTTTACCTGCAATTGGAAAACAGGGTCAGGAACAGCAGTCATCAATTTTGCAATTAAACCCCACAATCCAATGTATAAGAGGATATACAGAGAATTATGGCAAAGCATATGCACCAAATACATGTTTTATTTTTCTTCCAAATACTAAAAGCAATATTAGTGCAGAGCATTTCTACAAGGATTGTTATCTTGCACATGTCATAAGTCATAAGGACTTGAATTTAATGATTTAAGATTTTTAAGCAGTTATAATCTGGCGAGACGTACTGCAGTAGTGCTTGAATCATGATTTTGGTTTCCTCGATTTGTCTTAGTTCATGGACTGAATCAGACCGATCATCATCAACATTATCGCTATGAAGTTCAAACTGGGATCCTGAAAAAAATAGTGAAAACTAAAATGTGACTCACTGCAGTAATTGATACTTGAACTAGGTGTGTAGGGAATTGGAAATACCAAATGATATGCTTGATTCAGGTAAAGGGTTCTTGAGCAAAAGCTTCTGGCACATGGTAGCACCCTGGAAATCTAAAAATGTATAATCTACAAACTCTAATCTCTCGGATGGCGTCATCTCTGAAAATCCGAATGAACTGGTCCATGTGCGTAGCACATCGGGTACAGCAGGTAATATCAGCCTCTCTACTCCTAATTCCATAAGCATCTGAAGAAATCATGCAAGAAGCAATGGTTAGAAATATTCAGATTCATGCCTTTAGCATGGGAAGGATGGATGATATCTAATCCCAGAAATTTGAACAATAGTGGATATAAAGCATTAGTAAAAGAAACCATCCAAACATGACATAGCTAACCTTCTCAAGTTTGTTCATCAAAATGCTGCACATTCCGAGTCGTCGGTGTTGAAACCTGGTACCAATCAAAGGCATTTCAGCCACCTTTTCTCCATGAACCCTTGAGTGGGAAAATAGAAATAAAAACTACCATTATTAACAAGGAAAATGTAAAAAAATTCTTAACCAAGGCCTTCGTTCCTATACAACAAACTACTGTTACTTAAAGAAGCTTACCTAATATTGGCAACAGTAATGAGTTCATCGTGTCTTTCAAGAAGTATTGTGTAGAAGCCTCGGAAGTTCAAGCGGTTAAGTTCTGAGCTGTAAAATTCAGAAACCAAATGGATCAGACATTTAAGCCACTTGCTTGCATTAAACAAACAAAATTCGAATAAATCATAAGAAACTACAGTATAAAACATTATGAAGCTCAAGTATCAGCGGTAGGTTATTATGGCCTACTGGCATAGAAACTGAATTGCTACCAGATTAGCTGTAAGAAAGATTAAATGCAGTTAATTTAATAGAAATCTTTAAAATTAGCTAATTCAAACTATCAAACGAATCACACAGAGGAGATAATTTTGCTCCCCTTGGGTGCCGACATAGACATCATACTCCACTGTTTGTTATTACGAGTCACTCCAGCCATAAATTTAAAACACTCAAGTTTAACCACATAAAAATGTGACTTGCAAATGAATGCAAAGTTTAAAGCAATGATTTGCAGAAGAATAAGACACCTTCTACTGAATATAATATCGGCAACAAGATCTCTGCCAGTGCGAGAGTCTTTGACAGTCTCAAAACACTCATGCATCACTTCAAGCGAATTGCTAAGTTTGTAATAATTCTCAACCATGGTTTCATTATCTGAAGGATCAAGATCATGACTCTCTGGCTGCACGGATTTAATTAATGTCCATGTTAGATTGTCTGATCCAATAGGAATTGGTCTCCCTAAAAGCTCACTAAGGCCCAAAGATATCTGCAACGAAAAAACAATTGTAAGAACTCAAAAAGTTACTGAAGACGAGAAATAACTTGTGCCCCAAGAAAGAAAGAAATAGCAGTAGCCATCACTCGAAGATGCACTACACAAATTAAAAAAATAAAGCTGATTGAAAGTACTTCTTCACACTTTTTGCTGCAAAACCAATTTTCTTTTGCACATATTCCCAACCTATCTGCCCGTGCACTGCTTATGCAGCCAACATGATCTGCATCAAATCCACAAAAAAAATTATAAATAAACTAATGGACTTTGAGTTATCAACAAATACAGAATTAACCTACATTTATGCGAACACTGAGCACACATGAAAAGTCTGTCATCCACCATATTTGCACCATCTTTAAGATTGTGTTGACCACAAATCCCACAGCAACATGATGGACAGAACCAATCACCATCTGGAACAGTCTGACAGACAATTTCAAAACACGAAATCAAAGATCTGTAGGATTTAAGAGAATGGAATAAAAGCATATTACAATGAGAATGAACTGATAATAAAAACAAAAGTGATACCTTTAAACCAAGGCAGTTTTTATGGAATGAGGATGGACATTGATCACATAAAATTAGTTCACCCCCATATTGACAAACAGAACAAATGTCATCATTCTTGTCCATTCGGCGATTGCGTGTCAACTGGGAATTCATCTTTTTTCCAAACTTCACTCTACTGTTTTCTATTACTTGCATCTGGCAGTCCAATAGAGACCTTCCATCTTCCAAGAATATCTTGGCAGCTGGTCTGTGGTTGTCACCGCCACCATGTGCTACGAAACCACCAAGAGTGTATACCTTGCCACAACATTTGCACATAATTCCATTACGAGTTATCCTCCCTTCTGCTTTTAACCTCTGTCCCTTCCTCCAGTAATGTACTTTTGACCGTGGCAAAACAATATTTTTTATCTATTAACCAAGACAGCGCAGTTCGTGGATTTTGATGCAGTGAACTAGGAGTTACAATCTGCTGCACTCTTTTGGTTGATCGTAGCACACGGTTATGTTGACTACCTTTAAGATTCTCTCTTAGTTTGACCAATGTCGCAGGTGGCTTTTCACCTTTCAATCTTGAGATGCTAGTGTATTTAACAGGTAAGTCAGCTCGGCCTTTTTTTAAGTCAAATGCAAGAAATGATGAACTATCCCTTCTCTTCCTTTTAGGCTTTTGAGTTCTCTGACTGACTCTACTTTTCTCAACAACATTTCTTCTCTCAAATCTTGAATAATACTTCTTGGACCAGTTTCCAGATTCAGTATTTGATGGCATTGAGCTTCTCTGGATATCCACAATTGCAAGCGCAGAAGAAAGCTTTTCACTTGCTAACTGACATTCAATCTCCTCAACAGCATTAATCTTTTCCACTGGTTTAGGAGTAGCATCAGTTTGAGAAACTACACCTTCTTTTATACAGTTTTTGCAGGCTTCCCGAAGTGACTGGTACGTCCTTCCTCTTGGTGAAGTGTAGCACAAATAGAGCCTTCCATTACTGGAAGCATAGTGAACCACCCAACCCAACCATGAGAGATGCTTTTTTGCCTTTACTGTCATATGACTTCTCTTGCATCTGCGAATCTCATCCAATTCAGCCTTAGACCAGTCCAAAACAGCTTCAGGGCAATATTCTGGTTCAACAAAAAGTCGCCTGATGTTTGGTTCAATATCGCATAGATGGTTGATGTTTGGTTCAACATCTTTGGTGTTTGAACAAATATGCTTTCTTGAGTGATCGGTCAGATCTAAACAGATCTGATAAAGAGAGTAATAAAGGTGCCCAGTAGGTGAGACGTATCGCCATCTGATAAGTTTTCCATCTTGCTTAGACTCCATTTTCCATCCCTGATATAGAAGATGCTTCCTAACATTAGTTAACAGAGAATTATTGGGTTTCTTACCAGCATGAATGTATTTGGCAATGGCATCAGGACATGACTCTGCTTTAGAAACAAGCTCAGTGTCCGCAGGCATCCATGTTGCAGTTACATTGAGCCCTGCATGTTTAGCCCTCCTTTCAGCCATATCTGTATCAGTTCCAGAAAATTCTTCATTGCTAGTTACAGAACAGATGCAGGAAATTCCATCTGCAACAGAAGGTGAGACCATCAAAGCCTCAGGTAAACTACAGACAGAATTATCAACACAGGGTTCGTTAGGTTTGGCCAAAACATTGTTACCATCCTTGAAAACGTGCATCAACTGACCAGAACTAGGTTTGTTTTGACTCGGCGGAATTATAGCTGTGTCTGGACTCAACAAAGTAATGTTAACTTGATTCTTAACAAGAACAAAAGTGTCACCTAAATTTGCATCAGTACCCATACTAACATCTGCATCTGGTATATCAAGCTCCTCTTGCGATTCTGATTCTGGTTGGGAGGAACCAGGAAGGCCTAATACCTTGACCAAATGATCCACAGTGATTTTATGGTTATCTTTTATTACTTCCAGGACCAACTCTTTCCACAAAGATTCACAAGAAAATGTCCACTCTCTAACATTGTGAAAATCCTCTTTCTCCCGTAAATCATACCAAAATTGTTTCACAGAGACAGAAAGAAACCACTCTTGCCCATATTGTTCAATCAACTCAAGAAACAACCAGGTTCCACGTTGCTGCCACTCCTCTTTGAAGTCATTCCAATCTTGAGTAATCCTTAACTTGTCGATTTCAGCAGTCATTTCATCACCCAAATCAGGGAAGAAAACTCTCCTCTTCTCTGAATCATATTCATGGTCCAAAATCACACCTTCCCACCAAGCATCGTTATACCATACATCAATGCAGAGCCCGTAGGAAAGATTCCATTTGCAGAACTCTAGTTTAGGTGGCAATTTCCTCATAGTTGCCCGACAGTTATGGCGAGTCTCACACGGACAAGAAAATACATTCATTACAGGAGAAACAGTCACGATGTCGACAAGCCTATCAGAACCATCATCAAGAAGAAAATGATCATACTTTACGTGACACCCTCGCTTATCCCATGAAATAACAGTTCCTTGATGCCATGAACCCTGAAACCCTTCTTCAACACTCCTCACCTACAAAATTCAAATTCATATTCGAAATTTAAATGATCAAAACAATATTCATATTCTGAAACAATTAGATATTCATATTCAAAATTTAAATGATCAAAACAAGGACTCGAGAATTCTCAAATCTGAAACAATATGCTAATGAACATTGCATGGCAACCAAACAGACACTAAGCCACGCTTATGCGCGCATTATCAATGAGATAAACAATTAAACAGCAGAATGCTGCTCTAATAACACAGATTAAAAGAATCCGAAACTTTCATCAATAGAGAAAACCGAATACATCCCAATTCTACCATTCCAAAAAAAAAATCAATAAAAAAAACCCGACAATAAGCAAACTCTATGAGACCCAAGAAAATTACAACCCAGAATCTGAAGAAAAAAAAATAACGATAATGGGAATAGCCGCATTACCTCAACTTTTTCGTTAATATCAAATTTCTTTCTTTCAGAAATTCTCATACGTTTCCGTTTCCTCCAAACGGAGCCTCTGTCTTCTAAAACACCGATTGCCGCCATCGGAGACCCCAAAAGTATGGGGGGGGGGAACACTTGATACCCTTACAACGGAAGTACGTTATTGAGTCGTAACTGAAAAAAGGGGTATAAAAACAACAGCTTATTTATAATATACAGAGAGAGAACAATTAATTTGATCCCTTTTTTTCTTTATGCTTTCTCGTCAAGTAATGAGTTTTCTACTCTTCTCTCTTTAGTTTCTAAAATCTCAAACCCTCCTTTTGCATGTAATATCAAGCTGTTCATCAATTCGGAGCCGTCAAGGAACGGTTGAGATCCATTAATCTACCGTCTCCTGGTCTCTAGGTTGTACACAAAAAATAAGATAATATTTACTTAAATTCAAAAAATATATATTTATAATATATTACTTGGTCATCAAGAAATCTTATTCATTAAAATTTGCAAGGTATCCATCAATATCTATTACATTAAATAGATTTAACAATAAAATAATCTGTCTCATATAACATACAAATCTTGTTTATTTTTATTATCATGAATTATTTATGTAAACTAAATATATAATTGATATGATCAATGGAATACTTTTATCACATGTATGCATTACATATCATACAAAATAAGATGAGAAATTGTGTGAGTGCAAAAAGCTTATTCCCAATGAAGAATAATAGTAGTACGTTCATGTTTTATGTGATACTTTTTCTCACAATCCTTTAGCATTGTTACATGCCCAAGTCAGCTCTTGTCCCAATTCCAAAACCGGAATCAACAAGCTATAAATGCGAGAAAGATTGCTAATATAAGAACTGAAATAAGAACTAGTTATTTATGGCTTCGTTCCTTTCTAGTGTTTGATGAAATCCGTGTTCTCGAAAAGCACTGGACAAGGTTTAAAAGATTGCTCATATTCTTTACCTTCATGTATTAACAGCAAATTAAGGAAGATCTGAGCGTAAAACCGGTGAAAAAAATGCTGGACTCCGAGAGGTAACTTTGTAGCTACTTTTCCCCCAATGTGCCTTTTTAATTTTGAGCAATCAATGAATAATATTGAATTAGTTTTTCTTTACTTTATTTCAAGATGTTGAGCAAATGAGGGCTGTGAAGGAAGCTCTACATGTTTCAACAGCTCCATCAACTGTTGTGTGCCGTGAAGATGAGCAAAAAAGGGTTTTGGATTTTGCAAGCCATGTGTCGAACACGAGAAAGCTGGGAGCTTGTATGTATGTGGCTGTCCGGGGACCGGGAAATTTTTATCAATGGAGAAAGTAAAACAGCGAGTTATTGATTGGGCAAAAATGGTAAGCTCATTGTATATAGCCTCTTCTACCTTGAATTATTATTGAAGTGAGTTATCATTTTCAGTTATTCCTTTTTGTAACAGGAAGGTTTGCAGCCACCTGAAATATTAGCATTGAGTTGCACTTCTTTAGCAAATACATCTGTGATTTTTAGTAAGGTATTGTTTCAAGACCTTAACAATATTTAAAGCTTTCTTGCCTGATGATTGTCTTGGCAGATTCTTGGGATGCACCAATCAAAGAAGAAAATTACAGGCTCAACATCACCGTTACAACATCTACAAAACCTGTATTCTAACGAGCAGGTGCCATCGGACTCAAAGATGATGTGAGAAAAATGCCCTTTCTGGAATGAAGCATTTTAATTCCCCCTTTATTTTTTGCAGGTTAATTATTGCTGATGAATTGGATTATTTGATTACAAGGGATAGGGCAGTACTTCATGATCTTTTCATGTTTACAACTTTTCCCTTCTCAAGATGTATATTGATAGGTTACATTCATTCCAACTATGCATTATGAAGATGCTTATTTCTATGTCGCTTGTCTTGATTCATGCCGACATTCATTCAAGATTTTATTTTTATTTATTTGCTGCAGGAATAGCAAATTCCATTGATCTAGCTGATAGGTTTCTTCCAAGACTCAAATCATTGAACTGTGAGTTCTTTACTTTAATTACTTTGGCTGACACTGATATAAAGTTTGATTATATGATAGAAATTTTATTTTCTTGAAGTTATCCTTTCTTCTGAAGTAGCTATAACTTTAGCTTGTCCTTATTTGTTCAACTATAAATTGTGAATTGTCATCTGGCTTCTTCCTAGTTATCCCTCCTAAGAACCAGAGCTAAGAATGAAAGCATCTAGAGTATGGTCTTATATTTACTGGTCTGGGGTTATGGGGTTACTTCTAAATTGTTACTGTTATTTTATTGCTTTGCTGATATTAACCTCAACGATTGCTTTCTAGTCCCTTATATATTAGTAGCTACTTGCAATGATGCAATATTGGATACTTAGCTGTTCTGGATGTGATTCTAATTTATTAAACTACCACTTCTCTATGTTAGGCAAGCGTACGGTGGTAACCTTCCGTGCTTATTCTAAAGATCAAATCCTTTCAATGCTTCAGGAGAGTCTCTTGGTAATTACTAGTCCCACTTTCACTCCTGGTTCTTAATTACTTGGAGTTTGATTTGTGACGCTTGCTCAAACTGTCAACAGTCACTTTCGTCCGTTCTCGTTTTATTATATATTATATTATTAGTGGTAGTATTAGTATTATTATTATTAAATTATTACAAGACCCAAAGGACAAGACCCGAAAGCCCGTTTTACTAGTCTAACCCGCACCACGCCCATAACCGATCCAGTCCAACCCGCACCAGGACCAGAACCGATCCAGTCCAACCCGCACCAGGCCCAGAACCGATCCAGTCCAGACTCAGGAGCCCAACAGATGACTCAGGAGCCCAACAGATGACCCAGGAGCCCAACAGATGATCCAGGAGGCCCAAAAGTAGATTCAGGCCTGAAAAGCCAGAGACCCATCTAGGGTTTCATCATCTTCTCAAGTAGCCGCCAGCAACCATCACCATTAGATCTAGAGAGATCTAACAGTCCACAGATCATCCAGCAGAAACCCTAGGGTTTCATTACACCCTAGGGTCTATTCCGGCTGCACCTCCAGGTGCTCTAATCCAACACTGTCACACCACCACCGCCTCAACGGAAGGATCCAGAAGATGGAAGACAGCCGCACAGTTAATCGATCTAGGGTGAGTTACCACCGTAGCTCCGGTGACTCACCGAAAAGCCATCATTACAGTCGATTTCCAAGCCCTATAAAAGGTCGTCGATCCTGCAAGTAAAACAGGGTAACAAAAAACAAAGAGAGAGAGACAAAGAAACAAATAAATAACGAGCAACGAGTGAGGAGATAAGACTTAACTAACCTCCGGAGCCTCCACGTGCCATCGGAGACGTTGTTACAACCGAGGTAAAAGCTTCGGTTTTATTTAGATATAGGGTGATTTAAAGGCTTTGTATGAAGAATAAGGGCCATATATGAGTTGAGAGAAAATCGGTAAGCATTTTGGTGTATTTAGGTAATTTTCGGCCACTGGCGATGACGGACGGCGACGGTGATAGGTGACCGGCCGGATTCCCTCCGGTAAGAGAATCCTAGAGAGAGGTTAGAGCCAAATGAGAGAAATGGCCCTCTTGGGCCGGTTTTGGGCTATAAATATCCTCCCCGAATGGCGTCGTTTTCGGGATGGATTGTTTGTGTAATTTCAGTAATAGTTTAACCTTGTCTGTGGTCCCTCTGTTTTTGTAATCCTTCAATTTTAGTCACCAAATCATGTTTTCATGCATTTTAATTTGGTTCTCGCATTTTATTTACTTTTATTTTAGTCTCTAATTATATTTACATATATTTTAAGGTAAAATATATTTAGTCCCTATTACTTTTATAATTTATATTTCAATCCTGTATTAATATTTAGGTAAAATTGCACTAATAGTACCTATATTTCATGATATTTCAATTTGGATATTTTACAATCTATTCCCTAAGCTTTAATATTTTAAATATTTTAAATAACTAAAGGATTATTTATATTTACAATATATAATATATTAGGTATTTACAATAATATTTTTTATTTGCATAATTTAATGATTAAATTAAATACAAATTTATTAGTTTAGTGCAAATAAATTAGTTAATAAGCAAATGTACCAATTTTGGGCGTTGTGGGGGTGTTAATCCTTCCCCACACGTAACCGACTCCCAAACTCATTTTCTGGTAAGCATACCATTTTTGTGTTATTTTAATATTATTCTTATGAATTTTATTAAAATAACATAACATTTTGGTGACCAATCACACCTCGATAAATGATTGGTGGCGACTCTTCAAATTAGTGTTTTATCTTATGTCAGAAGATAAACACTTATATTTTTTCGAGACAGCTACACTTGTATGTACAAATTTGTTTTTTTGTCAGGAAAATAGAGTCAAGCCACCAGTTTATTAATTAATTGTCTTTGCAATTAAATTATAAATTTGTTTTAATTTAGTTTTTTCTCTTGATTGTTTTAATAACCATTTTTGTATAAATAGTTGTACTAACTTGTTTTTTATGTTTTCAGATTTAATTAGGGTCTTTAAAATAAATTAGTAGGGTGTATATTGTTTTTCTTTTTATGTTTTTCCTCACACACTGTGCACTGCATTTCATGACATGAGCTAAAACCCCGCTCTTATCCTATTTAGCTTGAATGAGAAAATATTCTCTCGTGTGGTTTTCACCTCCGTATGGGATAGGGGACCATTCCTTGAGCTCACACCTTATGTTCCTCGTGTGGTTTTGACCTCCGTATAGACATAAGGAAGTGTGTTCCTTCAAATTGAACTCGATCCGAAAGTCTGTAATGGACCAGAATTGAGGGCTTGGCAGTCCAAGGGGGCACCAACAAAGGACAATTCGTTGATCCTTTTTACCTTAGAGTCATAACTCAGCATGTAGTAAACCTAGAACTTGAATCTAGGCGGAGCCTAACCCAAATGAGTCTTGTAAGGTTAACACCCAAGGAAAAGCATGTTGAGTCTTTTAATTTACTTAGTATTACTTTATTTTCTAAATAAATGCATGCGAACTAAAATCATGTGGTTAGGTTTATTTTTTTCTGAACGAAGCATGGAACTAGAAAGCATAAATGTATAGATACCATGATGGATAAAATTTTTCCTTTCCATTAATTGGTACTAACCATTTTTTTTATTTTTATATATTATGTAAATACATTTTATTTTCCTCTACATTGTTTATATTGATTTCTTTTGTTTGCATTGCATAATCATAGTATAATCAAGAGTGTTGATTCAAGAGTGATCATCGAAATCAAAGGTTTTCATTATGGATAAAGGGTTTCATTATCAAATAAATTATAACGCAACCAAGGACTGGTATCTTGAGGAAACTCTAAAAGTGGAAAGCTATGTACCTAAAGATCCTGTTAGATTTGTACCAAAAGTATTCTACGGTAAGAGTATCAATAGAATCATTCAGAAAGAAGAAAGTTTTTATGAAGCTCAAACCCGTTTTTGGAAGAATGAAAACAAGAAATTGAACACAGAGGTAGAAGCCATGCGTAATGATTTTTGAATGGTCATTCAAGCCTTTGAAAATGATGGCATAGGAAATACCCCGGAAGAATGGACAACAGGGATCAGTAAACTGAAAAATGATGTTGAGCAATGGAGAAATAATGAAAAGATACATGAAGATCAAGTAAAGAAATTCTCTTATGACTTACAGATTGCAGAAGAAATGCGCAATACAACCATCATCAATTTGGGAAAATGTCAAGCTGAAAATCATATAATGAAGAAGACTATAGATAATGTGGAAGCTTCATATCAGTTTTGCCAGTTTAAGATTGATGCTGAATTAAAAGCCAATAGAGCCCAAAACCACACATTGATGAAAATGGTAAATGATTATGGAGATCTTGTACAAGAACTTCTTGAACACAAAGGCTCTTTTATAAAGGAAAATGAACAATATTGTCTACAACTCCGAGAGATGGCATGTAAGATTTAGGAAAAAGATAATGACATGAAGGAAGTTGTTGTCTATGCAAGCAATGTGGCCCACAAGCTGATAGACTTGGCTGACTTTACAAGGGAATTGAAGCAGATTGACAACTCAACTCTTGATCATGAATGGAAATTAACTTGGCTTTTTAAGGAGATAGAGAAGTTAGGAGGAAAAGTTATCCCTTATATGTAAAGTTATTTTGGATGTACTAAAAACCTTTTGTGTTCAATGAAAGCTGTTTTAAGATGATCATTCTTGAATGACACCCTTTTGTGTTGCATAATTTGCATTATAATTTTTGTATTTATGCATTTTTTGCATTTACATTCACAGTTATTGTATAACAAGCATAACATGTGTCAATCATGAAAACATGGGAGTAATCTGTGAAAGATGATATGACAGAAGTTCCTGGGGCATATCGATAAAAGATTTGAAGCTGTGAATGAAATATCAGCACGAGTGGGTAGTATTGAGAAAATCCAAAAGCAACTTGTAAAAACTCAACAAGAGATGATTGATCAAGCAGAAAAGTTCCAGAATGAGTCAAGAGAACAAATGATCAAATTAATGGACATGGTGAATATCGTGATTCATGGAGAAAACCCTTAGAGGATCCAGTTACAAAGGATTTGGATGAAATTATAAACGATGGTGTGTAACAAAGGTAAGGAAGATAAATGATAAGGAACTTTTAGAAGAACGTGGAAATCCAATACAGCTCCAAAAATTGGGTATGATCTCAGAAAATGCGACAGAAATCAAATTGGAAAAAACATAAATTAAGGGTGAAACCTTTAATACAGTTGAGTTGGCGTCAAAGAAAAGAAGCATGGAAGAGGACCAAATACCATTGAAGAATGCTAAAAAGAGCAAAAAGGAAAAAATATATGACACATCTTATTCCAATTCCTATTTCATATTCAGAATTGTTACCCTTTCTCTTTGAAAATAATCTTGTAACACTCATTCCTCCTATTACTTATTTGCGTTCAGAGTGCCAAGATGTCAAAAATTCATGCAATTATCATTCTGGAGATTTTAGCCACTCTACGGAAAATTGTATAATTCTAAGATTAAAGGTCCAAAATCTTATTGCAGAATGGTTGTTATGTTTTGAAAATAGAAAACCTAAACTCATCAGAAGCTCAAAACTGGTCGAGGAAAAGAGATCTTCAAATCACCATCTCTCTCATGATGTTGGTCAAGAGTCAAACATTCAAAGTAAACATTTTGGTCATCAGTCACAATGTCTTCAAGAAAGAAAAGTAAACAATTGTAACGAGACAGTAATGTCAAAAGAGATTCTACCCAAGTTTACTTCAATCTCGTACAGCAAGTTATACCCCGAGTTACTCAAAGCCCAACTTATTACCCCATGTCTGGCTAAACCATTGTTTCTTCCTTACTCGAGTTGGTATAATGAGAAAATCTCTTGTGAATATCATGCTGGAATCCGAGGACACTCCATTGAGAATTGTGGTAACTTCAAACGACGAGTTCGAGACCTTTTAGTTCATAGAATCATAGAAGTAGATGTTAACAGTCAATCCATTTGGGTCAGACAATTAGGATTCAACCCCCACAATGAAGCAAATAAGGTCAACGCAAGTGAAGTTCATACAATAGATGTATTGAAAAGAAAAAAGGCAAAATTAAGAAGAAGTGGTAATTCGAGACTGGCCTATATGAGAAGAAATGGGGCGGATGCAACCCTGAAGACACCTCAACACCATCATATTTTTTGAAAACAAGTGAGGTAGGGGGTAATTTAGAGTCTGCTGAATAATACCCGATTGTAGCCGCGATGAGCGTCTAGAACCAGGACACAACTATCATCACCAAAGAAAATTTTTTGGAACTAAACTTGAGCCTAATTTCCAGTCGGGGAAGGAAAAGATAATGATGGGATTTGATCAAAAAGTGTTAAGAAGTAGAGATTTGTGCATATGAAGGTTTGTTCAGAGATGTTACCCAAGGAATGATTAAGAAATGGGGGTAAATGCAACAAAGATCCTGGTCCGATTACACACCTAACATTCTAAGAGTAATGAGGCAGTTAGATAAATAAGTAGAAGTTGTTATCTACCATTATAATACCTTTCATTTTAAGCATCTTGTTTGAAGTGTTTGTTCCTTTCTCTTTCTTTTTTGTAATAAATAAATTTATATTGCTTTTAAGGTTATGAGCATTGAATAAAATCTTGCAGTTCTTTGAATATTACTGGATTAAAAACTCTTTATGATTAGAGTTATACAAATCTTTGACAAAGTATCAAGATTGAAAACTGGTAAAACAAGGACCTTGACCTTACCTTAGAAGAAATACACCAAACACCATGCCACCCTACAAATATGAGAAAGCCTTCTCTATTGCAATGAATTAGGAAAAAATGACTTGGTATTTACATATAGGAGCAGACAACATGGGGCATCTTTTGTGTAACATTGCTAGACTACTTTCTATTGATGACGTTAGATGCCAGTTGCTTGGGAATTGAACTCTAACGATGAGATTTTTTGACTTTCAACAAACACATAGACTATAACAGGTTCTTCTTAACAGCTTAAGAAGTCGGAGCCATATACCCATGTATATTCAATAAAGCATAGCTATTCCACTAAGGCAATTGGTTTTAGAGGAAACTCAAAAACCCCAACTTTATGAATAGATTATGTTCAAAACATGATATTGTTCAAGTATTGCTCCACTGTGATTGTCAAGTCGAAGACTTATGATGAGATAAACCCTTCAGCTAGCCCAATAAAGGCAAGTTTCAATAAAGTTAAATTCAGCTAGCCAAAATGGCAAAAGGTTACTGTATAAGAAGTTGTTGTAAGGGAATTGAGAAACACCTGTTATAGTCAACTTCACACACGTGCACACAGAAATTTCATTTTTAGACCGATATTTTTGCACTACCTTGGTTAAAGGAGTCTACATGGAAGATTTTAGAGAACCGAAATAGAGGTATTCTAGAAAGTCTAGTAACTGGCTATGCTAGTGCATTTTGTCTACATCCGGTTAAAATACCAAGTCAAGAAAGTGAGGCATGTGGCAATGTTCATAAGAGTGAGAGAAGAGTGACATCTTAAATATGTAACCATAGAAATAGGAAAGTCAACCTGAAACTAACCCATAAATCTTGATACTTGTCAAAGAATTATGTCTCTTAAACATTAAAGAGTTGTTGATTCTTTTGATATTTTTTGAATTCATGCTTATGATTTGATTCTATTGTGAAACTGTAAGAGGCAATCTTTTACAAAATTCTTTCATTCTTTGATAAAGAAATGAGGAAAAACATTTTCAAACAGGACAGTCTCAAATGAAAAAACTTTTAAAGCAGTTGATGCTCATTATACCCCTACGGAAGGAAGAAAGACAATGAGCTAAATGATAAAGCATTTCACATTCTTTGAAGCAAGTGGTCCGAGAAACCAAAAAGTCTGGAGAATTAAACTTATAACATTCCTTTTGTGATAACCCATCAAAAAGGATTACCCTATTCAAGAGGGGAACATATCTCAGTGCATAGCAAAAAGGAAATAATGTAACCAGTCAAGAAAAAGGAAAAGAATCCCTCAAGTTACTTAATAATATTGTTGTTTAGTAGCACTAGAATGAGGGCATTCAAGATTAAGAGATTTTGGCACGAATAGAGACACGAGTACCCATGATGGGGCATTATCAAAGTTAGATCTCGTGGATCACGAGATTCAAATCAAACAGACATTGAGAGTGAACCTTACAACTTAGAATGTTGGGACATATTAAATAAACAGAAGAAATGTTGGGGATATACTGGAAGCCCATGTCAACCATAATAGAATGTTGGGGCATTTTGAAGGCCTATTTTAGACAAAAATGATCCAAGAAGGGTATTTTGAACGATCACATCAGTATGAAAATGTTGAGTGCATTTTTAAACATTCATATCAGCAATTGTTGGGTATGCTTAAGGACTATCATCATTCATAAAGATCATTGATTTGAAAAAATGTTTCCAATGAAATAGAAAGGTATGAAGAATGAAAATGGAAATAGTGACAATGGAACTAACCATATATGATCATTTATTCATCATATGGTTGTATTATTCTGGTGATTTCACCTACATTGAGCTGACAAGTCAAAGAATCCCACTTGTATTCCCAACGAGCTTTGTTCTTTAGTGTCTTTATGATGTCATACAAAGCTCTGAACACTATGCAAAGAGTTTCACTAGTTGAAGTAATTTGGGCAGAAGCCACATGAAATGAGTGTTGTCAAATGTTTTACGAATAAGTGATTATGATGTTGAACCCATTGCGGTCCTATGGTATTCCTATTACTCAAGATGAAGTTTGTCTTCAACCCCAAGATTTAGAAATAAAAAATGATGAAGATTTCTTTCAAAGAAGGGGCACTTGAATTTTAACAACAAGAAATTAGTGCAACCAACTAAGATTAAACATAGGTTGTTGTTAAACATCTCGACATGATATGGTCTAAATAACCTTGTTTGAGATCTGATTAGATGTGGAGACATGAAAGGAATTAGGATAAATACTCATTGTGATGTGTTTCAAGAGTCAAATCAGAACAGATGATGCTCTCCCAAGAGGGTGGATTCTTATTTCAAAGATAGGAGCTTTATTGGATTTCTACACAAGTTCAGGAAAGGAAAGACAATCTTATCAAGGGAAAGAATTTGTTGGGGCAAGAAGAAATTGACACAGTTCAATACTGGCGAAAACGTTCATTAAAGTAAACAAGGAAAAAATGAAGATCACTTTTACTACCATCCCTTCACAGATCAAGAAAACATGCATTTATACATAATACATGTCATTGCATCAAACATTTCATATATACATGCAAATATGTTTGGATGACTTTTTGTCTCTCTTTGATTTGTTTCCTAAAAATCTTCAGTATAGCTTTTTGGGAACATTTTTATAGGAAACTCAATCTTATTCCTTGAGTTAACATTTTTTCTCTGACTCCTCAATAGATTAAGTCATTGACTTCCTTGTGAATAGAAGTCAAACCTTTGTTATTTCTGACTCCCTAGTAGAGTCAATCCTTGACTTCCTTGTGAAGAGAAGTCAACAACGAGATTGGTCCTCCTGGAAAAGTAGCGAATCAAATCAACTTCGAGTCTAATCTTCTCTGAATGAATAAGAACAGATACATCTTCAAAAATTGATCTAAATACCTGAAGCAAAAGCAAAAACTCGAATCTAATCTTTACGAAAGAGTAAGAATCAATCATTCTCAGCCTTCACGGAAGAGTAGTGAAGTTAATCATTCTCAGTCTTCACGAAAGAGTAGTGAAGTAATGCAATTTTAATCTTCACGGAAGAGTAGTGAAGTAATGCAATTCAGCCTTCACGGAAGAGTAATGAAGTCAATCATTCCTATCCTTAACGGAAGAGAGTGTGAAGTAATGCAATTCAACCTTCACGGAAAGTATTGAAGTTAAATCATTCTCAGCCTTCACGAAAGAGTAGCGAAGTAATACAATTCCAACCTTCACGGGAGAGTAGTGAAGTAGAACAACCCAACCTTCATGGAGAGTAGTGAAAGCAAGATCATATTAAAATTGATCTCCATGAAAGTAGTGGAACAGATTTCTCATCAAAGTATGAAGTCAACTGGATGAAAATTTCTTATCTTTTTATCTTTCCTCTATCCTTGTTAACACAAAAATGAGTAAAGAGGGGCTGTCGACAGTCATTTTCATCCGTTCTCATTTTATTATATATTACATATTATATTATATTATTATTATAGTATTAAATTATTACAAGACCCGAAGGCCTAATTACAAGACCCGAAAGCCCGTTTTACAAGTCCAACTCGCATCAGGCCCAGAACCGATCCAGTCCAGACCCAAGAGCCCAACAGATGATCCAGAAGGCCCAAAAGCAGATTCAGGCCCAAAAAGCCCAAGATCCATCTAGGTTTTATCATCTTTCTCTAGTAGCCGCCAGCAACCATCACTGTTGGATCTGGAGAGATCCAACGGTCCATAGATTATCCAGTAGAAACCCTATCATTACACCCTAGGATCTATTCCAGCCGCCGCCTCCAGGTGCTTCAATCCAACGCTGTCACACCACCACCACCTCAACGAAAGGATCCAGAAGATGGAAGACAGTCGCAAAGCTCATCGATCTAGGGTGAGTCACCACCATAGCTCCAGTGACGAAAAGCCATATTTACGGTCGATTTCCAAGCCCTATAAAAGGTCGTCGATCCTACAAGAAAAAGGGGAACAAAAAACGAGAGAGAGAAAGAAATAAAGAAATAACGAGCAAAGAGAGAGAGAAGACTTACCTAATCGCTGGAGCCTCCACGCGCCACGGAGACGTTGTTACAAACCGAGGTAAAAGCTTCGGTTTTATTTAGATCTAGGGCGATCTAAAGGCTTTTAGGAGAATAAGGGCCAGATCTGGGTTGAGAGAAAACCGGCAAGCATTTTGGTGTATTTGGGTAATTTTCAACCACCGTGGATGTGGTCGGCGACGGCGATAGGTGGACGGATTCCCTCCGGTGAGGGAATCCTAGAGAGAGGTTAGAGCTTCTCTATTTAAGAGAGAGAAGCCAAATGAGAGAAATGGCCCTTGGGCCGATTTTGGGCTATAAATACCCTCCCGAACGGTGTCGTTTTGGGGAGGATTGTTTGTGTAATTTCAGTAATGGTTTAACCTTGTCCGTGATCCATTTGTTTTTTGTAATCCTTCAATTTTGGTCATGAATCAAGTTTTTACGCATTTTAATTTGGTTTCTCCGTATTTTATTTACTTTCATTTTAGTCTCTAACTGTATATTTACATATATTTTAGGGTAAAATTGCATATTTAGTCCTTATTATTTTTATAATTTATATTTTAGTCTTGTATTAATATTTAGGTAAAATTTAGTCCTTATTATTTTATAATTTATATTTAGTCCTGTATTAATATTTAGGTAAAATTGCACTAATAGTAACTATATTTCATGATATTTCAATTTGGATATTTTACAATCTATTCCCTAAGCTTTAATATTTTAAATATAAATAACTAAGGATTATTTATATTTACAATATCTAATATATTAGGTATTTCCAGTAATATTTTTTTATTTGTATAATTTATGATTAAATTAAATACAAATTTATTAGTTTACTGCAAAGATATAATTAATAAGCAAATGTACTAATTTTGGGCGTTGTGGGGTGTTAATCCTTCCTCACACGTAACCAACTCCCAAACCCATTTCTGGTAACCAGACCATTTTTTGTTATTTTAATATTATTTTTATGAATTTTATTAAATAACATAACATTTTGGTGACCAATCACACCTCGATATATGATTGGTGGTGACTCTTCAAATTAGTGTTTTATCTTATGTCAGAAGATAAACACTTATATTTTTTCGAGACAGCTACACTTGTGTGTACAAATTTGTTTTTTCGCCGGGCAAATAAACGTCTCGACACTATTATTTTAATGGCTTTCTACTCTAACAGGCACTTCCATACATCGTATTCCATCAGCAAGCATTAGAACTTTGTGCCAGTGAGTTATACGGCTTCTTTTGAAAACCTCTTCACACCTTCAATCAATCTATCAATTGCTAATTGCTTGAAATTAACAGAAAGTTGCAGCTGCATCTGGAGATATGCGGAAAGCTCTTTCTGTTTGTAGGTCAGTGTTTTACCGGAACTTAACAATAATCTGAAGTATTATAGTTCAGTTTTAGCCAATTAGGCCTAGAAGTGATATTAAAATTGACTGCTGATACAGGAATTTAATTTCTTGTGAGATATGTATTATATAGGTCAGTGTTTTACCGGAACTTAACAATAATCTGAAGTATTATATAGTTCAGTTTTAGCCAATTAGGCCTAGAAGTGATATTAAAATTGACTGTGATACAGGAATTTAATTTTTTGTGAGATATGTATATGTTATCTCCCTCCTTGCTTTGAATAGAGTAGGTGTTTTAAATTATTAGCTAATGCTCTTAAGTTGTTCCAGGAGGTGCGGTTGAAATTCTTGAAGCAGAATTAAGGGAAGCTGCAAGTAATTCAAGTTTGACATCAGTAGAGGGGGAGCTCATCAGTCAACAGACTCTACCTGCTCTTGAAATCCGTCCATCACAAGAAATAGTATTGTAAGTGTGTCCAACAGCTTAATGTTATTGTTTCCAAGCTTGAGCTTGTTACATCTGTCTTACACATCGTACTTACCCCGTCACTGCTCCTACAGTTGCTTACACGAGGTGATTGTTTCAGGTGAGGATTGATCATATGGCACTTGCATTATCGAATACATTCAGATCACCTATCATTGACACCATACAGTCTCTTCCTCAGCATCAACAAGTAAGCTTGGAGCCAATAAGGAATACAGCAATCCAATAGTTCATCTTATAGTCATGTCTCTGCTGCTTCAATTTATCTAATGCTGTCAAGTTTGCCTGCAGATTATACTTTGCTCTGCCGTGAAGTATTTCCGTGGTGGGAAGAAGGATACAACTATTGGGGAGGTGTGTTTTTCTTAATGTTTGACAGTGATGTGCTGATTCACTGAGTAGTTGATTAATTGACATAGTTTGTATTTTTCTACAGCTAAATAAATCATATCTGCAAATCAGCACTGATCCCACCAGTTGGAATTTCGGAATTTTCAAGCATGTGCAGAGTGTTAAAAGACCAGGTAACATAAGTATACCTACTCTTAAGGTTTGAACTTAGCTCATAAGGTACCTTTCGCGAGAGGCATAAACTATATCTAACTGGACCAAATATTGAAAGGGAGGTTGACATGATTCATCCATAATACAGGGGATGTTTAAACTGGGCCAGTCTCGTGATGATAAGTTGAAACGAGTAACGCTAAAAGTTGATGAAGCTGACATCCTTTGCTTTGCAGGTATAGATTCATTATTCAGCACAGACAAGATTCTAACTTGTTGAATAATTGACCTAATTCTTAACATTAACCATTTATCTTGAACAGGGAGTTCGATTATTTTGGAACTGTCTTCAGTAGTTTTACAGAAACGTAATATAGGACTTGTGATAGCTTTGATATGGTGGCACAGACAAGAGTCATTAATCGTAGGTGGTGGTCAAGTTTAGTGCGCTTCAGCATTGCAACGGTTAAGTCCATGTCAACCTGTAAGGGGAGTGACAAGGTACTATTGGCTATTCGGCCACTGTTTCCAGCAGGACTTGCAATTGTTGGCAATTTGATACAAATTGTAAATTCCAATTATAGTGTGTATTTTTTTCTTTCTTTAATGATGGGATTCATGTGTAATATTGGTTCTTTTATTTGTTTATTTTATAATAAAAACACATTGAGTACGTACCAAATGAAGTCAAATGCTAATGCTAAAACTTACTATAATATTCAAAAGGATCAAGAGGAGCATTGGATGCAAAACCCATATCATTATTTACCTCTTAAGTTTAGTTACTACTAGTATCTGTACTCATTCATCATTTCTTAGTCAAAAAGACCAGCAACAAGATCCTCATCGGATTCTTCCGACTCCTCCTTCTTTGCCTCCTCTACCTTCCTTCCTTGGCTGCACCTGAATCTGCCGGAGCAGCTGCATCACCACCAACCGCCACTGCAACTTGCTCGGATCCTATCGTTTAATCATAAAAAACCACCTCAGCAATGTCAAGCAATCACAAGGCATAAACAGAAACAAACTAAAAGAAATGTATTGGTAAGAAATCAACCTTGAGGAATTCTTTGACTTTCTCAGCCTGAAGGAAGTATACTCTGTAGCCACAGAAAGAGCAAGAGCATTCTTGTAGGCATGGATAAACATATGAGGCGCGGCAGCAATAGTCGGGAACGAAACCGCCAGCGAAAGGGAAGCGATATTGGAGAGCCAACCCGCAAACTTCTCCATAAGATCATCTTCAGTTAGGTCCAGCACCTCAGGGCTGAACACCGTTCCATTGTCGTAAACGGATACCACGGAGAGTCCGTCGGAGAATGGCTTTATCCCAAGCTTAGAAAGCAGGGCCGCCTCAGATGATCCAACCTTCTCACCCTTCTTAACCAGCTCCACTGCTGTCACGATTTCGACCGTGCCCTTGTTGATCTTGGTCGGAATGTTGAGCACCTGATGAGAGGATGTCACATATGTGAGATTACAGCATACATCAGAACTTGTGAAAATCCAAACATAAATCAAGTGCTTTATATATATATATATATATACCTGAAAGAAGGATGTTTGAGAAGGATCAAGGCCAGTGTTGCCAGGGGCAAAACAACATCAATTGGAGCAACGAGACCCACACGTGCTGGAGCTCCAACCTTAAGATCAGTTCAAAAGGCGCACCATATAAGTAAAAAAAGGGCTACTGTAAACTATCCATGTTTATCATGGAGTGGGAAACGGAACAAACCCTAATCCAAAAGTGGTAACAACGTGGTAATCAATGATCGGTACCAAATCAAAACAACTTATAATCATGAGATTAATTAAAACAACTTATAAAACAACTTTTATTCTATCATAAATAATGTTACTATGAAAGAGACTCTCTAAAAAATATAATATAATTTACCGATATTAAATAAATATGAATAAAGTAAAGAAAGAATCAAGGTACAATTGTGTGAAAAGTGACACGTAATGCATCAAAGTATGCCAAACATGTGATGGGTAAGGGTGTAAACGAGTCGAGTCGAGCTCGAGTATTCCTGAGCTCAACTCGACTCGAAAACTATGAAATGGAGTTCGACTCGACTCGAAAACTCGCGAGCTTAAAATTTTTAAGCTCGACTCGAACTCGAAATCCTAAACTAAAGCTCGTGAGCAGCTCGAAAAGGCTCGAAATAAAAAAAAAAATCTTAAACTTAACAAGATTGAATTCTCAAACTCAAACTCGAACCTGAACCTTAAATACATGAAAGTCTTATTGTATTTTTAAAAAAAATCCACACAAATAATATTATTAATAATTTAATTTAAAAAAAATAAAATCTTAATATATTATATTTTCGAGTTGCTCACGAGCTTTTCGAGTTGAGTATCAAGTAGCTCGTTTCGGCTCGTTAAGAATTCGAGTCGAGCTCGAGTTCGAGTCAAGTCCATTCGATCCGAGTATTTATCGAGCCTTGATCGAGTCGATCTCAATTAACTCGCTATCTGTCTCGTCTCATTTACATCCCTAGTGGTAGGGTATGGACAGAAGAATCTGGTTCTTCGTACATTCATGGCCCTTCAAATCAATTAGCTTTACCATACACATGGGAGATTTCAACTCCTCATTTCCTGTAACGCTCCAAATCTCGTGTTAGGAATTTTAGGCTAATTTGAGATAAGTCTTGGATTAAATTTCTAGTTTGTAGGAAGTTTTGAGCCAAAAACAAGTGAAATTGGGCTTGTATTTAGCCAAATAGTGACTAAAAAGTGTGTTTTTAATCTGCAGTCAAAATTGGAGGGACTAAAGCAATTTACCCTTTCTCAAAATTAAAACTGAATATCATTAAAATTTGATGATATCACCGTCTGAGAAAACTTCATCGTTTTCTTCATTCCTTGTATTCTTCATATCTTCTTCTTCCCGTTTTTCTCCTCCCTTGCAAGGTAAAGGTGTGAACTTTATCATTTTCTAGTCCCTAATTAGTATTCTAAAGGTAAGAATCATAACCCATGCATCTCAAGCATTGATTCAAGCTCTCAAACCACCCATTTCACCATAGTTTCAAGAACTAGTTTTAGAGGGGTTTAAGAAACTAGATGGTTACAACCCATTTTTCATATATTTCTAGTCTTAAGAAGTGTTTTTAAACCCTCCTTAACCCCTAAAATAAGTTAGTAATCAATGCATTTGATTCTCTTGTAGTGAGGGAAGTTGGAGAGAACTTTAAAGCAAAATGGAAGGAAAAATTACACTTGGTTGAGCATTGGGTGTTTTCAGCAGTTTACATCTAAGATAACTCACTCTTGACTCAACTATACCATATGTATGTCATTTAGATGAAATATAGTAGGTTGCATAAGTTTGAAGCATTCTCATGGTAGATTTCATGTTTTAGAGTTATAAACATTTTTAAAGCCCTAATTATGCTCTTTTGTATTTTCATAAAACATTAATAATGTTTGGGGACCTCACTAATGTCTTTGGGATAGTATAATATGAGTTTTTGTACCTATTTTATGTGCTTTGCAATACTAGAGGGATAGTATCAAAACTTGTTGTTCTTCTTGGGTAAAATCGTGAGTTTCTAGGCAAGAGTATCAATAATCTTTCAAGAGTATCGATACTTTGGGTCATAATTTTGAAACTCCCAGAAAGTATAGAAACAGGGCATTACAGGCCGCTTTAAAGTATCGATACTTACATAATATATCAAAAATGTTACAAGAGTATCAATACTTTTGGGCTAGTATCGATACTTTTAGTTTGTTTTGGACAAAAAGGCCAGTTTTTAAGGGAATTTGACTCGAGGTACCCTAACACTTCAGTATATCCTCAAATAAGACTTCAAGCAAGAACAATAATTAATATCATAACAATAGAAACAAAAATAGCTAGGTTTACATAAAACTAGCATTGTTGACGCTCGAGAATAATCAGGACATCCGAGTTCCTTTTAGCAGAAATATGACAGTCAGTGGATCCAAGTCAATGCCACGACACTACAACAGCCGACTGGGCACCATATGCCCTAAGACTCGATGGAGTAAGTCGATGGGGTGCACGTTTCTGATGCAGAATTCCATATCTAACCCAAAAGTTGATGCTTCGGCAGTGCTAGAGGGGTGTGAGAGCTCCGAGATGCAGAATCTCTCAATCGCACTCTGATGCCAGCCATAGATTAACAGCCCAACAATTGTATACTCAGACCTGTGTCACTTGTCATTTCATTTAGTTAATGCATATAGTATAGTACTGTAACACCCTCAACCCGTACCCGACCCGGATACGAGTCTAAGGTATCACATTGACTTTTCAAACTTTGACTCTTGACGAAAAATCAAGGAAATTTAAAACTTTCGTTAACATAAAAGCGGTTTACTTACATGACATGACTAAAACAACCAAAATTTATCAGAGCATTCATAACAGACACTTTACTTACATGCCAACATACTATACACGATAAAATACATACTTTATCAGTTACTTCTGATCTGATCTTCTGGCAGTGCTGCTGTTACTGCAACTCCTATTTCGGTTCTGCTAGATTCTTGGTACCTACGTGTAAATCACTTACACGCTAAGTCATAAACTTAGTGAGGAATAACATAAATATATGTATACGCGTGTATAACAATGAATTTATGAACATGCATCCTTACCATTGATCATGACATCTTAACTTGCATATATTTATTATACTATAACATATATGATGATGGTATGCACATATAAGACATATTTTTATGCTAATTTCTCTTTAATTTATCTTTGGATTGCCCATGTACATTATTGAGAACAAAGGTATGTGAGTACATAGAGATTGTGTACTATGCTGTCACCACAGCTCGTATAATTACCTCAAGGGGCACTGAATATTTGTCCCGAAGGACCACTATATCCCGAAGGACCACTATGTCCCGAAGGACCACTATGTCCCGAAGGACCACTGATTCTTTCGAAGAACCACTATGTCCCGAAGGACCACTGTATATGTCCCGAAGGACCACTCCTTAAGAACCATATACATAATACAATGGACCAAATAAGTGTGCCAAAGTACCACATATATGTTCTACAGAATTACATATATGTTCCGAAGGACCACGTAGAACCCTCGACTCTTGGTATGCCAATTATACCTACAGCTCTCATATTAACTCACATGGGCTTAAATATAAATACATTTCTCATTTTCATATCTTCTCATCACTTTTCATATAAACATGTATTTCACTTCATATACACACATGTGATCACTTTCATTATTTCACATACCTGGATTGATCATCTGACAATTTCAATCTTTCATATAATATCATATTAAAGCATATATGAACTATACATAAAATCACTATATCCAATATATATATATGGACACATGTACATGAACATGAAATCAGGAATTCAACTATAAGAGATAGACTTATCGCAAGTCTTATCTCCATACAATTCTATCCAGTATGGGAACTCACCTTAGCCTTGCTTTGATTCAATTCTAATCTCTTGATTATTCTGGAACGAGATTACATTCTAAATCTACATAGTAATACATTGATACATATCAGTATACTAATTGATATATTCTAAACTATCACTCCTTAGGCTAAAAAGAAAGTTATTTTTATCTTTTAGTGAAGGTATGCATCGATGCACTACACCATGTATCGATGCATCCCTTGACAGGTGCATCGATGCACTATCTATGCATCGGTGCATAAATCCCATTCAAAGTTTTTATTTTAAGTAGGTGCATCGATGCACTCCTCATGCATCGATGCACTCCTTATGCATCGATGCACTAATTGCATTCAATGTTCAATTATTTGATAGTGCATCGATACACATTGAATGTGCATCGATGCACACAACCCAGAATTTGTATTTTAAGCCCGAAAATCATCAATTCTTCACTCAATTCTTCTATTTAAACCCCTATCATGTCATTAAACTCAACCATCATTACTTAAACCAACTTATATCCATGAAAATCATCTTTAACCTCAAAATCCTATCCCTCATATATAATTCAAGAATCATACTCAAATTTCAATATGTTCTAAATATAATTCTAACACTTTATATTCCTTAATTAGCATGATGACTAGTCAAATTTATCTTCAAATTCAACTTATCAACTCTTTTCCATAAATTCATTTAAAAACCCATTTTTTTAATCTCTTATAACTTCTTCATCTTATTACTTTAAAACAAATTAAGCTTTCTATAAGCTTAATTAGCATCTAAGGAGCAAAACCAGACTTAAATTTCAGCAAACCATTAGGTTTTAAGAAATCTCACATTTGTTTTGCCTTCTTCACGTGTGGAGAAAGAAGAGAAGAGAAGAACTCTGGAACCTTGTTTTTCTTTCTTCTATTCCACTTGGAGTTAATATATAAATATCTCTTCTTTAATTCTTTTCCATGCAAATGACTATTCTATCATTTATTCTTCCTTGCAATTTAACTATATACCAATTACAATACTATTTAATTATTATGCTTAGTCACCAAATTCTGAAGTTTACAATTTAGTCACTAACCCGGTATGAGGATATTACAAATCTCCCCTAAAGAAAATCCGTCCTTGAATTTTCATTTCACGAAGAGATGGGGGTACTGGATCCTCATGTCCCTTCACGTTCCCACGTTGCCCTCTATCTTGTGATTCCACCATAATACTTTAACTAATGGAATGGTCTTGTTTCTTAGTTGCCTAACCTCGTAAGCTAAGGTTTTAACCGGTTCCTCCTCATAGGTCAAATCCGGTTGAACCTTAACCTCTTATGGTGTCACAATGTGGGATGGATCAAATTGATACTTCTGAAGAATTGAGACATGAAAGACATTGTGAATTTTCTCCATTTCAAGTGGCAACGCCAGCTGATATGCCACTGGTCTAACTCTCTTTACGATCTTATACGGTCCAATGAATTTAGGACTAAGTTTTCCCTTACGTCCAAACCTCAAAACTTTCTTCCATAGAGATACTTTGAGAAACACTTTATCTCCAACTTGATATTCTATCTCTTTTCTCTTTAAATCCGCGTATGATTCTGTCTATTAGCTGCTGCTTTGAGATTACTTTGAATTACTTGAACTTTTTCTTCCACTTCCTGGATCAACTTCGGACCCATAATTTCTTTGTCTTTAAGCTCGAACCAATTTAAAGGCGTACGACATTTTCTTCCATAAAGAGCTTCATAGGGAGCCATTTTGATGGTTGATTGATAACTATTGTTATATGAGAATTCAGCAAGAGGCAAGTACCTTTCCCATGATCCTTTAAACTCGATAACACAAGCTCACATATCTTCCAAAATTGGATTGTTCTCTCCGATTGCCCATCGGTTTGAGGATGAAACGCTGTATGAAATTTAACCGGGCCTAACCCTTTATGTAATGATTTCCAAAACCGTGAAGTAAATCTAGGATCTCGATGGAAACAATAGAAACAGGTACTCCATGTAGACGTATAATCTCCCTGATATACAACTCTGCATACTTGTCCATGGTAAAATCAACTCGTACCGGAATAAAATGAGCTGACTTAGTCAATCTGTCTACAATCACCCAAATGGAATCTCTTTTATTTGGAGTCAAAGGTAACCCCGTTACAAAATCCATTGTCACATTCTCCCATTTCCACTGAGGAATAGACATTGGTTGCAATAATCCTGATAGGACCTGATATTTAGCTTTGACTTGCTGACAAGTCAAACATTTGGATAAAAATTCCGTAATGTCTCTTTATAGGCCACCAATATCGACTCTTGAGATCCATACATTTTATTTCCTCCCGGATGCATAGTCAAGGACTACAATGAGCTTTTGTTAACAAGTCTTTCTTTAACTCATCATCATCTGGAATCACCAACCTCCCTTGATAATAAGTTCCCATAAACTTCATTACATAATCGTGGCCTCTCCATCTGCTGTAACTTCTTTAAACACTTTTCTTCTCAGCTTGCAATTCTTTAATTCGATCTAGCCATGATGGCTTGAGAGTCAATTCTGTACATATGACACCATCTCCTCTTAACGATAGTCTGACATCCAAAGCTCGTAAAGCTGCAAACGTCTTCGGCTTAAGGCATCCGTACCATGTCGCTTCCCCGGATGAAAACTAATCATACATCATAATCCTTTAGGAATTCCACTCATCTTCTGTCTTAAGTTTAAACTCCTTCTGAGTCATCAAGCATTTCAAAACTTATGGTCTGTATACAAATAACATCGTTCACCATACAAGTAGTGACGCCAAATCTTAAGAGCGAAAACTACCACAACCATCTCCAGATCATGCGTTGGATAATTCTTCTCGTGCGGTTTAGTTGCTCGAAGCATATGCCACCACTTTTCCTTGTATTAACACGTATCCAACCTGTTATAAGACGCATCACTGTGCACTACATAATTTTTGCCAGATTCGGGTTGAATCAATACTGGAGCTTCTGTTAAAATTCTCTTTAGCTTTTCAAAAACTCTCATGGCACTCTAGAGTCCAAGCAAATTTTACCTCTTTCCTCAATAACTGGTTAGGGGTAATGCTAACGAACTTTCGATAATAGCCAGCTAACCCTGAAACTCTGGACTTTGATACATTCTTGGAACTTCCCATTCTAAAATGGCTTTGATCTTTTGAGGATCCACTCGAATTCCTTCTGCAGAAATCACATGTCCTAGGAACGTCACTTCCTTCAACCAAAATTCACATTTAGAGAGTTTGGCATAAAGCTTTTCTCTCAAAGTCTGTAGAACGATCTTCAAATGTGAACTATGCTCTTCTTCCAACTTCGATACACTAAAATATCGTCAATGAATACCATAATGAATTGATCCAAATAGGGTTGGAATATTCAGTTCATCAAATCCATGAAAGCAGCCGGTGCATTCGTAACTCCAACAGCATTATGATAAACTCATAGTGACCATATCGTTCTGAATGTCGCCTTTGGAATTTTATCTTGATCTTCAATTGATGATAACCAGAACGTAAATCAATTTTGAAAACACTGAAGTTCCTTTAACTAATCAAATAAATCGTCAATTCGGGGGAGTGATACTTGTTCTTGATGGTCACTTTATTGAGTTGCCTATAATCAATGCAAAGTCGTATGGATCCATCCTTCTTTTTGACGAACAAAACTGGAGAATCACCAACCTCCCTTGATAATATAAGTTCCCATTTCATTACATAATTCGTGGCCTCTCCATCTGTTGTAACTTCTTTAAACACTTTTCTTCTCCAGCTTGCAATTCTTTAATTTGATCTAGCCATGATGGCTTGAGAGTCAATTCTGTACATATGACACCATCTCCTCTTAACGATAGTCTAGCATCCAAAGCTCGTAAAGCTGCAAACGTCTTTCGGCTTAAGGCATCCGTTACCACGTTCGCTTTCCCCGGATGAAAACTAATCACTACATCATAATCCTTTAGGAATTCCACTCATATTCTCTGTCTTAAGTTTAACTCCTTCTGAGTCATCAAGTATTTCAAACTCTTATGGTCTGTATACAAATAACATCGTTCACATACAAGTAGTGACGCCAAATCTTAAGAGCGAAAACTACCACAACCATCTCCAGATCATGCGTTGGATAATTCTTCTCGTGCGGTTTTAGTTGCCTCGAAGCATATGCCACCACTTTTCCTTCTTGTATTAACACGTATCCCAACCTGTTATGAGACGCATCACTGTACATACATAATTTTTTGCCAGATTCGGGTTGAATCAATACTGGAGCTTCTGTTAAAATCATCTTTAGCTTTTCAAAACTCTCATGGCACTCTAGAGTCCAAGCAAATTTTACCTCTTTCCTCAATAACTTGGTTAGGGGTAATGCTAACGAACCTTCGGTAATAGCCAGCTAACCCTAGAAAACTCTGAACTTTTGATACATTCTTTGGAACTTCCCATTCTAAAATGGCTTTGATCTTTTGAGGATCCACTCGAATTCCTTCTGCAGAAATCACATGTCCTAGGAACGTCACTTCCTTCAACCAAAATTCACATTTAGAGAGTTTGGCATAAAGCTTCTTTTCTCTCAAAGTCTGTAGAACGATCTTCAAATGTGAACTATGCTCTTCTTCCAACTTCGAATACACTAAAATATCGTCAATGAATACCATAATGAATTGATCCAAATAGGGTTGGAATATTCAGTTCATCAAATCCATGAAAGCAGCCGGTGCATTCGTAACTCCAAACAGCATTATGATAAACTCATAGTGACCATATCTCATTCTGAATGTCGCCTTTGGAATATCTTTATCTTGAATCTTCAATTGATGATAACCAGAACGTAAATCAATTTTTGAAAACACTGAAGCTCCCTTTAACTAATCAAATAAATCGTCAATTCGGGGGAGTGAATACTTGTTCTTGATGGTCACTTTATTGAGTTGCCTATAATCAATGCAAAGTCGTATGGATCCATCCTTCTTTTTGACGAACAAAACTGGAGCTCCCCATGGTGAAACACTCGGTCTGATAAACCCTTTGTCCAATAATTCTTGTAATTGAATCTTTAATTCTTGTAATTCTTTTGGGGCCATTTTGTATAGTGACATGGCAATAGGTACAGTCCCCGACATGACTTCAATCTGAAATTTGACTTCTCTGTTTGGAGGTAAACCCGGTAACTCTGCAGGAAAAACATCAGAAAACTCTCTGACTATAGGAATTTCTTCAATTCCCCTCTCTTTTGCTCTCACATCCAGTGTAATAAACCCTTGACATCCCTGTAGCAATAACTTCTTTACCGACATCACTGATATTACATTAACCAACGAGTTTTATCCTTCACTAAATACAATAACTTCTATACCTTCTGAACTTCTCAACGTTACTCTTTTCAGTCTACAGTCAACATTAGTATAGTAACGATATAACCAGTCCATTCCCAGTATCACCTCGAATTTGTCAAAAGGTAATTCCATCAGATTAGCAGGGAATTCAATTCCCTGAATCATATAGGACACCCTCGATACACCATATTGACTCGAGCACTACGTCCTAACAGATTAGTCACTATTATCTTACTGCTAGTAGATTCTAACGAAATATTCAATTCTTTCACTAACTTGCTGCAAATATAAGAATATGTAGACCCCGAATCAATCAATACAAACACATTCTTGTCATATAATTGGAAAATACCTGCTATTATCTCTGGGTCATCTCTATCCTCGCTAGTCCTGAGATTATACACACGAGTTGTAGAACGTATTTCTTGCGGAGCTGACGACTCTGATTGACTTCTTCCTTTGCCTCTACCTCTTCCTCTCTGGGTAGCCGAGGCAGACCTCTCTGCTGAGCAGATTCACCAGGTAACATGGGACAATCCCGAACAAAATGTCCAGTGTCCCCACATTTAAAACAGGATGCAGAAATCATCTTGTATATCCCGAGTGATTCTTTCCACAATGTGAACATTGTCTGACTTGGCTCAGGTTAGATCTCCTAGCTCCAGATCCCACTGACTCTGTTTGTTGACCCCTCATCTGATTTGATCCCTTTGCAGAATATGCAACCGATTCTGATCTCGCTTGGGGTCGAGAACTCACATCTCTGCCTTTTTTGATGGTGCAACACTCGATGATGTGTCTGATCTTTTTGAAGTATGAACTCGGAATCCCCAAACCTCTCATTTTAAGCTCTTTCCAGAGCTTTAGAACGATTTACCACTTCTTGAAATGAGGTTAAATTCAACACAATAAGCATATCTTTCAGACGAGGTCGCAATCCCTCAACAAACCAATCACAAACATCATTCTCTGTAGGAATTAATTCCGCAGCGAAGCGGCTCAACTTGTTGAATTCACATTCGTACTCATACATTGTACGATTTCATTACTTCAATTTCGTGAACTCTTGCTTCATTTATCGAATGAACTTATCTCCGATGTACTTATGCTTGGATTCTTCTAAAAACAAAGACCATGTTACTTGATCACTGGGCATTCTCAAGGTAACGTTGGTCCACCAAATCCTTGCTTGCCCTCGGAGCAATGAGACTATTACATCCAGCTTCTCTGGATCGGAACAATGAAGTCCCTCAAGCATTATTTTTACATCATTAAGTTCGGCTTCACTCTAAACTCTGGTGCTCCTAAATCCTTCAACTCCTTTGCAACATTCATTCTCGGAGTTGAAGTAACAGAAGGTTGAAAACGCGCCAATACCGCGTCTAGTGTTCTGAAGAACACATCTTGATCACTTATAGGCACTCTAAAGGGTGCCTGATCTTCACTCTGCCTTGCCAGGGCAGGTGAATTACTGCTTTCAGCGGGTCTATTGTCTCCCGCTTCATTTCTAGAGCTACTATGTCCGGACATCTATAAAAACATACCCATATCATTCTATCAGCAAAACAACATACTTACTATTGTATCAGATCAGAAGTTTTCATTATTTGTTGGCATGTACACTTTATAGGACACTCTAGACTTTGGTTTATGCCGAGAATCACTAAACCGTGGCTCTGATACCATTAAATGTAACACCCTCAACCCGTACCCGACCCGGATACAAGTCTGAGGTGTCACATTGACTTTTCAACCTTTGACTCTTGACGAAAATCAAGGAAATTGAAAACTTTCATTAACATAAAAGCGGTTTACTTACATGACATGACTAAAACAACCAAAATTGATCAGAGCATCATAACTGACACTTTACTTACATGCCAACATACTATACACACAAAATACATACTTATCAGTTACTTCTGATCTAATCTTCTGACAGTGCTGCTGTTATTGCCACTCCTATTTCGGTTCTACTCGATTCTTGGTACCTACGTATAAATCACTTACACGCTAAGTTATAGATTTAGTAAGGCATAACATAAATATATGTATACGCATGTATACAATGAATTTATGAACATGCATCCTTACCATTGATCATGACATCTTAACTTGCATATAATTATTATACTATAACATATATGATGATGGTATGCACATATAAGACATATTTTATGCTAATTTCGCTTTAATTTATCTTTGAATTGCCCATGTACATTATTGAGAACAAACGTATGTGAGTACATAGAGGTTGTGCACTATGATTCACCACAGCTCGTATAATTCCCTCAAGGGGAACTAAATATTTGTCCCGAAGACCACTGATTGTTCCGAAGAACCACTATGTCCCGAAGGACCACTGTATATGTCCCGAAGGACCACTCCTTAAGAACATATACATAATACAATGGACCAAATAAGTGTACCAAAGTACCACATATATGTTCTACAGAATTACATATGTCCCGAAGGACCACATAGAACCCTCGACTCTTGGCATGCCAATTATACCTACACTCTCATATTAACTCACATGGGCTTAAATATGAATACATTTCTCATTTTCATATCTTCTCATCACTTTTCATATAAACATGTATTTCACTTCATATACACATATGTGATCACTTTCATTATTTCACATACTTGGATTGATCTCTGACAATTTCATTCTTTCATATAATATCATATTAAAGCATACATGAACTATAAATGAATCACTGTATCCAATATATATATGGAACATGTACATGAATATGAAATCAGGGATTCAACTATAAGAGATAGACTTCGCAAGTCTTATCTCCATACAATTCTATCCAGTATGAGCACTCACCTTAGCCTTGCTTTGACTCAATTCTAATCTCTCGATTGTTCCGGAACGAGATTACGTTCTATATCTATATAGTAATACATTGATACATATCAATATACTAATTGATATATTCTAAACTATCACTCCTTAGGCTAAAAGAAGCTATTTTTATCTTGTAATGAATGTATGCATCAATGCACTACACCATGTATCGATGCATCCCTTGACGGGTGCATCGATGCACTATCTATGCATCGGTGCATAAATCCCATTCGAAGTTTGTATTTTAAGTAGGTGCATCGATGCACTCCTCATGCATCGATGCACTCCTTATGCATCGATGCACTCCTTATGCATAGATGCACTAATTGCATTTGATGTTCAATTATTTGATAGTGCATCGATACACATTGAATGTGCATCGATGCACACAACCCAGAATTTGTATTTTAAGCCCGAAAAATCATCAATTCTTCACTCAATTCTTCTATTTAAACCCTATCATGTCATTAAACTCAACCATAATTACTTAAACCAACTTATATCCATGAAAATCATCTTTAACCTCAAAATCCTATCCCTTATATAATTCAAGAATCATACTCAAATTTCAATATGTTCTGAATACAATTCTAACACTTCATATTCCTTAATTAGCATGATGACAAGTCAAATTTATCTTTAAATTCAACTTATCAACTCTTTTTCATAAATTCATTTAAAAACCTATTTTCTTTAATCTCTTATAACTTCTTCATCTTGTTACTTTAAAACAAATTAAGCTTTCCATAAGCTTAATTAACATCTAAGGATCAAAACCAGACTTAAATTTCAGCAAACCATTAGCTATTAAGAAATCTCACCTTTGTTTTGTCTTCTTCACGTGTGGAGAAAGAAGAGAAGAAAAGAACTCTGGAACCTTGTTTTTCTTTCTTCTATTCCACGTGGAGTAATATAAAATATCTCTTATTTAATTCTTTCCATGCAAATAACTATCTATCATTCTATTCCTTCTTCCTTGCAATTTAACCCTATACCAATTACAATACTATTCAATTATTATGCTTTAGTCACCAAATTCTGAAGTTTTACAATTTAGTCACTAACCCGGTATTGATGATGTTACAAGTACATTTTTTCGTGAGGCACTGAGCTCGTAAGCTCAGCGTTCGGAATGTGTTTTCGTGCATATATTCATAGGGAGCAGATCGTGGGGAGCTATTGTCATCAGACATTCTACTATAGCAGATCAGATTCCCAAAGGCCTTTTAGAGTATGTCTTGAGTCATCTTTAGAGGGCATGTACTGTTATGGACCGTATTATATTTCAGTCGTAACTCTTTTTGGAACTCAATATTTTTTATTATTTTTTGGATGTATTTTGGGAGCTCCCCATTATTTATAAACCCCGTTTATTACTATGTTTATTATTACATTAGGATGCCTATATTTTATATATTACAAGCAATTTTTTTAAAAAAAAAATGGGCCATTAATTCAATAGTCCCATGTAACATTGTAATTTATGGATCTTCGAGTCTAACTGGATTAGGGTGTTACATTTCCACAATATTTCTTCATATATAAATAAAGGAAAATGATTATTAGTTGTCAATCAAGATTAAAATGTAAATTTTTTTATTATCGTCCTGACATAAATTAAATTTATTTAACAAACCAAAGGATTGGTTATTCATTACATCGTCCTCTGAATTTAATAAATCATTAATTTAAAAAATTAATAAAAATTTGAAAAACAGTCCCTTCAATTTTCTTATGGTTTGAAAAACAACCACTTAAGATTTTTATTTAATTATTGATTGAAAGTAAAAAATCAATATCTACAAAGAAGCCGCTTTTTTAATACATTGGCAAACTCATAATTGTACAACCCTTATCTATAATTCCTCAACAGCTAAAATATATTGTTGTCACTGCCTCGTACGCTTGGAATCAGAAACAAGAATTCAATGTGTTCTGTACTTACCTCGTGTGTTTTTCTACCCTCATATAAATTTTGTACACCACATTTTTAAATCATAAATTCATCATCATCACAATTTATTTTAATCTTGTTTGTTCAACAGCTAACACTGTCATTGCCACGTAAATTAGAAATCCAAACCATTCATTTAATGTCGTTCACGCAAAATTCATCTTTATCTCCCTTACGGCACCGTGTAGGCTCACGACACACTTCTTTCTTTCTTCAACATAACTAAGGTAAAGTGTTCTCAACTTGTTCTTCTCTTCTAATTCTTGGTTTTCTGTTGATGACTTTGGAATATCTTGGATTCTTGATAATGATGCTTATGATGCAGCTTTCATACATGCATATATATATGTGTGTGTGTGTGTATTTCTGGAGATGGGTAGTTTCATCTTTACTTGGTAAGGTATGCTTGTGTGTTTTGGCTGATTATCATAAAGATGCTTTGTTTTTTGGATTCAAATTCTGGGTCTGACTTTGAAGGTTAAGTTGTGTGTTAATTGGGGGGGGGGGGAGGTTTTTATAAGTTCCCAAGTAATCTGTAAAATCTCAAGTCCTGATGATAATTTTCAATTTCATAAGGTTTTACGATTTTCACAGATTCCAAAGGGAATCATTTAGATTATTCAGATCCTCTGGATTGATTGAAATATTGGAATCACCCCAACTTCCTTCGCAATTGCAGCTATGGCAACAACCAAGGTGTTGTAGTGTGAGTGTTGATCCCTCAACCCATGTGCATTACTTCATATTTGCTATGAATTTCTTCTATGTTTTTCCGTCCTTGAATTCTATAACCTCGGATAGGTGTTACTCGTTATACCGTCATGTTGAGATCATGGCGAGGGAACTGCAAAGAGAAGTTCAAATTTGGTATGATATATGTGCCTCTTGGATACACTTTTGGGAGTGGCAGATGAACGAGGTAAAGGGTGGATCCTCTTACGGTGCCTGCACTTTCGCAGCCGAAGGATCCTGTGAACTGACCGAGCTAGAGCTCCAACAGGCCTTTCACCAAGGTAAATATGTTGCTGAAATTACCAAGAAACTCAAGAACAAGACAACCTGATGGATACCAATTTCCAGTGTCCAGAGACTAACAAAAGGACAACATTAACTCTGATGCTCATGTATCCCTGCAATATTCCATTCTTACATTATGTTTGGACTGAAAGAAAATGAAATAAAAAGAATGAAAGACAAGCAAGTGAATTGAATGAAGATCCACCTTCCATTTATACTCTTTCTTGTCGTCTCTGTCATTTCCTTCAACTTTCTTTCTCACTTCACTTTCTCCGTCTATTACCTCTCCAAAGTTTTCTTGATGGCATCGGTCATCACTATCATTCCTATAGTCCAATCTCATCTCGATCACTAACCCTAGATCGTTCGCCATCTTGAATGCATTAAGCTGTTGTTCGACATACATAAACCATGTTATAATCGTTATGCCATAACATCCTAAACTCGACCCGTTATATTGAGTGACTAGAATGATCATATAAGACAATCCTTAAAAAATTTCTCACAAGTAATTATATATAAAATGATAATTTTATATAAAATCATATCAAAATTAGGTTAAATTAATATTATTACATTTTTAGTTTTTAGGGTAAACTACATAAATGACCACATAACTAAGTGTCGGGTCGCAAAATGACCACTATTTTCAAATTTGCGTCAATATGGCCACTGAACTATTTAAATGGTTTCAATATAGCCACCTGCCATTAACATTTAACGGAAGTGTTTACGTGTAGGGATGGGCATGGGACCCGAACCTGACAGTTCCGACACGATCGAGTGGATTTTTTTAATCATGTTCTTTATGAAATCAAATTGCATTAAATGAAAATATAAGGAAATCATATACAAGTAGTGGCCAAAATGGAAGAAAACAAAGCAGGGTGCCAGTGCAGTAAATATGTACTTACAAGGACTCGTGCCCTAATTATACAAATTTTATTAGCTACCACACAAACATTTTCGTTAAATATTAACGGCGAGTGACTATATTAAAACTATTTTAATAGTTTAATGGTCATATAGACATAAATTTAAAAATAGTGATCCCGACCATGTGATTATGTTGTTTACCCTAGTTTTTACTAATTACTATTATTTAACATTTATTAATAGATGGGATTTGCAGAGACTAATTCAAACAAGTTTCTACCTGTTCAATGAAGTATCAGAAAGTCAAAGCATATGGATGCAAACAAGATAAAATTTGACCACGTGGCATTTTGTGGTTCTTTCAACACCCAGAAATGAATTGCGTACCAAAACAAAACTTCTTTTAAAAAAAAAACTAGTTTCGTCTTCTACCAAATAACTGCCAAAAGGATTGTATAACACACCGTACGCCGACAGCCGCAACCCTGTTTTTTTCCGGTCAACAGAATATGAGTCCCTTCCGGCGAATACCCTTCACCCTTGTTCTCTTCTTTTTCCTTTTGATTTCATCTAACTCTCTTAGTTCGAACTACAACTTCCGAAAGAAACACAAATCAAAGGACCCATCAAAACTCTTGTTGTGCTCGTCATGGAAAACCGTTCTTTCGACCATCTTTTGTTGGCTCAAATCGACCCGACCCGATATAGACGGCCTCTCCGGCAAGGAGTCAAACCCACTCAATTCACCGACCGAACCCCCCTACATATCTGTCACCGACGATGCTCTCTTCGGGATTCCGACCCAGGTCACTCATTTCAAGCGATCCGAGAACAGATTTTTGGATCGAATGATAGCTCGGCTGACCCGGCTCCGATGAACGGCTTTGCCCAGCAAGCGGAGAGCATGGGTGAAGGAATGAGCAAAACCGTGATGAGGGATTTAAACCGGGTCGGCTACCGGTTTACTCGAAGTTAGCGAACGAGTTCGGCGTTTTCGACCGGTGGTTCGCTTCGGTTCCCGCTTCGACTCAACCGAACCGATTTTACGTTCATTCAGCTACGTCGTTTGGGGCGATGAGTAATGTGAGGAAAGACCTCATCAATGGATTTCCCAAAAGACGATTTTCGATTCGTTGGACGACAATGGCCTCAGCTTCGGCATTTATTACCAAAATATCCCGGCTACCCTTTTCTTCAAAAGCCTAAGGAAATTGAAGTTCTTGATCAATTCCACAGCTACGCTTTGAAGTTCCGGCTCCACGCGCGGCTCGGGAAATCCCAATTACGTGGTGGTGGAGCAACGCTACTTCGATGTCGATTGTTCCGGCGAACGACGACCACCCGTCGCATGACGTGGCGCTTGGGCAGAGGTTCGTGAAGGAGGTGTACGAGATACTGAGGAGTAGTCCCAGTGGAAAGAGATGGCTCTTTTGATTACTTACGATGAGCACGGGGGTTTTATGATCACGTGCCCACTCCCGTCTCAGGTGTGCCTAACCGGACGGAATAGTTGGACCCGACCCGTTATTTCAAGTTCAGTAGGCTCGGTGTTAGGGTCCCTACTCTATGATCTCTCCTGGATCGACAAGGCACGGGTAAGTCCTTTTTTTTTTTTCAAAGAACAAATTAGTTTAGATATTTTTCCTAATTGTGTTGATTTTTTGTTGTCCTTTTCAAAGAACAAATCAAAGATAAAACTATTTAGTTCTAATTGAAGGCAATGGAAAAATGTTGTCTTTAAGGTTTGGATGGAAGTTTATCCCTTAATGTTTTGCGTAGAAGTATGCTTTAAAGTTGTCTTTTTTGTGATAATTGAGAGAACATTGCTTTGCTTCTAATAATACCATGTTTTTGGTGGGATATTTTTTGTCTTTATATTAGTAGTGACTATTGAGGATTATTATTTAGTTGATAAGTTGGCACGGGGTGAATCGAATTTCTAGCTTTGTTTTTCATTGATCTATGGTTAAATCTAGTATGATTTCTCCTTGATGCCTTGCGTTAAGTACAATGTTAGTTGAGGTGTGACGAGAGCGAGCAGGTTGGGTTTGAGATAGTCACTTTGGGTTATTGCAGATAGCAAGTTCTTGCAGTCTATTTCTGGTCGACAAATTGTTTTGGAATTGGTTTCCACTTGCTGATTCTTGTTGATAAGTGAAAACAGTAGCTCAACTCATGTTGAATCCACAAAACATGGCATCTTTCGTATAGAATAAATGAGGATATTGACCTTATAAGAGAGAGAAGTTACTTGAGCAGTCAACCTGAAGCAGTTCTGAAGTTGAACCCTTATTCAGTAGGTCGAGCCATCCTTTATAATGATGTAAAACCAATAATGCCATTGTTCCTGTTCTTTGGTTTTCGTTATGAATTGGTGTTTGAGTAATGCATGTCCCAAAACACCCTTTCCATTCCACTGTCGCTACTTCAATTCTTTGCTCCTCTTCTCTGTTTTTTTTACTATGTTGCAATTCTGATCCTTTCATCTGTTTAACTCATCTTGTTTTGGTACCAGTAATCCATGAGCCAACTGGACAACACCATTTCACAGTTTGAACATTCTTCCATTCCTGCAACGGTGAAGAAGCTTTTCAACCTGAATTCGAATTTCTTGACAAAGAGGGATGCGTGGGTGGTACATTCGAGAATTATTTTAAACTGAGGAGTATCCTCGTACTGACTGCCCTGGTATGTTCAAATTTCCTTGATCATAGAGTTGGATTTTCTTTGCAAGATGCTTTTGCACTTTATTAATCCATCGACTTCCTATCAAATATATCCATGAAATATGGCCCCCCTTCATCCTCATAGGCCTCCCAAATTAAAGCAAGAAAATTAGTAATTGATGGTGCGGTATGATGCTACCAATTGACTATTGAAAGCCTATCTTGTCTCGGAATTGTCAGATATAGAGTTCAACCGATTGTACCTCTCCTGAAATAGTTTACAATATTCTGGAATTCGGATGCAGAACACTTCCCGAGGTGACGACATCATTGAGGCCATGGGGACCAAAAGAAGATGCTAGCCTGTCGGAATTCCAAGTTGAACTTGTTCAGCTTGCATCACAGCTCAATGGTGATCATGTCCTCAAATCTTACCCATATATCGGGAAAAGCATGCGAGTAGGTGAAGCCAACCAATATGTAGAGGATGCAATCAAGAGGTTCCTGGAAGCTGGAAGGGCTGCTATAAGAGCTGGAGCTAATGAATCTGCTATCGTAACAATGAGGCTCTTCACTTACAGTCGAATTGAAGATCGGAGCCAATACGTCGAAGCCTATTAGTCCCATACAACTATCCACGCCGCACTTGTAATACATATTTATAGCTAACATGCCAAGTATACGGCATCAAAACTTAATATCAATGACTGAGGTCAGTTGTACTTCTTCATATATATCCATGTAAACTTGCAATTATGTTGCATATGTTCCTTAATGACATAATGCAAGGTAGTATGTGAATACTCAAGTATGATTATAAGGTAGAATCTATTCAGAATATTTCTTAGTCATTGATACACATTTTGCATACACAACTATTTGAACCTAGCACGTACACTACTATTTGAACCTAGGACCTTTATTGTATTTTGTTGTTGCACCAGTTTTAACATCATTAATAATTCAAGTTGCACCAGGTTCTAACATCAATAATAATTCAAAATGGAATTCCCTTCGTTTTCGAGATGGCAATTTGCATCTCCATTATCCCAATTTGCCCTCAACCACCACATCTCTACAAGCATATCTACCATTCAAGTACCAACTACATCCAAAACTACTGGCATTATATCTTCCCTTTTCCATTAGAACCAACCAATACTACTACCATCTCTTTCTCGCTAGTCACTGCCTCTCTCCAACGATCATGGAGATCAGTTGGGAGCAAAGAGTCACCTATTCTATCAACACCATTTACCTTCTATTTTCTGCCTACTTAGTCTTCGTCATGCAGCTTGGCTTTGCCATGCTCAGTGCCGGTTCAGTCCGTGCCAAGAATGCCATGAACATTATGCTCACTAGTGTTGTAAATGCCGTCGTCGGTAGCATCTCTTACTATCTGTTCGGCTTTGCCTTAGCATTTGGCGACAACTCCAACCCTTTTATTGGCACCACCTTCTTTGCCCTCAGAGATGTTCCTAATGCTTCATTTAACTACTCTTTCTTACCAATGAGCTTTTGCCATTTCGGATACCAGTGGTTCAATAGCTGAGAGAACCCAATTTAGTGCTTACATAGTTTTCTCATTTTTCCCTAGTGGGTTCGTTTACCCTGTTGTGGCTCATTGGGTTTAGGGGGTGTTCAGATGGTTAATTTGGCCACCGACCGAACTGAATTACCATTAACCGAATTAACAAAAAATATTCTTTAATCGTTAACCAAACCGAACTTTTCTTTGAAAATATTAACCAAACTAAACAAATTTCGGTTATTTTGGTCGGTTAACCGAACTAACCGAAATTTTTTAATTAGATTAATTTAAATATATATATGTATATTTTTTATTTGACTTACAAATTAATTAGGTATTAATAATTTAATGAATCTAGTGTGATTAAAAAAACAATCGGGCATTAATTTTAATGGGTTTGAGCTTATATAATATATATAATATTTAACAATTTCGGTTAATTTGGTTAATTAACCGATTTCGAATCGAATTAACCGTTAATCGAATATTAAAAAAACATTAATTGTTCCCCGACCGAACTAATTCAGTGGTCGACCGAATTAACCGAACTAATTCGGTTAAAACCGAATAGTGAACACACCTAATTGGGTTTGGTCATCCAGTGGGTGGCTCAGTGTTACTTCAAGCAGTCCACTGTTTGCTTCTGGTGCTATTGATTTTGCAGGGGGTGGCGTGGTGCATATGGTGGGTGCGGTTGCTGGGTTTTGGGGTTCATTAATTGAAGGTCCAAGAGTGGGTCGGTTCAATGCGTTTGGCAAGCTTATGCAGATGCGTGGCCATAATGCAATGCTAGTAGTTCTCGGAAAGTTCTCGTTGTAGTTCGGGTTCAATCCAGGCTCATTTGATAAAATTCTTGTGGCCTATCCAAGTACAACCGATCAGGGTAATTGGACCACCATTGGTCGGACAACGGTCACAACCACATTAACTGGATCGATGGCCGGAATCGTAACGTTGTTCAGTCGAAGACTACTAGTGGGCCATTGGGATGCACCCGATGTATGCAATGGAGTGTTAGGAGGGTTTGTCGCGATAACATCGGGCTGTGCAGTTGTTGAGCCGTGGGCTGCTATCGTTTGCGGTTTTATCGCAGCTTGGGTCTTGATTGGGATAAATATGCTAGCACTTAAACTGAACTTCGATGACCCATTAGAGGCTACACAGTTGCATGGGGATGTGGTGCCTGGGGTTTGATTTTCACTGGCTTGTTTTCCAAGGAGGAGTTTTGACACAAGTCTATGACTCAGTCAACACCAGCATGGTTCGACCCCATGGACTATTCATGGGTGGGGCTGGGGACTGCTTGGCTTCCAAGTGATCGAACTTTTGGTGATAGCGAGCTGAGTAAGTGCAACCATGGGACTTGTATTCTATGCTCTTCATCGACTGAGGATACTGATAGGGAAGCGGTGGCGGGTTGATGAACGTTGCTCTTGTTGAAGAATCAAACCTAGAAAAGCTCTAGACTCGATGAAGAACAATAAGGAATGAATGAGGAAGGTGGCGGCAATAGCTAGGGTTCTTTAGGGTTTCTTTTAGTGCTGGAAACAAGAAAAGAAACAAGATTAAAATAAGATAAACAAAAGATAAAGGAATTAAAAAGAGAAATAACCAAGAATCAAAGATCTCCCTTATGAAAGTGAACGGTAAAGATGATTGATGGCGTGGATGGATGTGGAAAATCGATGGATAATGTCCTATCGAGCCCTCCTAGTCGCAATGAAAAGGCAAACACGATAATATGGCTCTAACCAACCCTCCTAGTCGCGATGAAAAGGCAAATTGGAGTGTGAAGATTAATCTCCCTCACAAGAACTTGAAAGAACTCCAGGAGAAGAAGATTCGAAGGCACAAGGCAATCAGCACTTGCAAAAACAAATTCTTGTTGTATTATTGATCAAAGAAATCTGATTTACAAAGTTGAATGAAGCCTCCTTTATATAGGGGCTAAATTCTAAAGGTCCTAAATAACTAAAGAATAAAATATTAATAAACTAAACATGTTTTAACTCTAATTCCTAATAAAATAATAACTAAAAATTGTTTTAACCCAACCTTAATTCCTAATAAAATAATAAATCTGATCCTAAAAGATAATTAATCATCCTATATTAAATTATATTACAAATAATCAATATAAATATTGAAAATTCGTAATATTTACAAAATAACGTATTAATCCCGTATAGGATTTCCTGCATGCACCGTCTTCAGTAAAATGACCATATCTTGAGTTCCCGATATCGGATTGATGCGATTCAAGAACCGTTGGAAAGATAAGAGACAGACGGTTGTATCACCAGAAGACATGTCGACCGGATAACAACTGGATCCCCTTCAAAAAGTTGTTTCAAATCTGCTGCTATTAGACCCTTCCGGATGAATGCTTGAACTGCGATTTGAAGCTGTCTTTAAGAAGTTTGGTCCGGCCTCGTGTGATAGGGCCAAGTGGTATAGTAAATTCATCATCCTTAGCTTTAGGGAATGTGGTGCATGTATCATCTCCCCCTTCCTTAAAAGGATTCATCCTCGAATCTGAAATATCAAAAGGAGATAAGTCAGAAACATTAAAGGATGCACTCACGTTATACTCACCGAGAAGATCAATGCGGTAGGCGTTGTCATTGATTCGTTCAAGAACTTGGAATGAGCCATCGCCTCGTGGGTCTAGCTTGGATTTCCTTTGTCGGGAACCTTTCTTTTCTCATGTGAACCCATACCCAATCTCCTGGTTCAAAGGTGACATGTCGTCGGCCCTTGTTAACTCGGTTTGCGATTGCCTCGTAGGTTTTCTCCATCTTGAGTTTGGCTTTGGCGTGAATGTCTTTGACAAGGCAGCCTTCTTTTCACCATCTAAACTGGCAACCTGATCTAAAGGTAAGGGAATAAGATCCAAAGTAGTTAGTGGGTTAAAACCATAAACTATTTTGAATGGAGAATAACCTGTTGTGGAGTGAATGGATCGATTATAAGCAAACTCAACAAAAGGTAAACATTCTTCCCAATTATGGGTATTCTTACCTACCACAGTTCTTAGCAAAGATCCTAGAATCCGATTTATTACTTCGGTTTGTCCATCGGTTTGAGGATGACAAGAAGTGGAATAGAGAAGTTTTGTGCCAATCTTACCCCATAATACCTTCCAAAAGTGGCTTATGAACTTAGTGTCACGATCGGACACAATGGTGCGAGGAATGCCATGAAGGCGGACTATTTATCGAAAGAATAAATTAGCAATATGTGTGGCATCGTCCGTTTTATGGCAAGGAATGAAGTGTGCCATCTTTGAGAATCTGTCCACAACCACAAAAATACTATCTCGTCATTTCTTAGTGCGGGGTAAGCCAAGTATAAAATCCATCGATAAATCGATCCAAGGAGAAGAAGAAATTGGTAAGGCGTATACAAACCATTAGGATTTACCTTTGACTTTGCTTGTTTGCACGTGATGCATGATGCACAAATCTTTCCACTGTTTTACGCATGTGCGGCCCAAAAGAAGTGTTCCATGACCATATCAAGTGTTTGTGAATACCGAAGTGTCCCATAAGTCCTCCGGTATGTGACTCGTGAACCAAGAATTCTCGCAAAGAGCTTTGTGGTATACACAACCTGTTCATGCGAAAAAGAAAGCCATCTACAAGATAAAACTTGTTAAAAGCACCTTTTACACATTGTTTATAAATCTCAGAAAAATCTGGATCGTTAGGATAAAGTTATTTGATATGTGCAAACCCAGAACAGTAGCATGCATTCGAGTGATAAGTATGTATCGTCGGGATAATGCATCAGCTACGATGTTATCTTTCCCTTGTTTGTATTTGATGATGTAAGGAAAAGATTCAATGAACTCAACCCATCGAGCATGTCGTTTGTTTAACTTACCTTGTCCATTTAACCATTTGAGTGATTCATGGTCCGTGTGAATGATAAACTCTTTAGGAGAAGATAGTGTTGCCACACTTCGAGTGCTCGGACGAGTGCAAGAAGTTCCTTGTCGTAGGTAGAGTTCAATTGTGAACCTTTTAACTTCTCACTAAAATAAGCGATAGGTTGTCTTTCTTGCATGAGGACGGCACCAATGCCTATGCCTGAAGCATCACATTCTAGCTCAAAGGTGTTAGAAAAATTGGAAGACGAAGAATAGGGGCAGAACATAACTTATCTTTAAGAAGTTCAAAAACTTTTTGTTGTAGTGGTCCCCATTTGAATTCAACTGACTTTTTGATGATCTCGGTTAATGGTGCAGCAATGGTTGAGAAATCTTTGACAAAGCGACGGTAGAACTTGCCAAACCATGAAAAGATCTTACCTCGGTGATGGAAGTAGGCGTGGGCCATTCTTGAATTGCCTTAACCTTCTCTATATCTACATGAATACCCTGTACACTAACTATAAAGCCTAAAAACATAAGCTTATCACTGCAAAACACACACTTATCCATGTTAGAATATAAATGTTATCGTCGAAGAACTTCGAGAACCATTCGAACGTGAATGACATGAGAATCAAAAGAAGATGATATAAGAATGTTGTAACCCCCTAGACCCGGTCTGTGAGTTAGACTCAAACCTAAGTGGTCACATATCCCATTCAGAGGTTTTTTTTTTAATATCTTACAATACATTATATTAATAATACAGATATGTCCAAAATTATAGCAAATACATGTCACCAAACATAACTGAAAACATATAGAAATATATGTTCGTACAAAATAGTTGATTTCCACTGATGCCAAATCTGCTAGCTTACTGTCTGCTACTATCTGAAAAAGGGTAAAAACTACAGAATGAGCTAAAAAGCTCAGTGTGCTCCATACAGTATATAAGAAAAATATACAGATAAAATCTTTCAATGAAATCCCATCCGTTCACATCATAGTTGTGTAGGTTCCCCAGAACCATACACCCAACCGCACATGCCATTTAGACCCTGAGCACAAAGCCGAGAAGTCTGCAGATAATCTTCCTTCAACAATACCCCCCCAAATGACAATGAATGTATTCAATTGAAACAATGATTAATCACTTAAAACATAACAAATATTTCATACTTAGAAACCTATGCAGAAATACGGAAATCAAATTCAAATCAATAATTCAGATATCAGATAAGCAGATCTCAGAAATCGGTATGAAATACCTTAATTCAGAAATTATATCAGAATATACAGCAAATCAAATATCAAATACTCGGTATTCAGATAAATTATTTAAATCAATAATATAATACTGTTAGGAAACACACCTGTAAGTCTGGGAAATCAGATAGGAAGCCTATTACTGGGTATGTCGATCACGTTCTGCTGCAGCGCTAGACCCTACGAATTGAAAAATCCATATTGGAATCCTAATATAAGTAATCTAAATATTTTAAATAATACGGAAACCTACGGGTAATTCCGTAGTACGCGGTTCAGCTGATCTAACGAACGGATAATACCGGACCTAATTGATCAATGCTCAGGTGAAACACGAGTACCTTCATAAAATATTTTATTGAAAAAAAACATTGACCAAATCTCATTTAAATAATCAAATATTAAAATATTAAGCCTTTTGGGTTTACAAGCTCGATTCGGGAATTTCGGGTCAGAATTTGGAAAAACGGACTTCGGAATCAAATTCAGGACGTCAAAAATATAAAATATGACCTTCCGAAATTTCGAATTCTTGGTCAAAATTAAAGTCAACGGGTTGACTGATGATTTGAGACTTTCGGGTTTGAATTTAGCAAAACGGACCCCAAAAACGGATTCGGGACGTCGAAAACTATCAGGATAGGTATTTTGGTCAAAACAAAGGTCGTTTAATAGCTGGTCAAAGCCGGTCAAAGTTCTGTCAAAGGAGGTCAACAAACTGTCAAACATTTTACACAAATAGCACCCTTTTAAAAAATTACCAAAATAGCACCCATTTCGAATTAATTCCAGAATAGCATAAAAACGAATTAATTCCCAGAATAGCACCGGTCAACGGTCAACGGGTCGGGTCGGGTTAACGGGTCGGGTCAACGGGTAGGTAACGGTAAACGGGTCGTGACCGTCAACCGGTCAAAACCGGTTTTCAGCGTTCACTCGCCTGCGTGGCGCGTGTGACGTCTCCGGGCTCTAAAAATCACGGAAAAATTTCTAAAAATTATTTTGAGCGATTTCGAGATACTTACAAAGATCGGTTCAAATTTTTGAACGCGGAGAGTCATTTCGACTCGGCGAATCTTTGACTGATCCACCTCCCCACGCGCCGCGTCAACGGAGATCGAGGATGACACCGGCGGACTCGGAACGGCACAAGGAACACGATGGTGCGGGAGGTGTCGTAAAGGAGCAACGATCGGCGATGAATTTAGGATTTTCTAGGCGATTGAGCTTAAAAAAAACGTCGATGCTTTGACTTGAAATTCACGACGTTTGGCAGCGTTTCGCTTCAAAATTGAAGGTTTGTTCCTCGCTTGATGATGAACACGATGGTGGTTTTAAAACGACGATCGGAATTCGGACGGTGTCGGAATCGTCGTCGGAAGTTGAGGTAAGGAAATGGAAATTTGGAGGAATTGGGTTCTGATTTTCAGAACCCAATTCACGCATATATCATATATAAACCAAATACCTAACTTTTTTGGGTAAATTCAGGGCTTGGTCCCTGAATTTTCTTAACTCTAAAACAAGCTACAAGTTTTAAAATCTTTCAGTTTAGTCCCTAAAAATTACCAATTTCACAATTAAATCTTCAATTCCATTTAATTACTTCAGTAAATTTTTGCGCCTGTTGTCTGAGGGGCTACGATTACTCCACTGCACTTTGACCATTGGAATACGCCTATCCGAAGGACTCGCTCTTCCCTCTCTAAAACCTGAACAGGCTCCTCCTCATATGACAAATCAGGTCTCAGCTCTACCTCATCAACCTGAATGATGTGATCTGGATCTGGACGGTATCGCCTCAACATAGAACATGAAAAACATCATGAATACTACTGAGCTGGGAAGGCAACTCAAGCTGATAAGCAACAGGTCCAACTTTCTTCAGAATACGATACGGCCCAATAATCGCGGACTCAGTTTACCTTTACGTCCAAATCTCATACCTTCTTCCATGGAGATACCTTGAAAAAACCTGATCTTCAACCTCAAACTCGATATCCTTACGTCGCTTATCTGCGTATGACTTCTGCCTATCAAATGCCTCTCTTAAACGATCACGGATCAGTCTGACAGTATCTTCAGTCTCTCGAACCAATCTGGACCCAAAGTTTTTCTATCATGTAACTCTGTCCAACATATAGAGTACGACATCTACGGCCATATAGAGCCTCGTACGGTGCCATGAATACTCGCCTGATAACTATTATTGTAAGCAAACTCAGCTAACGGCAAGAAATCTTCCCAACTACCACGAAATCATCACATAACCCCGTAATATATCCTCCAACACCTGAATCACTCGCTCAGACTGTCCATCAGTTTGAGGATGAAAAGCTGTACTGAAATTCAAACGAGTACCCAGAGCCTCGTGCAAAGCTTTCCAGAACCTAGAAGTGAATCTCGGATCTCGATCAGATATGATAGACAACGGAACACCATGAAGTCTAACGATCTCAGAAATGTATAACTTAGCCAGTTTATCCAGAGAATAATTAACCCGAATAGGGATAAAGTGCGCTGACTTGGTGAGTCGATCAACAATCACCCAGATAGAATCCTTTTTGGAAGAGTTAGAGGAAGACCAGTAACGAAGTCCATCGTAATACGCTCCCATTTCACTCAGGAATCTTAATTGACTGTAATAATCCAGACGGATGCTGGTGCTCTGCCTTAACCTGCTGACAAGTCAAACACCTTGCCACAAAATCTGAATATTCTTCTTCATACCAGTCCAAAAGTAGCGCTCTTTGAGATTATTGTACATTTGTCCCCACCAGGATGCATAGCATAAAGACTACTATGAGCCTCCTGAAGAATAACCCGTTTCAACTCATCATCTTTAGGAACGCAGTACGACCGTGAAAACACAAAATACCATCCTGATCCACAGTATACTCCGAACTCGATCCTTGCTTAACTTGTTCAATAATGGGAAGCAACGAGTTATCAAGGATTGTTTAGCCTTAATCTCCTCGGCCAAAGTAGGTTAACCTGTAACTCTGCTAACAAACTATTATCATCAAATAAGCTCAAGTTGGAAATAAGGCTCTGAGGTCTATATCGCCTTACGGCTCAAGGCTCTGCCACTACATTAGCCTTCCCTGGATATATTCTATCTCAAAATCATAGTCCTTTAAAAGCTCTAACCAGCGACACTGTCTCAAATTTAATTCTTTCTGAGTAAGCAGATACTTCAGACTCTTATGATCAGTATAGATATAACACTTTTCTCCGTAGAGGTAGTGTCTCAGATCTTTAAAGCAAAAACCACCGCAGCTATTCCAGATCGTGAGTAGGATAATTACGCTCATGTGACCTTAACTGACGTGATGCATAAGCGACAACCTTCTTCTCTTGCATCAAAACACATCCTAATCCAGATGAGAAGCATCACTGTAGACAGAAAAATCCTTCCCAGATTCAGGCTGAATCAACACTGGGGCTTGAGTTAAAACAGTCTTCAATTTCTCAAAGCTAGCTTGTTGGTCCCAGACTAGACAAATGGAACATCTTCCTCAAGTTTCGTCAGAGGAGCTGCAATAAGGAGAACCCCTCAACGAAACGACGGTAGTAACCAGCTAAGCCCAAGAAACTACGGATCTCAGAGACGTTTCTGGTTACTTCCAGTTCATAATAGCCTCCACTTTGCTCGGATCCACCTGAATACCATCAGCAGAGACGATATGTCCAAGAAAAGTCACTTCGCTGAGCCAGAACTCATACTTGCTCAACTTAGCGTATAGCTTATTCTCCCTTAGAGTCTGAAGAATAATTCTTAAATGCTCCTCATGTTCTACTTCACTTCTAGAATACACCAGTATATCATCAATGAATACAACTACAAACTGGTCCAATAAGGTCGAAACACTCTATGCATCAGATCCATAAAAGCATAGGGGCATTAGTTAACCCGAATGACATCACTAAAAACTCATAATGCCCTATCGAGTACGAAAGCAGTCTTCGAAATCCGAATCTTTCACTTTAATTGATAACCAGATCTTAAGTCTATCTTTGAAAAGATAGAAGCCCCTCGAATTGGTCAAATAGATCGTCGATTCTGGGCAGAGGATATTATTTTTAACAATTAGCTTATTTAGTTTTCTATAATCAATACAGAGTCTCAATGTCCCATCTTTCTTCTTGACAAAGAGAACTGGAGCTCCCCACGGTGATACACTGGTTGGATAAATCCCCTGTCCAACAACTCCTGGAGTTGGATTTCAGTTCTTTAAGCTCCTTTGGGGCCATACGATAAGGAGCCATTGAAACCGGGGTGGAACCAGATAGACTTCAATCACAAACTCGACTTCTCTATCTGGAGGTAATCCAGGCAACTCCTCGGAAAAACATCGGAAATTCCTTGACAATTCGGATGCCTTCAATATCGGATTGCATCTCCTAGTGTCCAAAATATAAGCAAGAAACGCCTCGGAACCCTTCTGACATCTTCTCCGCTACTAAAGCAGACACACATTCGTCAGAAATCCACGTCGTTCCCCGATCATTACAATCTTTGATTATCTGAGGTCTTCAAACAACTCTCTTAGTCTCAAATCAATATTTACTCGTGTTTGTCCAACCAATCTACGCCGAGAATCAAATCGAACTCTTAAAGGGTAACTCCATCAGGTCAGCCAGAAAAATCTCCCCATTGATATCTATAGGGACTCTCTAAAATACGACCACACGATGGATTGGCCTAAGGGACTTTGAACTATCACTGAACGCTCAGTATTCTCAACAGGAATATTAGACCTCAGAAACGGAATGTGATACATAGGAATTTGTAGAGCCACTATCAAACAATGCAAAGTATGGAACTGAATGATAGTAACAGTACCTGCAGTCACATTTGGCCCATCACGATCTTGTCGAAGTCTAGCAGTGTAAACCAATGCAGGTTGTCTGGCCTCAGATCTGACTTGACCCTACTCTGAGATGCTCGGACCCTATTAACTGATCCAGGTGCTCTCTCCTAGTACGACCACCCGCAGGAGTCTGAACAGTACTCTGAGTACGAGCGAGTACGAGCTGGTGTATGAACTGTAGAAACTGACACTGTGCAATCCTTATAATATGGTCACTAGAACCAATCTAAAATGTGCCCAATTTTCTTCTGCATTCCCAAGATGATGTTTCCCACAGTAATCACATGTCTGCAAAGGTTGCAACCAGAAGATCCACCTGTCTAGTAGACTGAAAAGTTGAAGCACCAGTGCAACAGGTCTGACACTCGCACCGCCTCTCTGAAAGGAATCACCCCTGCCTCTCTTGCTAGGATGTGCAGAAGAATTAACAGAACCAGAAGGCCTCCTGAATCGGGTTTGAGCTCGATCACTATCTCTCCTGTGCTCCATACCCAGTCGCTCTATTTCCTCAGCAGTCTTGGCTATCTCAACCAAAGCATCAAAATTCCTCTCTCGTGAGTAGCGACTCGACTCCTGATTTCATACCTGAGTCCATTCTCGAACCTCAAGCATCGATCTGTCTCAATATCCACAAGTCCAGGAGCATATCGGCTCAATCGGATAAATTCAACCTCATAATCCATACAGACATATTACCCTGCTCCAGATTCTAAACTCCTGGCGTCGCTCCTGCAATATCTCTCTCCGATAGCGACTTCGGAAGCGCGTCTGAAAGATCCCATGTTAATTGGTTCCTCGGAATACTACCATAAATGGATTGCCACCATCTGAAGCTTTCTTTCTTTAACATAGTTAGGGCCCCCTTTATCTTTTGCTCAGGTCTGAGGTCCATCTCATCCATAATCCTCTGTGTCCTCCAGCCAATACTCAACGTCTGTCGGAGGTCCACCAGTAATACCCTCAAATGGTACTACACTAGCAGCAACCAGAGAATTTGAAATCTCACTGCAATCATGTTACTAGGGCTCTAGCAGCTCTCTGAAACATGCGGAAGATAGCTCTATTAATGGCGTCTTTATTCATCTCATATCCTCATCTTCAGTGACGGGAGGGTTCTCACGGGAGTAAACTGATCATCATGAGAAAGAGTCGTATCTACTTGCGGAACAGGAGGATCACGTGCTGACATCGGATCGTCTATCATAAAGAAGGTCGAGTGACTCGCCCTCTACCACGTCACGTCCTGTCCTACGGCCTCTAGCAGCATTCATCGTTGGATCTATAAGGCTCTACAGAAAAAATTTGAAACATGTGTCAGATTAGCATCCGGGATCTCGAGAAAACTTTAAATGTTTAAAACCGAAATCTCTGATACCACCAAATATAACCCCCTAGACCCGGTCTGTAGTTAGACTCAAACCTAAGTGGTCACATATCCCATTCAGAGGTTTTTTTTTTAATATCTTACAATACATTATATTAATAATACAGATATGTCGAAAATTGTAGCAAATACATGTCACCAAACATAACTGAAAAAACATAGAAATATATGTTTCGTACAAAATAAGTAGTTGATTTCCACTGATGCCAAATCTGCTAGCTTACTGTCTGCTACTATCTGAAAAAGGGTAAAAACTACAGAATGAGCTAAAAGCTCAGTGCTCCATACAGTATATAAGAAAAATATACAGATAAAATCTTTCAATGAAATCGGTTTATGCAATATGTTTTTATTTTTATTTTTAAAACATGAACACTACCCCCATCCGTTCACATCATAGTTGTGTAGGTTCCCCAGAACCATACACCCAACCGCACATGCCATTTAGACCCTGAGCACAAAGTCGAGAAGTCTGCAGATAATCTTCCTTCAACAATACCCCCCAAATGACAATGAATGTATTCAATTGAAAACAATGATTAATCACTTAAAACATAACAAATTTTCATACTTAGAACCATATGCAGAAATACGGAAATCGGTATGAAATCGGTATGAAATACCTTAATTCAGAAATTATATCAGAATATACAGCAAATCAAATATCAAATACTCGGTATTCAGATAAATTATTTAAATCAGTAATAATACTGTTAGGAAACACACCTGTAACAGTCTGGGAAATCAGATAGGGAAGCCTATTACTGGGTATGTCGATCACGTTCTGCTGCAGCGCTAGACCCTACGAATTGAAAATCCATATTGGAATCCTAATATAAATAATCTAAATATTATTTAAATAATATACGGAAACCTACGGGTAATTCTCGTAGTACGCGGTTCAGGCTGATCTAACGAACGGATAATACCGGACCTAATTGATCCTTGCTTAGGTGAAACACAGTACCTTCATAAAATATTTTATTGAAAAAAATCATTGACCAAATCTCATTTAAATAATCAAAATATTAAAATATTAAGCCTTTTGGGTTTACAAGCTCGATTCGGGAATTTCGGGTCAGAATTTGGAAAAAACTTCGGAATCAAATTCAGGACGTCGAAAAATATAAAGTATGACCTTCCGAAATTTCGATTTCTTGGTCAAAATTAAAGTCAACGGGGTTGACTGATGATTTGGAGACTTTTGGGTTTGAATTTAGCAAAACAGACCCCAAAAACGGATTCGGGACGTCGAAAACTATCAGGATAGGAATTCTTGGTCGAAAACAAAGGTCGTTTAATAGCTGGTCAAAGCCGGTCAAAGTTCTGGTCAAAGGAGGTCAACAAACTGTCAAACATTTTACACAAATAGCACCCAGAATAGCACAAAACTGAATTAATTCCCATAATAGCACCGGTCACCGGTCAACGGGTCGGGTCGGGTTAACGGGTCGACGGGTCAGGTAAACGGGTAAACGGTCGTGACCGGTCAAACCGGTCAAAACCGGTTAAACCGATCAAAACCGGTTTTCAGCGTTCACTCGCCTGCGGTGCCGCGTGTGGCGCGTGCGACGTCCTCCGGGGCTCTAAAAATCACGAAAAATTTTCTAAAAATTATTTTGAGCGATTTCGAGACACTTACAAAGATCGGTTCAAATTTTTGAACGGCGGAGAGCTCGATTTCGACTCGGCCGAATCTTGACTGATCCACCTCCCCACGCGTCGCCGTCAACGGAGATCGAGGATGACACCGGCGGACTCGGAACGGCACAAGGAACACGATGGTGCGGGAGGTGTCGTAAAAGGAGCAACGATCGGCGATGAATTTAGGATTTTCTAGGCGATTGAGCTTAAAAAAAACGTCGATGCTTTGACTTGAAATTCACGACGTTTGGCAGCGTTTCGCTTCAATTAATTGAAGGGTTTGTTCCTCGCTTGATGATGAACACGATGGTGGTTTCAAAACGACGATCGGAATCGTCGTCGGAAGTTGAGGTAAGGAAATGGAAATTTGGGAGGAATTGGGTTCTGATTTTCAGAACCCAATTTACGCATATATCATATATAAAACCAAATACCTAACTTTTTTGGGTAAATTCAGGGTTTGGTCCCTGAATTTTCTTTAACTCTAAAACAAGCTACAAGTTTTAAAATCTTTCAGTTTAGTCCCTAAAAATTACCAATTTTCAAAATTAAATCTTCAATTCCATTTAACTATTATTTTGATATTATCGGGTTGTTACACTTATAGTGATTAATCATCTGAAAAATCTTTTAAAATAATAAACAACAACTGTATATTTTTTATTAAGTACGAAAGACAAAATTTGAAACTACTGATGGTCTAAAAAGTAATTCTATTATGTATAAATCATTGTATCACAAGAAAATTTTGATTATAAAAATGTGTTTATTAAAACAAATAAAAGCTACAAACGTCTTGAATTTCAATAAAATGGAAATAAGTTGTTATGATCATCTTTATTTAAAGTTTTTTATGTATTTCAAATGATTCTTTCCTACTAAGGAACACAAAAAAATATAAATTAAAAAATAGTTTCTTTTTCTTTCATAACGAAACTATGATTGAATCAAAATGTATAGTTGACTTCAAGTTGTTTTGAAAAAAACAATTTTTGTAGATAGAGAATATTTAAATTTTAATATTGATCAACAAATAATAGTAACAATAACTGGTCAAGATTCGTAATTTGTGACAATGATACTACAATATTACAACATATTCAAATTCTAGGCTGGGGGTTATTTAAATTTCTCACCATTTCATCGAATTATTAATTTTAGTTTATACGAATAAATCAAAAACATATATTCTTGATATTTGTGGAAATAAAAATCACACAATAAAAACTTTAATACTCAACATGGAATGATTTGTAGTTTCAAATACAAATGTATAAGATATTGCTTATGGCTACATAGAGATGTTGTTGACATATAAATATTATTTTATTAAGTAAAAGTTTCAACATAACCATTTTATTCTTTTTTACATTTGGAAATATGCTCTAGCTTGGCATGAATTAAATTAAACTTTACTTTGTAAGTTCATGGAACAATATCGAAGACAAAATTACATATTTGATGTTATTATGTCTTATAATCCTTTCTTAACTGAAGCAAGTGAATATCTTTAAATGGACGGTGAGGGTGAATGGGTCAATTGGAGGCATTCATTCCAAATCCTAACACTCTTTTTCATGATTGTCTTCAGCTTCACGTGTTTGACTACATGATTTTCAAGGGTCATCTTTACCAATGCCAAGTGACACATTTTTCCTAAAATAAGGAGTTCACTGCAACACTTGTTAGAAACTCTCCCCTTTCGAAATATACTATCGAAAACTTCCATGATGCAAGGCATGCCCATTTTAGCTTTACAATTATTCTCCTTAATTATCTGATGATTCTTGTTTACGGATATCACTACACCAATCTTTATGAATAAAACCACTAGGAAAAAAAAAAGTATTGAGGCTTGCCATGTTGTCTTAAGAATGGTATTGTTCCTTTAGTGTGGCTCGCAAGATTAATTTAAAACGAGGTATGTTACCAAGGAAGCTTTCATTTATAGGTAGAGCTAAAGGACATGGGTATGAGAGGCATTGTAAAAAAGAAAACGTTTTATATTCTAGCTTAATTGAATTAAATGTTGTTTATTACACGACAACGTTATAATTTAAAAACATGCATTTAACCACCATTTTTTATCCTTAAGGAATTACTTGAGCTATAGAATTGGGTCAAGCAATGGAACTTACATCTTGCATTTGATTCTCTATACAAACGTGTTAAGGAATATTATGTCCACAATAAACTACAAACACTTTAATAAGGGAATACATTGAATTAAAAACAAAGTATTAGTAATCTTGATTGAATATCACATAGCTTCGACTATGGGTTTTAGATTTTTAATAATATTATTTAAATGAAGTCAAAACTAAAAACTTTCTACTTCTTACTAGAATTAGTAATGCATAAGTATCAGGAAACAGAAATAATCACTTTAGGACCCGAATTATTTAAAAGATGCAACATAATTTTTAAAAATGATGTGAAGTATAAAATCAAATGTATTTATTATTTTTAGAAAGAATTTTAAAACTTAACATATTTTCCTTTTTAAAACTATACTATGAGGTTTAAAATTTAAAACTAATTCTTTTAAATAGTGAACGAAACTTTAACATAAGAGGAATTGACTCGGATTGTCAATTTAGCTTTTACGAATCAAATACTATATTCCTATCGATATTTTTATCGATACTAAATGTACAAACAATTTTTGTTTTCGTATAACTTACCTTTTTTATTATAAGAATAAGATGAGTGGTATACAATCGTTACATTCCTTTAATTTACATAATAGAAAAACATCAACTAGTAAAACTATTTTTAGCTTTTAAAATTTCTATTTCTTTTATACATCGTGCTTAACTTGCATCATGTGAATTGAAACATTTACATTAAACAATTATTTTGAATTTTCAATTGTTTCAATGATCCTTTATTAGGTTATTTATCGGTCTTATAGTGATTAATCATCTGAAAAATCTTTTAAAATAATAAACACCAACTGTATATTTTTTTATTAAGTACGAAACACAAAATTTGAAACTAATGATGGTCTAAAAAGTAATTCTATTATGTATAAATCATTGTATCACAAGAAAATTTTTATTATAAAAAATGTGTTTATTAAAACAAATAAAAGCTACAAACGTCTTGAATTTCAATAAATGGAAATAAGTTGTTATGATCATCTTTATTTAAAGTTTTTTATGTATTTCAAATGATTCTTTCCTCCTAAGGAACACAAAAAAATATAAATTAAAAAATAGTTTCTTTTTCTTTCATAACGAAACTATGATTGAATCAAAATGTACAGTTGACTTCAAGTTGTTTTGAAAAAAAAAAATTGTAGATAGAGAATATTTAAATTTTAATATTTATCAACAAATAATAGTAACAATAACTGGTCAAGATTCGTAATTAGTGACAATGATACCACAATATTACAACATATCAAAATTCTAGGCTGGGGGTTATTTAAATTTCTCACCATTTCATCGAATTACTAATTTTAGTTTATACGAATAAATCAAAAACATATATTTTTGATATTTGTGGAAATAAAATCGCACAATAAAAACTTTAATACTCAACATGGAATGGTTTGTAGTTTCAAATGCAAATGTATAAGATATTGCTTATGGCCACATAGAGATGTTGTTGACATATAAATATTATTTTATTAAGTAAAAGTTTCAACATAACCATTTTATTCTTTTTTACAGTTGGAAATATGCTCTAGCTTGGCATGAATTAAATTAAACTTTACTTTGTAAGTTCATAGAACAATATCGAAGACAAATTACATATTTGATGTTATTATGTCTTATAATCCTTTCTTGACTGAAGCAAGTGAATATCTTTAAATGGACGGTGAGGGTGAATGGATCAATTGGAGGCATTCATTCCAAATCCTAACACTCTTTTTCATGATTGCCTTCGACTTCACGTGTTTGACTACATGATTTTCAAGGGTCATCTTTACCAATGCCAAGTGGCACATTTTTCCTAAAATAAGGAGTTCACTGCAACACTTGTTAGAAACTCTCCCCTTTCGAAATATACTATCGAAAACTTCCATGATGCAAGGCATGCCCATTTTAGTTTTACAATTATTCTCCTTAATTATCTGATCATTATTGTTTACGGATATCACTACACCAATCGTTATGAACAAAACCACTAGGAAAAAAAAAAGTATTGAGGCTTTCCATGTTGTCTTAAGAATGGTATTGTTCCTATAGTGTGGCTCGCAAGATTAATTTCGAACGAGGTATGTTACCAAGGAAGCTTTCATTTATAGGTAGAGCTAAAGGACATTGGTATGAGAGGCATTGTAAAAAAGAAAACATTTTATATTCTAGCTTAATTGAATTAAATGGATTTAACCACCATTTTTTATCCTTATGGAATTACTTGAGCTATAGAATTGGGTCAAGCAATGGAACTTACATCTTGCTTTTGATTCTCTATAAAAACGTGTTAAGGAAAATTTTGTCCACAATAAACAACAAACACTTTACTAAGGGAATACAGTGATTGAAAAACAAAATATTAGTAATCTTGATTAAATATCACATAGCTTCGACTATGGATTTTAGATTTTTAAAAATATTATTTAAGTGAAGACAAAACTAAAAACTTTCTACTTCTTACTAGAATTAGTAATGCATAAGTATCAGGAAATAGAAATAATCACTTTACGGCCTGAATTCTTTAAAAGATGCAACATAATTTTTAAAAACGATGTGAAGTATAAAATCAAATATATTTATTATTTTTAGAAAGAATTTTAAAACTTAGCATATTTTCCTTATTAAAACTATACTATGAGGGTTAAAATTTAAAACTAATTCTTTTAAATAGTGAAAGAAACTTTAACATAAGAGGAATTGACTCGGATTGTCAATTTAGCTTTTACGAATCAAATACTATATTCCTATAGATATTTTTATCGATACTAAATGTACAAACAATTTCTTTTTTCGTATAACTTACCTTTTTTATTATAAGGATAAGATGAGCGGTATATCATCGTTACATTCCTTTAATTTAGATAATAGAAAAACATCAACTAGTAAAACTATTTTTAGTTTTTTAAATTTCTATTTCTTTAATACATCGTGCTTAACTTGCATCATGTGAATTGAAACATTTACATTACACAATTATTTTGAATTTTCAATTGTTTCAATGATCATTTATTAGGTTTTTATCGGTCTTATAGTGATTAATCATCTGAAAAATCTTTTAAAATAATAAACACCAACTGTATATTTTTTATTAAGTACGAAACACAAATTTGAAACTACTGATGGTCTAAAAAGTAATTCTATTATGTATAAATCATTGTATCACAAGAAAATTTTGATTATAAAAAATGTGTTTATTAAAAAATAAAAGCTACAAACGTCTTGAATTTCAATAAAATGGAAATAAGTTGTTATGATCATCTTTATTTAAAGTTTTTTATGTATTTCAAATGATTCTTTCCTACTAAGGAACACAAAAAAATATAAATTAAAAAATAGTTTCTTTTTCTTTCATAACGAGACTATGATTGAATCAAAATGTGTAGTTGACTTCAAGTTGTTTTGAAAAAAACAATTTTTGTAGATAGAGAATATTTAAATTTTAATATTGATCAACAAATAATAGTAACAATAACTGGTCAAGATTCGTAATTTGTGACAATGATACTACAATATTTCAACATATTCAAAATTCTAGACTGGGGGTTATTTAAATTTCTCACCATTTCATCGAATTACTAATTTTAGTTTATACGAATAAATCAAAAACATATATTCTTGATATTTGTGGAAATAAAAATCACACAATAAAAACTTTAATACTCAACATGGAATGATTTGTAGTTTCAAATACAAATGTATAAGATATTGCTTATGGCCACATAGAGATGTTGTTGACATATAAATATTATTTTATTAAGTAAAAGTTTCAACATAACCATTTTATTCTTTTTTACAGTTGGAAATATGCTCTAGCTTGGCATGAATTAAATTAAACTTTACTTTGTAAGTTCATGGAACAATATCGAAGACAAAATTACATATTTGATGTTATTATGTCTTATAATCCTTTCTTAACTGAAGCAAGTGAATATCTTTAAATGGACGGTGAGGGTGAATGGGTCAATTGGAGGCATTCATTCCAAATCCTAACACTCTTTTTCATGATTGTCTTCGGCTTCACGTGTTTGACTACATGATTTTCAAGGGTCATCTTTACCAATGCCAAGTGACACATTTTTCCTAAAATAAGGAGTTCACTGCAACACTTGTTAGAAATTCTCCCCTTTCGAAATATACTATCGAAAACTTCCATGATGCAAGGCATGCCCATTTTAGCTTTACAATTATTCTCCTTAATTATCTGATCATTCTTGTTTACGGATATCACTACACCAATCGTTATGAACAAAACCACTAGGAAAAAAAAAGTATTGAGGCTTGCCATGTTGTCTTAAGAATGGTATTGTTCCTTTAGTGTGGCTCGCAAGATTAATTTCGAACGAGGTATGTTACCAAGGAAGCTTTCATTTATAGGTAGAGCTAAAGGACATGGGTATGAGAGGCATTGTAAAAAAGAAAACGTTTTATATTCTAGCTTAATTGAATTAAATGTTATTTATTACACGACAACGTTATAATTTAAAAACATGCATTTAACCACCATTTTTTATCCTTATGGAATTACTTGAGCTATAGAATTGGGTCAAGCAATGGAACTTACATCTTGCATTTGATTCTCTATACAAACGTGTTAAGGAATATTATGTCCACAATAAACTACAAACACTTTACTAAGGGAATACAATGATTGAAAAACAAAATATTAGTAATCTTGATTGAATATCACATAGCTTCGACTATGGATTTTAGATTTTTAATAATATTATTTAAGTGAAGACAAAACTAAAAACTTTCTACTTCTTACTAGAATTAGTAATGCATAAGTATCAGGAAACAGAAATAATCACTTTAGGGCCCGAATTATTTAAAAGATGCAACATAATTTTTAAAAACGATGTGAAGTATAAAATCAAATATATTTATTATTTTTAGAAAGAATTTTAAAACTTAGCATATTTTCCTTATTAAAACTATACTATGAGGTTTAATATTTAAAACTAATTCTTTTAAATAGTGAACGAAACTTTAACATAAGAGGAATTGACTCAGACTGTCAATTTAGCTTTTACGAATCAAATATTATATTCCTATAGATATTTTTATCGATTCTAAATGTACAAACAATTTTTGTTTTTGTAAAACTTAACTTTTTTATTATAAGGATAAGATGAGCAATATACCATCGTTACATTCCTACATGCTTTACTAATCTTGTCCTCCAATTATATTGAGAATTATTATGCCATTTTGTCGTATAAGAATAAAATTAATTTATATAATAGAAAAACATCAACTAGTAAAAGTATTTTTAGTTTTTAAAATTTCTATTTCTTTAATACATCGTGCTTAACTTGCTTGTTGTAAAAAAGAAAATGTTCTATATTATAGCTTCATTTTATTAAATGTTATTTATTACACGACAACGTTATAATTTAAAAACATGCATTTAACCACCATTTTTTATCCTTTTGGAATTACTTGAGCTATAGAACTAGGTGAAGCAATGACATTTACATCATTCATTTGATTCTCTATAAAAACGTGTTAAGGAAAATTTTGTCCACAATAAACTACAAACACTTTAATAAGGGAATATGGTGATTGAAAAACAAAATATTAGTAATCTTGATTTAATAGCACATAGCTTTTATTATGGTTTTTAGATTTTTAATAATATTCTCGAAGTAATTTAAGTGAAGACAAAACTAAAAACTTTCTACTTATGTAACCCCCTCAGACCGATGCGAGTAACTCGATCCGATCTATAGTGTCACATTCGGGTCACCTGAGTGACCCACCGTAAAAATAGCGAAAAATTTAAAACTTTTATTAAAACATGTAACTTATAAAAAAAATTTCAGTATTCAGAAATAAAACAGATTTTCAGACTCATATATATATATAACAAAATACAATTACATGTCCCCTAATCACATGTACCATACTCTGCAAACAATGCCAGAAGAACTCCCTTACTTAAGTCGATAGCTGTACTGGTACAATTCTTTTAACCTACATTGGTGAGTAATAGAGTGAGCTTCAGAAAGCTCATCAATACAGAACAACAAAATGATGCTAAAGAACGTGCAGATATAGATAAGCATATATTTCCTTGTTGGTTCAAATATCTACAGATTTTTTTAGACTGAGTTTAGGTTCCACTAATATCTCAGATAATAACAGACAATAAGTTTTCAGATCAGAGGAAAATATTTCGAATGGCTGGGTTCAAGAGATCATAATAGGTTATCTAGTGTGTTCCCACAAAACCCGTGAAAAGATAAAGATCTTTTTAAAACATATTTTTAAAATTCAAAAACCGTAATAATTCCCCCATCCGTCACGAACAAAATGTGTAGGTTCCCCATAACCATACAACCTCGTCACATCCAGTAAGGCCCTGAGCACAAAGCCGATGAACCTGCAAGTATTCTTCCTCCAACAATACCCCCCAATAAAACATGTTCCATCCGTAAACGGATATATCAAAAATCAAAACATAATTTAGGTCAAGTATCAGATCAGAATCTAGGTCATGTATCCTATCAGAATTCGGGTCAGGTATCATAACAGAATTCGAATCAGAAATCAGGTAAAATATTTATGTGATTAGGGAACACACCAGAGTTTATAGATATTATTCAGAGGTATTGGATAATCTTAACATACATATAAACACGGATCTTCAGTATACCGATAGAATATCAGAATTTAGAATCACTATAAGAAGAGTTCAATAACTTACATAATCATCAGTTATTCAAAAAATGACTTGAGCTGAGAAGGAATAAATAAAGGTTCAAGACATTTATAGTCTATGTCGATTGATTTCATTAGCAAACAACTCCAAATGAATATTTCCCAGAATTAATGCTTATCGATTGGTAAATTCATTATCCTTCCAGGATATTTACTTTTTAATACCAAAATTTCTTATCCATATATCATCTTCGGAATCATTGTAGAATATATCTTAAGGAAACTAACAAATATTCCAATGCTCTTAATTTCGTTTCCACACTTCCACGATATCATGAAATACTGACGTGCTCGATTTGTAATTCATGACCCATAAGAACATTACATCATGTATGTTCATTAACATTTCCAGACTCATCCATCCTTAGTCATTGAGGTTACTTATTTCACTTAGTAGTCAAGCCTATCATGGTTACTTCAGAGTTTTTCAGAGTAATTAAGACGTTTCTGAATTTTGGATGCGTATTGTACTTCCATTTAGTTCAATTTGGCCTTCATGGTTGATTTGTCTAACTAATATCCACTTCTTAGTACTGAATGTGTTTTAAAGTTGAGCTGAGGTGAGTACTTCCAAAATTATCATCGAGACAAACTTGAGAAGACGAACACACATTCAAGTAATATCTATGTCGTTCAGGTACTGACATATCATTATGGTTGATAGGCTCACTTGAGTTGTTCCATAACTTTTAAGGGTAGTATAACACCCACATTTACTTGGATTCCTTAATTAATCCAAAACATCTACTTAGTCTAGGCTATAAGGGTATTTTGGTCATTCTAGTACTCAGTGTTATTTCATTAATTTCAGAGCTCGAGGATATCTAATCATTCCTAAGTTCGGTGATATTCTTGGTCATTCCTATTCTAGGGTTATTTTAGTCAATTTACAGATCTAGTGTATTACAATAATTCATTTCGTTCGATCTTATTATTAAATTCAAACTTATCATTTATGTCAGTCCCTTCGAACTATTCTGACAAAACATCACCCTCGACAAATTATTATTCATGACTTAGAGATTTTCGGGTCAACTGCCTTCTCAGATGTTACAAAGGTTACCAGGAATTCTCTATACCAATACAGGATCTTAATAATGAATTCTGTAATTTATCGAGTTAAAAATGAATCCTCAAAGTACTTTCTCATTAATGGTCAACTCGGACTATTTTTAACTTTCAAGGGCATTTTCGTAATTTCTTAACCAAATAATTTTGTATTAATTCTTAACGAAAATAACTATAATTTAACGATTTTATGGTTAATTGTTTTCCGAACATTCTCTAATCTTGAAATGTTTCTTTAACATACTTCTAATATCTTGCATAAACCCTATTGGGGTTAAAAACCGGTTATCCAAATTTCCTAAGAAAAACTAGTACTTCTTATGCACATCAGTAGTTTCATCATATCAATATGTCTCTAAAAACCCCTTATCCAACTTCAATGGTCAAATCTTATCTTTTTACAACATAAGGGTATTTTCGTAATTTTACCTAATCAAATTATTCTCATATTTTATCATTTAAACGAATTCGGATTGAGTCCATCCATAATCAAACACACATAATAATCCAATCATATTTATCCATGCATTTATCATTTATCATTTATAATTTATCAACATGTTCCAAAAAGTATAAAGAGGTAGTAATGTATTACCTCAATTTTTGTGCAATACAGATCGACCCTTAAATTCCATTCGAATGTACTCGATCCTTAATTCAACTTCCAATAATTCCTCAAATACATAACAATATAAATTTCATAAAAAACGAGACTTAGTTCTGAAAAACGGATCAAATCAGATGATAAATCAGTGAAAAATAGCTTACCGAGTTTGAATTTGGTGAAACAGACTCAGGACGTCGAAAAATGTTAGGATAGGTATACGCGGAAAAAGTCAATGGTCGTTCAATGCCCGGTCAACGCCGGTCAAAGTTTTAGTCAACGGTGGTCAACGGTTAACGCGGTCAACGGTCAGTAGGGTCGGGTCAGACCGGGTCGGGTCGGGTCTGTTCAAACTGGTCAAACTGGTTATTTCCTTTTTTTTATGTTTACCTTAACAGAACCATCCCCACGTGTAGGGGGTGGCGCGTGCGCCGTCCTCCGAGCCCCTAAAAATCCTGAAAAAAAATTCTAAAAATTGTTTTATGGCATTTTAAGACACTTACAAAGCTCGGTTCTCAATTTTGAACGTCGAAGAGCTCGATTCTGAAACATAAAAAAATTTGACTTTCTCACCCCTCTACGCACCGACGACAAAGGAGACACGAAGATCACCGGTGGACTAAAAATGATGCAAGGAACACGATGGTGTGGGAGGTGTCGAAAACGGATGGTCGGATCGACGTGAATCAACAAAAAACTAACGGAAATTGAGTCAAAACCGACGATACTTCCGATTGAAGTTAACAATGAACGATGTCGATTCACGATGAATGGCTTGAGGGGTTTTGTTCATCGGTCGACAACGAACACGATGGTGGTTTCAGTTCGTCGAACAGAGGCTGGACGGTGAGAAGATCAGAGTTGAAAGGAGAGTCAAAGAGGGAGGAAAACTAGAAAAAAATCTGCAGAAACATACATGAAATGGGGGTTTATAATTCTCTCCAAAGTAAAAATGGGTAAACCATGAATTTAGTCACTAAATTTCATACACTTCTTAAAATGGTCTGCTAACTTTACGATTTTACAACTTAATCCTCAATTTCTTCCAAAATACCAAATTAAATACAATACTTTATAATTTTTAAAGTTTTAGCACCTAAATTGGGGTGTTACAACTTCTTACTAGAATTAGTAATGGATAAGTATCAGCTTTTTACGAATCAAATACTATATTCCTATAGATATTTTTATCGATACTAAATCTATAAACGATTTTTGTTTTCGTATAACTTAACTTTTAATTATAAGGATAAGATAAGAAGTATACCATCGTTACATTCCTACGTGCTTTACTAATCTTGTCCTCCAATTATATTGAGAATTATTATTACCATTTTGTCGTATAAGAATAAAAATAATTTACATAATAGAAAAACATCAACTAGTAAATCTATTTTTAGTTTTTAAAATCTCTATTTCTTTAATACACCATGCTTAACTTGCATCATGTGAAATGAAACATTTGCCTTAAACAATTATTTTGAATTTTCAATTGTTTCAATGATCCTTTATTAGGTTATTCACCGGTCTTATATGGATTAATCATCTGAAAAATCTTTTAAAATAATAAACACCAACTGTATATTTTTTAATAAGTACGAAACACAAAATTTGAAACTATTGATGGTCTAAAAAGTAATTCTATTATGTATAAATCATTGTATCCCAAGCAAACTTTGTTTATAAAAAAATGTGTTTATTAAAACAAATAAGAGATACAAACGTCTTGAATTTCAATAATACGGAAATAAGTTGTTCTGATCATCCTTATTTTAAGTTTTTATGTATTTCAAATGATTCTTTCTTACTAAGGAACACAAAAATAATATAAATTAAAAAATATATTCTTTTTCTTTCATAACGAAAGTATGATTGAATCAAAATGTATAGTTGACTTCAAGTTGTTTTGAAAAAAACAATTTTTGTAAATAGAGAATATTTAAATTTTAATATTGATCAACAAATAATAGTAATAATAACTAGTCAATATTCTTAATTTGTGTCAATGATACCGCAAAATTACAAAATATTTAAAATTCTAGGCTGGGGGTTATTTAAATTTCTCAGCATTTAATCGAATTACTAATTTCATTTTATACGAATAAATCAAAAACATATAATCTTGATATTTTTGGAAATAAAAATCACACAATAAAAACTTCAATACTCAACTTGGAATGGTTTATAGTTTCAAATGCTAATGTATAAGATATTGTTTATGGCCACATAGAGATGTTGTTGACATATAAATATTATTTTATTAAGTATAAGTTTCAACAGAACCATTTGATGGCATGAATTAAATTAAACTTTACTTTGTAAGTTCATGGAACAATATCGAAGACAAAATTACATATTTGATGTTTTTATGTCTTATAATCCTTTGTTAACTAGAGCAAGTGAATATCTTTAAAAGGACGGTGAGGGTGAATGGGTCAATTGGAGGCAGTCATTCCAAATCCTAACACCCTTTTTCATGATTGTCTTCGACTTCACGTGTTTGACTACATGATTTTCAAGGGTCATCTTTACCAATGCCAAGTGGCACACTTTTCCTAAAATAAGGAGTTCACTGCAACACTTGTTAGAAAATATCCCCTTTTCGAATGTACCATCGAAAACTTCCATGACGCAAGGCATGCCATTTTTATCTTTACAATTATTCTCCTTAATTACCGATCATTCTTGATTACGCTATCACTACACCAATCGTTATGAACAAAACCACTAGGAAAGAAAAAGTATTGAGGCTTGTCATGTTGTCTTAAGAATGGTATTGTTTCTTTAGTGTGGCTCGAAAGATTAGTTTCGAACGAGGTATGTTGCCAAGAAAACTATCATTTATAGGTAGAGATAAAGGACATGGGTATGAGAGGTGTTGTAAAAAGGAAAACATTCTATATTCTAGCTTGATTTCATTAAATGCTATATATTACACGACAACGTTATAATTTAAAAACATGCATTTAACCACCATTTGTTTATCCTTATAGAATTACTTGAGCTATAATATTGGGTGAAGCAATGGCATTTACATCTTGCATTTGATTCTCTATAAAAACGTGTCAAGGAAAATTATGTACACAACAAACTAGGAACACTTTACTAAGGGAATATAGTGATTGAAAAACAAAATATTAGTAATCTTGATTTAATAGCACATAGCTTTGATTATGGATTTTAGATTTTTAATAATATTCTTGAAGCAATTTAAGTGAAGAAAAAACTAAAAACTTTCTACTTCTTACTAGAATTAGTAATGGATAAGTAAGAGCAAACAAAAATAATCACTTTAGGGCCCAAATTCTTTAAAATATGCAACATAATTTTTAAAAACGATGTGAAGCATAAAATCAAATATATTTATTATTTTTAGAAAGAATTTTAAAACTATAGTATGAGGTTTAAAATTTAAAACTATTTCATTTTGAATAGTGAACAAAACTTTAACATAAGAGGAATTGACTCAGACTGTCAATTTAGCTTTTACGAATCAAATTCTATATTCCTATTGATATTTTTATCGATACTAAATGTACAAACAATTTTTGTTTTGGTATAACTTAACTTTTTTTTATTATAAGGATAAGATGAGAAGTATATCATCGTTACATTCCTACGTGCTTTACTAATCTTGTCCTCCAATTATATTGAGATTTATTATTACCATTTTGTCGTATAAGAATAAAATTAATTTACATAATAGAAAAACATCAACTAGTAAATCTATTTTTAGTTTTTAAAATTTCTATTTCTTTAATACACCGAGCTTAACTTGCATCATGTGAATTGAAACATTTACTTTAAACAATTATTTTGAATTTTCAATTGTTTCAATGATCCTTTATTAGGTTATTCACCGGTCTTATATTGATTAATCATCTAAAAAATCTTTTAAAATAATAAACACCAGTTGTATATTTTTTTTAATAAGTATGAAACACAAAATTTGAAACTACTGATTGTCTAAACACTAATTGTATTATGTATAAATCATTGTATCACAAGCAACAATTATTTATAAAAAATGTTTTTATTAAAGCAAATAAAAGCTACAAACATCTTGAATTTCAATAATATTGAAATAAGTTGTTATGATCATCATTATTTCAAGTTTTTTTGTATTTCAAATGATTCTTTCTTTCTAAGGAACACAAAAATAATATAAGTTAAAATTAGATTATTTTTCATTCATAACGAAACTATGATTGAATCAAAATGTATTGTTGACTTCAAGTTGTTTTGAAAAAAAACAATTTTTGTAAATAGAGAATATTTAAATTTTAATATTGATCAACAAAAAATAATAACAATAATTAGTCAAGATTCTTAATTTGTGACAATGATACTACAATATTACAACATATTTAAAATTCTAGGCTGGGGGTTATTTAAATTTCTCACAATATTACACCATTTTATAAAGTGCAGGAAATTCAGTCGCTAAACTCTTGATTTACCCATTTTTATTTTGGAGAGAATCATGAACCCCCATTTCCCGTGAGTTTCTGAAGATGATCCCTATTTCCCTCTCCCGTTTACCCTTCTTTTATCTCCGATCTACTCACCGTCCGGCCACCGTTTGACGAATCAAAACCACCATCGTGTTCGTTGTCAACCGATGAACAAAACCCCTCAAACCTTTCGTCGTGAATGGTTGTCATTCATTGTAAATTTCAGTCAGAAGTATCATCGATTTTAACTCAGTTTTCGTTGGTTTTCCGTCAATTCACATCGATCCGGTTACCCGTTTTCGAAACCTCCCACACCATCGTGTTTCTTGCATCATTCTGAGTCCACCGGTGTCATCTGTGTCTCCGTCGTCGTCAGAGCAAGGAGGGGTGAGGAAGTCAAAGTTTTTATGTTTTAGACTTGAGCTCTCCGCTATTCAAAATTTTGAGCCGAGCTTAGTAAGTGTCTCAAAATGCCTTAAAATAATTTTTAGAATTTTTTTGGGAATTTTTCAGACACCGTAACACTGTTCACGTGCCCCACGTGCCACCCCCTCAGAGTGGGCTTCGTCTGGTCTGATCCGACTCGACTGACCGACCCGACCCATTGACCAGAACTTTGACTGACGTTGACCGAAAATTGAACGGTCATTGACTTTTTCTGGGTACACCTATCTTGACATTTTTTGACGTCTTGAGTCTGTTTTTGGGGTCCGTTTTGCCAAATTCGAACCTGGTAAGTTGTTTTTCACTAATTTATCATTCGATTCGATCCGTTTTTTAGAATTAAGCCCCGATTTTGATGAAATTTCTATTTTTATGTATTTGAGGAATTATAGGAAGTTGTATTAAAGATCGAAGGTGTTTAAATGGAATTTAAGTGGTCGATCAGTATGGTGTGAAAATCGAGGTAATACATTACTACCTCTTTATGCTTTATAGAACTTGTTGATAATGGATAAATGCATAGATATATATATGTGATTGGTCTATTATGCCTGTTTGATTATGGATGCATTTGAACCGGATACGGTTTAAGTAATAAATTAAGAAAATACCCTTATGTTGTATAATGACAAGAATTATCCATTGAATTTGATTAATAAATATGAAAAAGCATATTGATCTGATAAAATTACAGATGTGCATAAGAAATGCTAGTTTTGCTTAGAAAATTTGGATAATCGGTTTTTAACCCCAAGAGGGTTTGTGCAAGATACTAGAAGTTTGTTTAGGAATCATTTAAAGATCAGAGAATGTTCGGGAAAGTAATTGACCATAGGATCTCTAAATTACAATTATTTTCGTTAAGAGTTAATACCGAAATTATATGGTTAAGAAATTACAAAATTACCATTGAGGGAAAAATAGCCCAAATTGACCCTGAATGAAAAAGTACTCAAGAAATCATGCCTAAATCGATGAATTACTAGTTTCATCGTTAAGTTATACGTTTATACAAAAAATTTCTGATAATCCGTAAATCTCCGAGTTATGAGTAAGTACATGAAGAATAATTTATCGATGGTGCTATTTTGACAGAATTGTTCGAAATGACTGAAATAAATGATAAGTTTGAATTCGATAATAAGATCGGACGGAAGGAAATGATTGTAGTAAACTGGATCTGTAAAATGAACAAAATACCCCTGGAATGGATGTAACCCTCTCAGACCAATGCGGGTAACCTGATCCGATCTGGGTTGTCACATTAGGGCCACCAAAGAGACCCACTGTAAAAATAATAGAAAATTTAAAACTTTTATTAAAACATGTAACTTATAAAAAGATTTATCAATATGCATAAACAAAACATATTTTTAGACTCGTATATAAAACAAAATACAATTACATACCCCCTAATCACATGTACCATACTCTGCAAACAATTCCTGATTGGTTCAGATATCTACAAATTTTTAGGCTGAACGGAGATCCTACTGATATTTCAGGTAGTAACAGACAGTGAACTTTCAGTTCAGAGAAATATTTCGGATGACTGGGTTCAGGAGATCAGAATAGGTTATCTAGTGTGTTCCCATAAAACCAGTTAAAAGAACAAATCTTTTTAAATATATTTTTACCCCCATCATTTCACAATTTGTTTGTGTAGGTTCCCCATAACCATACACCCAAGTCACATAACCTGTAAGGCCCTGAGCATAAAGCCGAGGAACCTGCAGAAATACTTCCTCCAACATTACCCCCTTAAATAAAACATTTTTCTTTTGATAAACGGGGATATCAAATATCAAAATAGAATTTAGATCAGATATCATAACACTATCCAGATTATAAATCAGAATAGAATCTAGGTCAGGTATCAGAACATAATTCAAATTGGAAATCAAATAAAACATTCATGTAATTAGGGAACATATTAGAGTTTTTAGAGGTTATTCAGAGATACTGGATAATCTTATTGGGCAGAGAAACATGGATCTTCAATATACCAATAGAATACCAAAAGGTAGAATCATTATTGGAAGAGTTCATTAACTGACAAAATCATCAGTTATTCAGAATGTGAATTGAGCTGATAAGGAATAAATGAAGGTTTAGGACCTTTACAATCTATGTCGATTAATTAGATTATCGAACAACTCTAGATTAATAGCTCCCATAACTAATACTTATCAACTTTTTAATTCATTAACCTTCCAGGGTATTTACTCTTTAATACCAAATATTCTTATCCATATATCATCTTCTGAGTCATCACTAAACAGATCATAAGTAGACGAACATATATTCTAATGGTCTTTATTTCATTTCCATGTTTCAACTATACCAAGAAATGTCGATGTACTTGATTGTGGTTTATAATCCATAAGGATGATATATCACGTAAGTTCATCCGAGTTTTTAGGCTTATTCCAATCTCGTACTTAATCCTCAGTCCTTGAGGATATCTAGTTCATTTAACAGTTAGGTCTATTTTAGTTACTTTGGGATTTTCCAGAGTAATTCAGACATTTCTGAATTTTAGATACATATTGTACTTCTGTTCAATTCAATTTGGTCTTCGTGGTTGATTTATCGAAAAATATCCAATATTTAGTACTGAATGCGATCTAGAGTTAAGCTGAGCCGAATACTTCAAAAATTATCATCGAGCCAAACTTGAGAAGACGAAGACGCATTCAAGTGATACCTATGTTGTTCAGGTACTGACATATCATTAGCGTTGGTCAACTCACTTAAGCTGAATTCCATAACTTTTAAGGGTAGTTCAACACCCATGTTTATTTGGATTCCTTAATTAATCCAAGACATTTTCTTAATCTAGTCTATAAGGGCATTTTGGTTATTTTGGGGCTCAATGTTTTTCCATTAATTTCAAAGCTTGAGGATATCCATTTATTCCTTGGCTTGGTGATATTCTTTAGTTATTTCCATTACAGGGGTATTTTGGTTATTTTACTAATCCAACGTATTTCAATCCTTTCCTTCCTCCTAATCTTATTATTTAATTTAAACGTATTATCTTTTCAAGTCCTTTCGAACAATTTTGACAGAAAGAGCACCCTCAAAAATTTATTCTTAACTCGTAGATTTTCAAGTCAAATGCCTTTTTAGAAGTTACTAACAGTTTATCTGGAATTTTTCTATACAAAGACAGGATATTAACAATTAAATCCAAAATTTATCGAGTTAAGTACGAATCCTCAAAGTACTTTCTTATTCAGGGTCAACTCGGACTATTTTTACCTTTCAATGGCATTTTCGTAATTTATTAACTAGATAATTTCAGTATTAACTCTTAACGAACATACTTATAATTTAGAGATCCTATGGTTTATTGCTTCCCTGAACATTCTCTGATCTTGAAATGATTCCTTAACAAACTTATAGTATCTTGCATAAACCCTCTTGGGGTTAAAAACCAGTTATCCAAATTTCCTAAGAAAAACTAGTATTTTTATGCATATCAATAGTTTCATCAGTTCAATATGTCTTTACAACTTCTTATCCAACTTCCATGGTCAATTCTTGTCTTTTTACAACATAAGGGTATTTTCGTAATTTTACCTAATCGAAGATTTCTCATAATTTATCGCTAAAACATATTCGATTCGAATCCATCCATAAACACACATGTATAATAGTCCAATCATATACATCCATGGATTTTTCCATTTTCAACATGTTCTATAAAGCATAAAGAGGTAGTAATGTATTACCTCGATTTTTATGCCATACTGATCGACTATAAAAATTCCATTCAAACACCCCCAATCTTAAAATCAACTTTCAATAATTCCTCAAGTACATATCAACAGAAATTACATCAGAAACGGAGCTTAATTGCGAAAAATAGATCAAATCGGGTAATAAATAGGTGAAAAATAATTAATCGGGTTCGAATTTGGCGAAACGGACTTTGGATTCGAATTTAGGACGTTGAAAAACATAAAATATGACTTTCTTGAAAATTTTGACTTTCCGGTCAAAGTCAACGAGTTTGACTGACAATTTTGAGGTTTTTGGGTCCAAATTTCAAAAAACGGATAGCAGAATTGGACTCAGAATGCCGAAAAACATCAGGATACATATACCTGAAAAAAGTCGACGGCCGTTTAATGCCCGGTCAATGCCGGTCAAAGTTCTGGTAAATGGTAGTTAATGCCAGTCAACGTGGTCAACGGTCAATGGTCAACACTGGTCAACGGGTCAATGGTTTTACACAAATATCACCCTAACAGAAATTAATTACATATTAGGCATCATTTTAAAAATATTTACAAAACTAGCACCCAAATTATTTTCTTTCTATTTACCTGCGGTCAGAACTTCCCCACGCGCAGAGGGCAGCGGGTGGGCCGCGTGTGGTGTCAAAAAATTCCCAGAAAATTTCTTAAAAATTATTTTAAAGCATTATGAGACACTTACCAAGCTCGGTTCACAATTTTGAACGGCGTAGAGCTCGATTCTGAAACATTGAAAACTTTGACTTTCTCACCTATCCACGCGCCGCCGCCAACGGAGACATGGAGATCACCGGTGGACTCGGAACGATGCAAGGAACACTATGGTGTGGGAGGTGTCAAAAACGGATGGTCGGTCGTTAATCGGGATAGGAAAAATGAGAATTTTTCTGTAGAAATACACGGGGAAAGACACTTATAATTGTCTCTAAAATAAAAATGGTTAAACTATGAGTTTAGCCACTAAATTTCCTACAATTTATAAAACGGTCTGTGTAACCCCCTAAGACCGATGCAGGTAGCCCGATACAATATGGAGTGTCACATTAGGGCCACCAGAGCGACCCACCGTAAAAATAATGGGAAATTTAAAACTTTTCTTAAAATATGTAAAATCATAAAATAATTTATTATTATTTAGAAATAAAACAGGTTTTTCAAACTCAACTATAAAATAAAATACAATCTACATACCCCTTAATCACATGTACCATTCCTCTGAAAGCAACGCCAGAAGAACTCCCTTATTGATGTAAATGGCTGCACTGGTACAATTTTTTTAACCTGCAATGGTGATTAATAGAGTGAGCTTCGGAATGCTCAGTAATACAGAACTACCACATGATGCTATAGGACATGCAAATAAATGGACAGCCATATTAATTCCTTATTGAATCAGACGTATACTGATTTTCGGGATAATATAGGGTTCCACTGGTAGTTCATCAAGTAAAATCCATGAAGATCACAGTTCATAGGAACCATTCAAAGTATGACATTTTCAGGAGATCGAATAGAATGTCTAGTATGTTCCAATCAAAACCAGTGAAAAGAAATAAATCTTTTAAAACCATAGTTGAACCCCTAACCAAACTCCATTATACGGTTCCCCAGAACTGCATCCATAGGGCTTACCCTCAGCACACAACAAAAGGGGAGCCAACCTAAGGATATACCTTGGGTCCTATGGGCCTACCCAAGGATATCCTTAGATCTGAAGGGTTACCTTAAGGACACAAAAAAAGGGAACCAACCTAAGGATATACCTTGGGTCTACCCAAGGACATCCTTAGATCCATAGGGTTACCTTAAGCACATAGCAAAAGGGAACCAACCTAAGGATATACCTTGGGCCTACCCAAGGGCATCCTTAGAACCGTTGGGTTACCTTATGCACACAACAAAGGGAACAAACCTAAGGATATGCCTTGGGCCTACCCAAGATATCCTTAGGTCCGTAAGGACTTGTATCTGGATCAGGGTTGTGCCTCCATACTCTAGATTCCTATCCATATAAAAATAGTAGAAATCAGTTTTATCCGTAAATTGTAATACATGTATCATGATCCAATAATATATCATAATCGAGATAATAAAATAAATCATATAACCAATTTCCACCTGCACACCATAAGTAGTCAAATGATTAACCCAAAGGAGTGCATTGGGGCTCGAGAGCCTACCCAAAGATCACCTTAGGTCCATAAGAAATTTCCAGCTTGATTAGAGCTGTACCTCCAGTCTACCTATATAATATCCCAATAAAACAGTTCCATTAGTGACCAGTATATTTCATGGTCCATAAATCAATAACCATAATTTTATTCTAGTGAAAATAGGGAAACCTGATAACACATTTTAGGTAACCATAATTCATAAATCAATAGTTTCCATGATTCCATAAATCAGGAAAAATTCAAATTTTCGGTGAAAACCATAATCAGATATCACATACCATGATGCTAGGGTTTATATATAGTAAATCAATGATTTCATTAAAACTCATTTCAAAACATATAAAAGTGTCATGTAGTTCATATGGAACACACTAGAGGATTCAAGTATTCCTCATAAGCATTTTGTAGTCATCAGTATAGATAACAGGAAATTTCTGCAATTTGATCGGATTCCAGGAACGAGATCCTATTCAAGAGAATCGATTACTAACCGATCTAATCAGACATTTAACGTTGATATTTTAAAATTCTGCTACGTTCACATGTGCATTAGGAAAACGTTCAGGAATGTTCGGAGTGATTTAAGATAATAAAGGGGAAATGGAGATTCAAGACATTCACAATCCATGTTGATCGATCTGTTTATCGAACTATTCGAATTGAACAACTCTCAGAACTAATGCATGTCGATAAGTCCATTAAATACCCTTCCAGGGTATTCACTCTTTAATACTAACAATTCTTTTTCATTGATCACCTTTAGAATCATCGCTGAAAGGGTCTTCCAAGGGTCTTTATTTCATTTCTATGTTTCAACTATATAAGAAAATATAGATGTACTTGATTCATGATTCATGACCCATAAGGACAATTCATCATATAAGTTCAACAGTGTTTCCATATTCATCAATCACCTATTTAATACTAAGTCATTGAGGTTACTTAGTTCTTTTAACAATCAAGTCTATCCCAGTTACTTCATAGTTTTCCAGATTAATTCAGACGTTTCTAAATTTCAAATACATATTGTATTTCCTTTCAGTTCAATTTAATCATATCATAGAGTCATTCTGGTATTTGTGGTTGATTTATCTTACGGATATCCATTTCTAACTATTGAAAGTGCTCTAGTGTTGAGCTGAGCTGAGTACTTACAGAATTATCATCAATTCAAACTTGAGGACATTTAATTTGAATTTAGCAAAACGAAAGGCAAAGATAAAGTATTTGTGGTTCCTATTCCATTCAAGCACTGTTATAGCACTAGCATTGTTTGACCGGCTTAAGTTGCGTTCCATAACTTTTAATAGTAGTACAACATCCATGTTTATTTGAATTTCTTAATTAATCCAAGACATTTAATTAGTCTAGGACATAAGGGCATTTTCGTTATTTTGGTGCTCAATATTTTTTTATTCATTTCAAAGCTTGAGGATATTCATTCGTTCCTAGGCTTGATGATATTCTTGAGTCATTTCCATTACAAGGGTAATTTGGTCATTTTACAGATCCAGTGTATTTCAATCCTTTCCATCCATCTAATCTTATTATTAAATTCAAACTTATTATTTATTTCAGTAATTTCGAATAATTCTGTCAAAAGAACACCATCGATAAATTATTCTTCATGTATTTACTCATAACAGAGAGATTTACCGATTATCAGAAATTTTCTAAATAAACATATAACTTAACGATGAAACTAATAATTCATCTTGTTAAGCATGACTTCTTAAGTACATTTCCATTCAGGGTCCATTCGGGTTACTTTTCCCTCTCAAGGGTAATTTCATAATTTCTTAACCTTATAATTTCAGTATTAAAATTCTTAACAAAGGTAATTATAATTAAGAGATTCTAGGGTCTCTCTTTTCCAGATAACTTTAAACTTTAAAATATTCCTTATCAAACTCCTAGTATCTTGTACAAACCATCTTGGGTTTAGAAATTGGTTATCAAGATTTCCTAAGAAAAACTAGTATTTTCCATGCACAACAGTAGTTTCATCATATCAATATGTATTTACAACTTCTTATCCAATTTCCAGGGTCAATTCTTGTCTTTTTACAACATAAGTGTATTTTCATAATTTTACCTTATCGAAGTATTAATATAATTTATCATCCAAGTACCTTCAATAAGATAAATTATAATTCACATATTCAGGATTGATCCCTTTATCACTCAATCACAGAACTTGTAATTCAATAGAGTCTTAATTAATTTATCACTTAAACCGTATTCGGTTTGAATCCATCCATAATCAAACAGACATAATAGACCAATCATATATATGTCTATGCATTTATCCCTTATCAACACGTTTCATAAAGTATAAAGAGGTAGTAATGTATTACCTCGATTTTCATGCCATACTGATCGACCATTAAATTCCATTCAAATGTCCTCGATCCTTAATTCAACTTCCAATAATTCCTCAAATACATAACAATATAAAATTAATAAAAAAAATATGACTTAAATCCAAAAAAACAGATCGAATCGGATGATAAATCAAGGAAAAACAACTTACCAAACGGACTTCGGAATCGGTCTCAGGACGCCGAAAAACGTCAGGATAGGTATACCCATAAAAAGTCAACGGGCGTTCAATGCCTGGTCAACGCCGGTCAAAGTTCTTGTCAGCGGTGGTCAACGTCGGTCAACGATTTTACACAAATTTCACCCTAATAGAAATTAATTACATATTAGGCAGTATTCTAAAATATTTACAAAACTAGCACCCAAGTTTTGTTTATCTGCAGCCAAGATTTCCCCACACATAGGGGGTGGCGCATGGGGCGCGTGCGGCGTCGTGGGGTTTCAAAAAATTCCCTAAAAATTCCTTAAAATTATTTTATGGAATTTTGAGACACTTACCAAGCTCGGTTCACAGTTTTGAATGGTGGAGAGCTCGATTCTAAAACATCGAAAACTTTGACTTTCTCACCCCTCCACGCGCCGGAGATGTCAGAGACATAGAGATCACCGGTGGACTCGGAACGATGCAATGAACTCGATGGTACGAGAGGTGTCGAAAATGGATGGCCGGATCGACGTGAATCGATAGAAAACCAACAGAAATTGAGTTAAAATCGACGATACTTTTGATTGAAATTAACGACGAACGACGACGATTTACGACAAAAGGTTTGAGGGGTTTTGTTCATCGGTCGACAACTAACACGATGATGGTTTCGTTTCGTAAAACAGAGGCCAGACGATGAGTAGATCGGAGATCAAACGAGGGCTAAAGGGGAAAGGAAATTTGGAAAATTTTCTGCAGAAACATATGGGAAATGAGTTTATATTTTCAACATATAAGAAAAATGGTTAAACTATGAGTTTAGCTGCTAAATTTCCTACACCTCTTAAAATGGTCACTAACTTTGAAATTTTACAATTTAATCCCTAATTTCTTCCAAAATACCAATTAAATCCAATAGTTTAAAATTACTAAAATTTAGCCTCTAAATTGGAATGTTACAATTCTCCTATCCTTAAAAGAATTTCATCCTCGAAATTCATTCATGTCACAGAAATGCAGAAATAAAACTTCCATATGTTCTTTCATACTTTCAAGTAACTTTTACAAAAATGTGAGTTCTTTACTAATCCTTAACCAGCTGAGCATACATTCTTATCAGAACTTTTCCTCATTTCAATAAAAGAATCCAAACGATAATTTCCTTGAAGAATCAATTCAGCCTTGGTTGAGAAAATAGGCTCATGGGATTGTAACATATCCAAATTTCATTTCTGGAGTTGGTTTGGAATTTCTCATATTAGTAACTTGGACATGGCTCGTGAGGTACTTTCCAGAATTCAAATAGACTCTACTGGTATTCCTTTATGCAAAGGTAAAGCCTTTACGGATAAAAAAATTGGTTTGCTCGTTGCAGATAGGGACTCAACCTTGGAGTTTTAGCTCAGAGAAGTACAATTGTAGTCTAGGGGCATGTACTGATCATACATCTTTTTAAATTCGATCGGCCGGTCTATTTGGAAAAATTTTGACTCAAACCTAATCTCTGATACCACTAAATGTAACCCCCTCAGACCAATGCGGGTAGCCCGATCTGATTTGGAGTGTCATATTAGGGCCACCGGAGCGACCCACAGTAAAAATAGCGAAAAAATTAAAAAATTTCTTAAAACATGTAAAATCATAAAATGATTTATTATTAATTAGAAATAAAACAGGTTTTTCAAACTCAACTATAAAACAAAATACAATCTACATGCCCCCAAATCACATGTACCATCCTTTGAAAGCAACGCCGGAAGAACTCCCTTATTGATGTCAATGGCTGCACTAGTACAATTCTTTTAACCTGCAATGGTGAGTAATATAGTGAGCTTCAGAAAGTTCAGTAATATAGAATTACTAGGTGATGCTATAGGACATGCGTATAAATGGAAAGCCATATAATTTCCTTATTGAATCAGACATATACCATTTTTGGGATAATCTAGGCTTTCACTGGTAGTTCATCGAGTAAAAGCCATGAAGATCACAGTTCATAGGAAGCATTCAAAGTATGACATTTTTAGGAGATCGAATAGAATGTCTAGTGTGTTCCAATCAAAACTAGTGAAAAGATATAAATATTTTAAAACCATAGTTGAACCCCCAACCAAACTCCATTATGCAGTTCCCTAGAACTGCATCCATAGGGCTTGCCCTCAGCACACAGCAAAAGGGGAGCCAACCTAAGGATATACCTTTGGGCCTATGTGCCTACCCAAGGATATCCTTAGATCCGTATGGTTACCTTAAGCACAATACAAAAAGAGAACCAACCTATGTATATACCTTGGGTCTACCCAAGGACATCCTTTGATCCGTAGGGTTACCTCAAGCACACAACAAAAGGGAACCAACCTTAGGATATGCCTTGAGCCTACCCAAGGGCATCCTTAGATCCGTAGGGTTACCTCATGCACACAGCAAAGGGAACCAACCTAAGGATATGCCTTAGGCCTACCCAAGATATCCTTAGGTCCGTAAGGACTTACAGCCGGATCAGGGATGTGTCTCCATACTCTAGATTCCTATCCATATAAAAATCCAGTAGAAATTAGTTTTATCTGTAAATCATAATACATAGATCGTGATCCAATAATATATCCTAACCAAGATAATAAAATAAAGCGTATAACCAATTTCCACCTGTACACCATAAGTAGTCAAATGATTAACCCAAAAGAGTACCTTGGGGCCCGAGAGCCTACCCAAAGATCACTTTTGGTCCGTAAAAAATTTCCAGCTTGATCAGAGCTGTACCTCCAGTCTACCCATATAATATCCCAATAAAACAGTTTCATTAGTGACCAGTATATTTCATGGTCCATAAATCAATAACCATAATTTTATTCCAATGAAAACAGTGAAACCTGATAACACATTTCAGGTAACCATAATTCATAAATCAATAGTTTCCATGATTCCATAAATCAAGAAAAAAATCATATTTTTCGGTGAAAACCATAATTAGTTATCACATACCATGATGCCATGCTTCATAAACCAGTAAATCAATAATTTCGTTAAAACTCATTTCAAAACATATAAAATCGTCATGTAGTTCATATGGAACACACTAGAGGATTCAAGTATTCTTCAGAGGCATTTTGTAGTCATCAGTATGGATAATAGGAAATTTATGCAATTTGATCAGATTCCAGGAACAATATCCTATTGAAGAGAATCGATTACGAACCGATCTAATCAGACATTTAAGGATGATATTTTAGAATTCCGCTACGTTCTCATGTGCATTAGGAAAACGTTCAGGAATGTCCAGAGTGATTTAAGCTAATAAAGGGGAAACGGAGATTCAAGACATTCACAATCCGTGTTGATCAATCGGTTTATTGAACTATTAGAATTGAACAACTCTCAGAACTAAGGCATGTCGATAAGTCCATTCAGTACCCTTCCAGAGTATTCACTCTTTAATACTAACAATTCTTGTCCATTGATAACCTTTAGAATCATCACTGAATGGGTCTTCCAATGGTCTTTATTTCATTTCCATGTTTCAACTATATCAAAAAATATTGACGTACTTGATTCATGATTCATGACCCATAAGGACAATTCATCGTATAAGTTCAACAGTGTTTCCATACTCATCCAATCACCTATTTAATCCTCAGCCATTGAGGTTACTTAGTTCGTTTAACAATCAAGTATATCCCGGTTACTTCAGATGAATTCAGACGTTTCTGAATTTCAAATACACATTGCATTTCCTTTCAGTTCAATTTAATCATATCCTAGAATCATTCTGGTATTTATGGTTGATTTATCTTACGGAAATCCATTTCTTACTATTGAAAGTGCTCTAGCGTTGAGCTGAGTACTTATAGAATTATCATCAATTCAAACTTGAGGAGACGAACAAGCATTCAAGTGGTTCCTATGCCATTCAAGTATTGTTATAGCACTAGCATTAGTTGACCGGCTTAAGTTGCGTTCCATAACTTTTAAGAGCAGTAAAACATCCATGTTTATTTGAATTTCTTAATTAATCCAAGACATTTAATTAGTCTAGGACATAAGGGTATTTTGGTTATTTTGGTGCTCAATATTTTTCTATTCATTTCAAAGCTTGAGGATATCCATTCATTCCTGGGCTTGATGATATTCTTGAGTCATTTCCATTACAGGTGTAATTTGGTCATTTTACAGATCTAGTGTATTTGAATCCTTTCTATCCATCTGATCTTATTATTAAATTCAAAATTATCATTTATTTCAGTCATTTCGAATAATTATGTCAAAACAGCACCATCGATAAATTACTCTTCATGTATTTACTCATAACTTAGAGATTTTCCGATTATCAGAAATTTTCTGTATAAATGTATAACTTAACGATGAAACTAGTAATTCATCGATTTAAGCATGACTTCTTGAGTACTTTACCATTCAGGGTCAATTCGAGCTACTTTTCCCTCTCAAGGGTAATTTATTAATTTATCAACCTTATAATTTCGGTATTAAAATTCTTAAAGAAGATAATTATAATTAAGAGATTCTAGGGTTTATCTCTTTTCTGGATAATCTTCAAACTTTAAAATATTCCTTATCAAACTTATAGTATCTTGTACAAGCCATATTGGGTTTAGAAATCAGTTATCCAGATTTCCTAAGAAAAACTAGTATTTTCCATGCATAACAGTAGTTTCATCATATCAATATTTATTTACAACTTCTTATCCAACTTCCAGGGTAAATTCTTGTCGTTTTACAATATAAGGGTATTTTTGTAATTTTACCTAATCGAAGTATTCATATAATTTATCATCCAAGTACATCTATAATTTACATATTCATGATTGATCCCTTTATCACTCAATCACAGAACTTGTAATTCAATAGAGTCTTAACTAATTTATCACTTAAACCGTATTTGGTTCGAATCCATCCATAATCAAACATACATAATAGACCAATCATATATATGTCCATGCATTTATCCCTTATCAACATGTTCCTTAAAGCATAAAGAGGTATACACGTCGAAAAACGGGACTTAATTCTGAAAAATGGATCGAATCAGATGATAAATCAGGGAAAAACAACTTACCGAATTCAAATTTGATGAAACGGACTTCAGAATCGGACTCAGGATGTTGAAAAATGTCAGGATAGGTATACCCAGAAAAAGTCAACGGGCGTTCAACGCCTAGTTAACGCAGGACAAAATTCTGGTCAACGGTGGTCAACGCCGGTCAACGATCAACGCAGTCAATGGTAAACTATTTAACACAAATATCACCCTAACATACATTAATTACATATTAGGCACCATTACAAAAATATTTATAAAACTAGTACCCAAGTTTTGTTTATCTGCGGCCAAGACTTCCCCACGCGCAGGGAGATGCACGTAGGGCACTTGCGGCGTCGTGGGGTTTCCAAAAATTCCCAAAATAATTTCTAAAATTATTTTATGGCATTTTGAGACACTTACCAAGATCGGTTCACAATTTTGAGTAGTGGAGAGCTCGATTCCAAAACATCGAAAACTTTTACTTTCTTACCCTTCATGCATTGGTAACGACAAAGACACAGAGATCACCGGTGTACTTGGAATGATGCAAGGAACTCGATGGCGTGGGAGGTGTAAAAAATGGATGGTTGGATCGACGTGAATCGACGGAAAACCAACAGAAATTGAGTTAAAATCGACGATACTTCTGATTGAAATTAACGACGAACGACGATGATTTACGACAAAAGGTTTGAGGGGTTTTGTTCATCGGTCGACAACGAACATGATGGTGGTTTCGGTTTGTCAAATGGAGGCCGGACGGTGAGTAGATCGGAGATCAAATTAGGGCCAAATGGGGAGGGAAATTGGGAAAATTTTCTGTAGAAACATATGGGAAATGAGTTTATATTTTCAACATATAAGAAAAATGGTTAAACTATGAGTTTAGCCACTGAATTTCCTGTACCTCTTAAAATATTCTGCCAACTTTGAAATTTTTTAATTTAATCCCCAATTTCTTCCAAAATACCCATTAAATCCAATACTTTAAAATTACTAAAATTTAGCCCCTAAATTAGGATGCTACGGTCTACCAACTTTGAAAATTTTCAATTTAATCATCAATTTTCTTCCCAAAATACCAATTAACTCCACCACATTATAATTCTAAAATTTAGCACCTAAATTGGGGTGTTACAATGGAAATGACCAAGAATAACACCAAACTCATGAATGATTGGATATCCTCGAGCTCTGGAATTAATTGAATAAAACTAAACACCAAAATGACCAAAATACCCTTATGGCCTAGACTAAGTAAATGTTTTGGATTAATTAAGGAATCCAAGAAAATATGAGTGTTGTACTACCCCTAAAAGTTATAGATCGCATATTAAGACGAGCAATCAATGCTAGTGTTATATCAGTACCTGTATGACATAGATGTCACTTGAATGCGTGTTTATATTCTCAAGTTTGGCTCGATGATAATTTTGGAAGTATTCAGCTCAATTCAACTCTAGATCGCATTCAGTACTAATAATTTGATATTTGTTAGACAAATCAACCACGAAGACCAATTTGAACTGAACGAAAGTACTATATGTATAAGAAATTCAGAAACATCTGATTTACTCTGAAAAACCCCGAAGTAAATAAAATGGACTTGACTGCTAAATGAACTAAGTAAACTCAATGACTGAGGATTAAGTGAGTGATTTGGAAAAATCTGGAAACTCTGACGAGTTTACATAGTGTACAATTACTATGGGTATTAAACCACGAATCAAATATATCAGCATTTCTTGATATCATTAAAATGTGGAAATGAAATAAAAACCATTGGAAGATCTATTCAACAATGATTCTGGAGATAATCTATGCATATGCATTTTGGTATTAAAGAGTGAATACCTTGGAAAAACAATGAATTGACCAGTCGACAAGCATCAGTTCTGGAGTTGTTCAACCAGAGTTGTTCAATAATCTGATTAATCAACATAGATTGAATCTTTGTTCTACCTTATCAACTCAAATCACTTTGGTCACATCTGAAAACATAGGAAACACAGATGTAAAGGATTTTGAATACACTTCTAATTATGTAGAGTTTACGAAAAATGTTGGAATAAGATATAATCCTGATAAATCTCATTCTGAATAATTGATGATTCCGTCAGTTAATGAATTCTTCCTATAGTGATTCTAACTTCCGAATTTCAATCGGTAAACTGAAAATCATTGTTTCTCTACCTAATAAGATTATCAAGTATCTCTGAATAGTATTTGTAAACACTAGTGTGTTCCCTATTTACATTAATATTTTATCTGATTTTCTATTTGAATTCTGTTCTGATTTCTGATCTAGATTCTATTCTGATATCTTATCTGAATTCTGTTTTGATTTCTGATATCTCCGTTTACTGACAGAAAAATGTTTTAATTGGGAGGTATTGTTGAAGGAAGTATTTCTACAGGCTCCTCAGCTTTGTGCTCAGGGCCTTACAGGTTGTGTAGGTTTGGTGTATTGTTCTGAGGAACCTACACAAACAGATTGTGAAATGATGGGGGGTAAAAATATATTTTAAAAAAGATATGTTTGTTTTTATTGGTTTTATGGGAACATGCTAGATAACCTATTATGATCTCATGAACTCAGTCATCCGAAATGTTTCTCTGAACTGAAATCTCATTGTCCGTTACCACCTGAAATATCAGTAGGATCTCCGCTTAGCATAAAAATATGTAAATGTTGGATCCAATAAGGAAATATATGTTTATCTGTATCTGCACGTTCTTCAGTATCATCTGGTAGTTCTGTATTACTGAGCTTTCCAAAGCTCACTTTGTTACTCACCTTTTTAGATTAAAAGAATCGTACTTGTGCATCAATATACATCAGTAAAGAAGTTCTTATGGCGTTGCTTGTAGTGTATGGTACATGTTATTAGGGGACATGTAATTGTATTTTGTTTTATATACGAGTCTAAAAATCTGTTTTATTTATGAATATTGATAAATTTTATTTTGTATTCATAAATCATTTTATGAGTTACATGTTTTAATAAAAGTTTTAAATTTTCTGATATTTTTACATTGGGTCGCTTCGGTGGCCCTAATGTGAAACTCCAGATCGAATCGGGTTACCCACATCGGTATGAGGGGGTTACATCATGTGTTTGACTACAATCGTACCTATGCATCAATATACATCAGTAAAGAAGTTCTTATGGGGTTGCATGTAGTGTATGGTACATGTTATTAGGGGACATGTAATTGTATTTTGTTTTATATATGAGTCTAAAAATCTGTTTTATTTATGAATACTGATAAATTTTATTTTGTATTCATAAATCATTTTATGAGTTACATGTTTTAATAAAAGTTTTAAATTTTCTGATATTTTTACATTGGGTCACTTCGGTGGCCCTAATGTGAAACTCCAGATCGAATCGGGTTACCCACATCGGTATGAGGGGGTTACATCACGTGTTTGACTACATGATTTTCAAGGGTGATATTTACCAATGCCGAGTGGCACACTTTTCCTAAAATAGGAGTTCACTGCAACACTTGTTAGAAACACTCCGCTTTTCGAATATACTATCGAAAAAATCCATGACGCAAGGCATGCCCATTTTAGCTTTACAATTATTCTCCTTAATTATCTGATCATTCTTGTTTACGGACATCACTACACCAATCGTTATGAACAAAACCACTAGGAAATAAAAAGTATTGAGGCTTGCCATGTTGTCTTAAGAATGGTATTGCTCCTTTAGTGTGGCTCGCAAGATTAATTTCGATCGAGGTATGTTACCAAGAAAATTATCATTTATAGGTAGAGCTAAAGGATATGGGTATGAGAGGCGTTGTAAAAAGGAAATGTAACACCCCAACCCAAATCTGACCCGGATACGAGTCCGAGATGTTACATTGACATTATTAAAACCGTTTTTACCAAATAGAAGAACATTTGAACTTATATTAAGAAAATACAATCATATATTGTTGAATTATATTTCAATAAAACAAATTTTAAAAAAAGTATGTTTTCATGAACAGTACTATACAGTATGAACAATAATGAACAATACCGTGAACATTGAACAGTGTAGCGATGCACTGTTACAGTAACGTGAACAGTGTATCGATGCACAAAAATTTCGAATCAAAATTATGTATCGATGCACTGCTACAGTCCATCGATGCACTGCTACAGTATTTTTCGTAGAATACACATAAATTCATAAAAACTTAAACTTTCATCAGTATAAAATTACCATTTACATATATACGTTTAAATTTATTTAAAACATTTTTATATTATTAAAATATGTTACATGTCGACTAAACTATGACTAAAACTATCTATTATGTCGTATGGTTACTGATGAGGCGATCTTGACCGAATATCCAAATATCTCCTTACAAGATGTATTCAACCTACGCGTGAAATAAACACATGTTAAGTATTACTTAGTGAGGCATAATTATTCACAAATAACATTTCTACCTACAATTTATGTTCTGATATTTAATCTCCACAGAATCTTTAATTCCAATGAATATACTATAATCTGCATTACTTATGCCATTAACCTCATTTATCAATTATTAATGGAATCCATACATTCCATAAGAAATTCATACAATTCATGAAATTTATTTTTAATATTAGCACTCTCAGTGCTCTATCTGAAAGATCATACACTTGGTATACTTCCCCTTTCATTTTAGCACACAAAGTGCCCTATTCGAATATCCGTACCATTAGTAGGATTTTTTTACCATTTTAGCACATGAAATGCCCTATGAGAAAATCCATACCATTAGTATGATTTACTTATCCTTGTAGTACCCTTAGTGCTTTATTTGGAAATCCATACACTCAGTATGATTCCCTTACCATTTTAGCACATATAATGCCCTATCTGGAAATCCATATATTCAATATGATTTCCTTATCATTTTAGCACACTCAGTGCTTTATATGAAAATTCATACACTTGTTAGAAACGCTCCCCTTTTCGAATATACTATCAAAAACTTCCAAGACGCATGACATGCCCATTTTAGCTTTACAATTATTCTCCTTAATTATCCGATCATTCTTGTTTACGGCTATCACTACACCAATCTTTATGAACAAAACCAATAGGAAAGAAAAAGTATTGAGGATTGCCATGTTGTCTTAAGAATGGTATTGTTCCTTTAGTGTGGGTCGCAAGATTAATTTCGAATGAGGTATGTTAGCAAGAAAACTATCATTTATAGGTAGAGCTAAAGGACATGGGCATGAAAGAAAACGTTCTATATTTTAGGTTAATTGCATTAAATGTTATTTCTTACACGACAACATTATAATTTAAAAACATACATTTAACCACCATTTGTTTATCCTTATTGAATTACTTTAGCTATAGAATTGGGTCAAGCAATGGCATTTACATCTTTCGTTTGATTCTCTATAAAAACGTGTTAAGGAAAATTATGTACACAATAAACTACAAACATTTTAATAAGGGAATACAGTGATTGAAAAACAAAATATTAGTAATCTTGATTTAATAGCACACAACTTTGATTATGGATTTAGATTTTTAATAACATTCTCGAAGCAATTTAAGTGAAGACAAAACTAAAACCTTTCATACTAGAATTAGTATTGGATAAGTATCACCAAACATAAATAATCACTTTAGGGCCTGATTTCTTTAAAAGATGCAACATTATTTTTAAAAATGATGTGAAGCATAAAATAAAATATTTATTTATTATTTTTAGAATTAATTTTAAAACTTAGCATATTTTCCTTATTAAAACTATTATGTGAGGTTTAAAATTTAAAACTAATTAATTTTGTGTATTGAACAAAACTTTAACATAAGAGGAATTGACTCGGACTGTCAATTTAGCATTTACTATTCAAATACTATATTCCTATAGATATTTTTATCGATACTAAATGTACAAACAATTTTTTGTTTTCGTATAACTTAACTTTTTTTATTATAAGGATAAGCTAAGAAATATACCATCGTTACACTCCAACATGCTTTACTAATCTTATCCTCCAATTATATTGAGAATTATTATTACCATTTTGTCGTATAAGAATAAAATTAATTTACATAATAGAAAAACATCAACTAGTAAATCTATTTTTAGTTTTTAAAATTTGTATTTCTTTAATACATCTTGCTTAACTTGCATCATATGAATTGAAACATTTACCTTAAACAATTATTTTTAATTTTTAATTGTTTCAAAGTTCCTTTATTAGTTTATTCACCGGTCTTATATTGAATATTCATCTGAAAAATCTTTTTAAAATAATATACACCAACTGTATATTTTTTAATAAGTACGAAACACAAAATTTGAAACTACTGATGGTCTAAAAAGTAATTTTATTATGTATAAATCATTGTATCACAAGCATAATTTGTTTATAAAAAATGTGTTTATTAAAACAAATAATGTAACAACACGAGGAAAAATTATATTTATGAAAATTGGTGAAATTTGGGGATTAAATTAAAAACTTCCAAAACTTGTAGGTTGTTTTAGAAGTTGAAGGAAATTCAGGGACCAAGCCCTGAATATTTCCAAATAGTGTTGGCATGAATGCATTATATGCGTGCAATTCATTTCTGATTGAAATCAGAAACAAATTGCTCAAAATTCCTTCCTGTCGCACCCTCTTTTCAAACCCGATCTCGAACGCCGTCGGACTGTCGATCATCGATTCGAAGCCACCATCGTGTTAATCTTAGACCGATGAACAAAACCCCGTAAACCAATCGTAGTGAAATGTTGTCAAACGTCATGAATTTCTATTCAAAGTTTTGACTTTTTTTAGCACCACCACCGGGAAAATCTTCAATTCATCGTTGATCGTTGCTTCGTTTTCGACACCTCCCGCACCATCGTGTTCCCTGTGTCATTTTGAGTCTGCCGATATCCTCCTTGTCTTCGTCGTCGCCAGCGCGTGAGGGAGGTAAAGCAATCAAGGTTTTCAACGTGTTGAAATCGAGATCTCCAATATTAAAAATTTTGAACCGAGCTTCGTAAGTGTCTCAAAATTGCTTAAATTATTTTTTAAAATTTTTCTGTAATTTTTCCGATTTCGTAGGAGGTACTACGCGCCCCCACGCACCGCCTCTGCGCTTGGGGGAGTTCGAAACAGCTGGGGCAGTGGGCTGGTTTTACCCGTTGACCCCATCTGACTCGACTTGTTGACTCGACCTGACCCGTTGACTGTTGACTTTGACTGAAAAAGTTAAAATTTTTGAAAAGTCATATTTTATGTTTTTCGACGACCTAAATTTGATTTCGAAGTCCGTTTTGCCATATTCTAACCCAAAATCCCCGAATCGAGATCGTTAACCCAAAAATGCTTAGTATTTTTAGCATAATTTATTATTTATTTGAGATATGATTATGAAATTGATCCAATAAGATATTTTATGACGGTACTCATGTTTCACCTAAGCGAGGATCCGTTAGGTCCAGTGTTGTCTGTTCGTCAGATCCGACCAAACCACGTACTACGATAATTACCCGTAGGTTTCAGTAAATTATTTAAATAAAGGTTAAGATTATTCATATTAGGATTCAAAAATGGATTTTTCCGATTCGTAGGATCTAGCGCTGCAACAGAGCGTGATCAACAAACCTAGTAGTAGGCTTCCCTATCTGATTTCTCATACTGTTACAGGTGTGTTTCCTGAAGTTGTTACCTTACTATTTTAAAATACATATATGAATAATGTTTATTTGATATCTTATTTACGGCACACTTCTGATATGATTTTTGGTTACGGTATATTTTTATACCTGATTTCTGAATATGGCTTATCCGATATATGATTTACCGTACGTTACTGGTCTGACTTCTAATTAACGTATTTCTGTATATGATTTCCAAGCATGAAACATTTTCATGTTTTAAAGGATTAATCATCGTTTTCACTTGAACACATTCATGGTCATTGGGGGTATTGTTGGAGGAAGTATATACGCAGGCTCCTCGGCTTTGTGCTCAGAGCCTTACTATTATGCAGGGGTTGTATGGTTCTCGAGAACCTACACATTCTGAAGTGATCGGATGGGGGTAGTGTTCATAATTTTAAAGACATGTTTGATAAACTAATTTTACTAAAATATTTTATCTGTATGTTTTTTATATATACACTGTAAGGAGCACACTGGGCTTTTTAGATAAGAGCAGACTGTAAACTAGCAGATTTAGCACCAGGGGAGATCAACTACTTTTACTTTGTACGAACATATATATCTATATTTTTTCCTGTTGTATTTAGTTACATCTATTTTGCTATCGTTTTGGATATGTCCGTATTAATGATATTTTGTTCCGTAAATGTTTTATATGGTTTTCTGTGGTATTTTGATATGTATGTGTTTTATATGTTTTTTTCTAAAATATGTAATCATATATGTTGTTTTTAAAAATTAAAAAGAATCCTTGGATGAAATATGTGACCGCTTAGGTTTGGGTCTAGCGTTCAGGCCGGGTCTAGGGGGTTACAAATAAAAGCTACAAACGTCTTGAATTTCAATAATATGGAAATAAGTTGTTATGATCATCCTTATTTCAAGTTCTTATGTATTTTAGATGATTCTTTCTTACTAAGGAACACAAAATAATATAAATTAAAAAATAAATAATTTTTCATAACGAAACTAAGATTGACTCAAAATGTATAGTTGACTTCAAGTTGTTTTGAAACAAACAATTTTTGAAAATAAAGAATATTTAAATTTTAATATTGATCAATAAATAATAGTAACAATAACTGGCCAAGATTCTTAATTTGTGACAATGATACCACAATATTACAACATATTTAAAATTCTAACGTGGGGGTGTAACCCCCTAGACCCGGCCTATGCGTTTCGACTAAGTCTAGTGGATCACATTATGATTATTAAAGACATTTTCCGAAATCGTTATTCTATCAATATTAAATCACATTATAAATAACGTGAAATTATAAACAAATTATACTATCAAAATCCAACTCGTAAATATAGTACCAATAAATAATAATTTAATTTAAAACATGTCTTCAAATTCAAAATCGCAATAAATCGAGCAGTAATAGCAAAAGAGTCATCATTATAAAATCCGATATTTAAAATAAGGTCCATGTCACTAAAATAAAGTCAACTTGCAAGATAAAAGCATTACAATCTGATTTACTTCAAGAGATATGTTGATCCTCCAAGTGCTCGAACCGAGGTATCTAACCAACAGTATCTGAAAGGGGGAAAACATTTTCAAAAGATGAGCTAGGCTCAGTGTGTCCCAACATTTCCATAAAATGTCAATAGGTACAAATCATAGTCCAGTAATCTCACAAATTCATAAAAGAGTTTAACTTTTGAAAATCATAGTTTAAACCATTTTCTAGTACACCATCAGTAGTTCCCAAAATTATTTTCCATATAGCTTACTTTATGCACATAGCAAAAAGAAAGCCGACTTAAGGATAGGCTCTGAAGCTTGTATCCTTAAGCCCAAGTCAATAAGTCCATATAGCTTACCCAAAGCACACAGCAAAGGAAAGCCGACCTAATGAAACATCTTGGGGCCCTCAAGAGTCACATTAGGCCCATTTAGCTTGATCAGAGCTATTCCATCGTAATTCAATTCCAAAATTCAATTGCACCGTGACATAAATTCCATAAATCCAAAAACATGGTAATCATATACCATTTCAAAACAAAAATTAGATAGCAGCCATATTCCATAAATTGTTACATTAAATTGGTGCATCCATAAAACAATAACCAATGAATTCGGTGTACTACATATTAAAACCAATAAAACAGTTCAGTAATAAGTAGGGAACAGACCTCGACAATAGGTTCAAATAGCAAATCTACTGATTGCTGGTTTCACCACGCTCTGCTACAGTTTTCAAATGCGTGAATAATGGCACACGTGGTTTAACTAATCTAGAAGAGCTGGGTCGAGTTGTCGAACGATCCGGAGAGTCTCTTGTACCTTCAAACAATAATAATCTATCAGTCCCAAATCCTATTTAATTGTTCAAAACTAGACTTCTTAAGTATATAAGCATTTTTTGGGTTTGACTATCAATTTGGAGTATTTCAAGTCTGAATTTGGCCAAACGAATTGCAGAATCGGAATCAGGACGTCAAAAAACATAAAGTATGACTTTTCGAAAATTCAGATTCTTGGTCAAAGTCAAAGTCAACTACTTTGACCATCGATTTGGAGTCCTTCGGGTTCGAATTTGATGAAACAGACAGCGGAAACGGATTTGGCACGTCGAAAACTATCAGGATAGGTATACTCAGAAAAGATTAACGGTCGTTTAATGCTCGGTCAAAGCCATTTTAAGTTTTGGTCAAAGAAAGTCAACGGTCAACGGTCGGGTCGGGTCGGGTCAATGGTCGGGTTGGGTCGGTCGGTCGTGTCAGACCGGTCAAACCGGTTCGAACCGGTCGAAACCGGTCAGAACCGGTTTCCAGCAGCCACTCGCCCTGCGGCGGCGCGTGTGGCATGTGAGGCGTCCTCCGGGGCCCTACAAATCCTGGAAAAATTTCTAAATATTATTTTGAGCGATTTCGAGATACTTACAACGATCGGTTCAAATTTTTAAACGGCGGAGAGCTTGATTTCAAATCGGCCGAATCTTTGACTGCACCACCTCCTCACGCGCCGCCGTCTACGGCGGACAAGGTTGACACCGGTGAACTCGAAACGACACAAGGAACACGATGGTGCAGGAGGTGTCGTAAACTGAGCAACGATCGGCGGTGAATTTGAGATTTTCTCGGCGATAGAGCTAAAAAAAAACATCGATGCTTTGACTTGAAATTCCCGACGTTTAGCAGCATTTCGCTTTAATTAATTTAAGGGGATTGTTCCTGACTCGATAACGAACACGATGGTGGTTTCAATTTGACGATCGGATGTCGAACGGCGTCGGAATCGGACTTGAAAGTCGAGGTACGGGAGGAGTGAAAATTTAAGAAAAGCTTGTGTTTTCTGATTGAAATCAGAAAACACGTTAGTTATAACCAAACCTGCCGACACTTTTAGGGGAAATTCAGGGCTTGGTCCCTGAATTTCCTTTACTTTGAAAATGGCATACATGTTTTCATAAATTATACTTTAGTCACTTAATTTCACCCATTTTCACAATTTACTTCCAATTTCAATTAATATTATTTTGTAAATAGTCGGGTTGTTACAATTCTCCCCCTCTACAAGAAATTTCGTCCTCGAAATTTACCTTATGAGAATAGTTGAGGAAACTGAGTCTCCATTAACTCCAATGTCTCCCAAGTAGCTTCTGAGGGGCCTCGATTACTCCACTGAACTTTGACCATTGGAATTCGCCTATTCCGAAGAACTCGTTCATCTCTCTCTAAGATCTGAATGGGTTCCTCTTCATATGAAAAATCAGGTCTCAGCTCTACTTCTTCAACCTGAATAATGTGACCTGGATCTGGACGGTATCTCCTCAACATTGATACATGAAAGACATCATGAATACGACTTAGCTCAGAAGGCAACTCAAGCTGATATGCAACAGGTCCTACCCTCTTCAAGATACGAAATGGTCAAATAAATCTTGGACTCAATTTACCTTTACGCCCGAATCTCAATACTTTCTTCCAGGGTGAAACTTTCAAAAAGACCTGATCTCCCACTTCAAACTGTATATCCTTCCTTCTTTGATCTGCATAAGATTTATGCATATCAAATGCCTCTTTCAGACGGTCACGGATTAATCTGACTGAGTCCTCCGTCTCTCGCACTAACTCAGGTCCCAACGTTTTCCTATCATGCAACTCAGTCCAACAGATCGGAGTGCGACATTTACGCCCATAGAGTGCTTCATAGGGTGCCATACGAATGCTAGTCTGATAACTGTTATTGTAAGCAAATTCAGCCAACGGCAAAAAGTTCTCCCAACTACCATGAAAATCGATTACGCAACCCCGCAACATATCCTCCAGAATCTGAATTACTCTCTCAGATTGACCATCAGTTTGTGGATGAAAGGATGTACTATAATCCAATCTTGTTCCCAAAGCCGTATGTAACGCCTTCCAAAATCTCGAAGTAAATCTCGGATCTCGATCAAAAATAATAGACAATGGAACACCATGCAATATGACAATCTCTGAAATATACAATCTTGCCAGCTTATCCAAAGTATAATTTATTCACACAGGAATGAAGTGAGCTGACTTTGTAAGTCTGTCAACAATCACCCAAACTGAATCTTTTTTCGAAGGAGTCATAGGCAAGCCAGTAACAAAATCCATAGTAATACGCTCCCATTTCCATTTAGGAATCTTGATAGGCTGTAACAAACCTGATGGATGTTGATGTTCTGCCTTAACTTACTGACAAGTCAAACACCTAGCCACAAAGTCAGATATGTCTTTCTTCATACCAATCCAATAATACCTCTCTCTCAAATTCCGGTACATCTTATCTCCTCCGGGGTGCATAGCATATGGACTACTATGAGCCTCAGTAAGGATAGTCTGCCTCAACTCAGCATCATCAGGCACACAATATCTACCTTTAAAGCATAAAACTTCATCCTGATCAATTGCGTAATCTGAGTTTGTCCCCTGCTCTACTTGCTCAAAGATGGAAAGCAAGGAGCTATCAAGGGGCTGCTTAGCTTTGATCTCATCAACCAAGGTCGGCTTAACTTGCAATTCTGCTAACAAAGTGCCATCGTCATATAAATTCATCTTGGCCATTAAAGACCTCAACTCCGATACCGTCTTTCGACTCAAAGCATCTGCTACAATGTTAGCTTTACCAGGGTAGTAATCAATCACGCAATCATAATCCTTTAGAAGCTCTAACCAGCGACTCTGTCTCAAATTAAGTTCCTTCTGGGTCAGAAGATACTTTAAGCTCTTATGATCTATGAAAATGTAACACTTCTCTCCATAAAGATAGTGTCTCCAAATCTTCAAGGCAAAAATTACTGCTGCCAACTCTAAATCGTGAGTAGGATAGTTACTCTCATGCGGCCGCAGCTGATGGGATGCATAAGCCACCACCTTACTTTCCTGCATTAAAACACAACCAAGTCTTGAATGTGAAGCATCACTGTACACTGTAAAATCCTTCCCGGACTCTGGTTGAATCAACACCGGTGCTTGAGTCAAAACCGCCTTTAATTTCTCAAAGCTCTCCTGTTGTGCCTCGCCCCAGTCAAATAGCACATTCTTCCTTAACAACTTTATCAAAGGAGAAGCAATGATCGAGAAACCCTCAACAAAACGTCGATAATAACCAGCCAAGCCCAAGAAACTGCGGATTTCAGATACGTTCTTAGGTCGTTTACAATTCATAATAGCCTCTATCTTGCTGGGATCAACCTGAACACCTCGCGCAGAAATAATATGCCCCAGAAATGACACTTCTTGAAGCCAAAACTCACACTTGCTTTATTCTCAGAATATCGTCAATAAATACCACCAAAAATTAATCCAAATATGGTCGGAACACCCGATTCATCAAATCCATGAAAGCTGCAGGAGCGTTCGTCAAACCAAAAGGCATCACTAAAAATTCATAATGACCATATCTAGTGCGAATGACCATTTTTGCAACATCAGATCCTTTAACTTTCAATTGATAATACCCCGAACGAAGATCAATCTTAGAGAATACAGTAGCTCCTCGCAATTGATCAAATAAGTCATCAATCCTGGGTAATGGGTATTTATTCTTGACCGTCATCTTGTTCATTTTCCGATAGTCAATACATAATCTTAGCGACCCATCCTTCTTTTTCACGAATAGAACTGGAGCTCCCCATGGTGAAGTACTATGTCGGATAAATCCTCGATCGAATAATTCTTGCAATTGGACTTTCAACTCCTTAAGTTCCTTTGGAGCCATACGATAAGGTGCCATAGAAATAGGTGAAGATCCCAGATAAGTCTCAATCTCGAACTCTACCTCTCTATCAGGAGGTAACCCAGGCAACTCCTCCGGAAAAACATCAGGAAACTCGCTAACTGTACGAATCTCCTCGATCGTGGATAATGCACCTTTGGTGTTCAAAATACAAGCAACGAAGGTCTCATATCCCTTCCGGATCATATGATCAATTTCCATCGCTGAAACTATATTGGAGAGATAACCACGCCGTTCACCAATTAACACAACAGTCCGACCATCTGAAGTCTTCAGAGTAGCCCGCTTGTATTCGCAATCCAGCTTTACCTTATGTTTATTCAATCAATCCATTCCAAGAATTAGATCGAACTCCCCTAAAGGAAGTTCTATAAGATCAGCGAGAAAAATTTCTCCCTGAACCTCGAGAGGACAACGCCGAAATACTTTATTCACTAATACCGCTTGTACTACTGGACTTGTAACTGTAACAGTATTTTCAGTGTTCTCGATTGGAATCTGAAGGTTTCGAGATACTGAGCTCGATACATAGGAGTGAGTGGAGCCATTATCCAATAATGCAAAGTATGGGGTAGAATAAATAGTAAATGTACCTGCTATAACCTCAGGCTCATCTCTGTCATCACGACGTCTAGTTGCATAAACCAAAGCTGGCTGTCTAGCCTCAGAAGCTGTTGGCCCTCTATTTTGTTGAGGTCGGGCTCTACTGTCTGTCCTGGACGCTAATCCTCGAGTCTTTCCTTGACTACGATCTTTAATTGGGGTCTGTACTGTAGTCTGCGAACGCACAGGAGTCTGGGTAGTGGTCTGCTCAAACGAAACTAGCTGAGGACAATCCCTCCGATAATGACCACTAGATCCATACTGATAGCAAAGACCCATCTTCTTACGACACTCTCCTGAGTGTTGTTTACCACAATACTCACAAAGGGGCCCATTATAATACGACGAGTAACCGCCTCGACTGCCAACTAACGGTGAGGATGCTGCAGGCCTGAAACGTGTATTACTTCTCTGAGGGGCTGAAGTACGAGTCCTCTTCCCGGACTGTGCTGATGACTCCATCGGGCCTAAAAATTTTTTAGATCGTTCCTGATCAACACGCTCTCTACCAGAAACTAAAACCTCCACCTCTTCAGCATCTTTGGCTCTGCCCACCAGCACATCAAATATTTCATCCTGATGGGTTACAACTTGCCTACGCAGCTCGTATCTGAGTCCAATGGCAAATTTACTACATCGATCTCTCTCAGTAGGTACCATACTGAATCCATACTTCAGCAACTTCAAGAACTCGATCTCATACTCATAAATAGTCATGTCTCCTTGAACCAAGTCTTGAAACTGTTGTCATCTCTGATCTAAGTAGCGCTCTCCCAGAAAACGACTCCGAAAGCGATCCTTAAAGAAATTCCAGGTCAAACGATTGGTAGGAACACTACTGATCACTGACTCCCACCAAGTGTAGGCATTACCATCTAACATTGCTACAGCACCCAGATATCTCTTAGTTGAGTCCAAACCCAACTGATCCATGCGTCTCTCTGTATCCTGGACCCAATCCTCAGCTTCAGTAGGAGCTCCACCAATCTGTCCCCCAAAAGTTCTAACTCCATTGGCAATCAACGTTTGTGAAATAGGAACCTCAAATACAACACCAATAGCTCTAACTGCTCCCTATATTAACTGCAGAAACTGTCTACTAAAATTCTCATCCAATGCAACTCCAGTAGACTCTGACTCAATATCGGTCGCTCCTATGATCGGTGTAGTCATGCCAATACCATCGGTAGGTGGCATATTCGTTGGGGTCGTAGGAGCAGGATCACCTATCGGAGGTGGGGGATCTACTCGTATCTCATCAATCGGATCTGCAAATCTAGCCACTCGACCTCGTCCACGACTAGTTCGACGAGCACGTCTAGCACTCATTTTGGTCTATCTCGAGATTACTACATAAGATAAACTTAAGGTTAGATAAGCACTTGGAGTCTCGAACATAGTTAAAATCTTAATAACTTTATGACATGGCCTTAGTAACTCGTTTTGTAAAATATTTCAAAATTGTATTTTCAATGTGGACTCATACACAGGCCGAGGGTTAAAAACCAAAAGCTCTGATACCAATAAATGTAACCCCCTAGACCCGGCCTATGCGTTTCGACTAAGTCTAGTGGATCACATTATGATTATTAAAGACTTATTCCGAAATCGTTATTCTATCAATATAAAATCACATTATAAATAACGTGAAATTATAAACAAATTATACTATCAAAATCCAACTCGTAAATATAGTACCAATAAATAATAATTTAATAATTTAAAACATGTCTTCAAATTCAAAATCACAATAAACCGAGCAGTAATAGCAAAAGAGTCATCATTATAAAATCCGATATTTAAAATAAGGTCCATGTCACTAAAATAAAGTCAACTTGCAAGATAAAAACATTACAATCTGATTTACTTCAAGAGATATGTTGATCCTCCAAGTGCTCGAACCGAGGTATCTAACCAACAGTATCTGAAAGGGGGAAAATATTTCAAAAGGTGAGCTAGGCTCAGTGTGTCCCAACATTTCCATAAAATGTTAATAGGTACAAATCATAGTCCAGTAATCTCACAAATTCGTAAAAGAGTTAAACTTTTGAAAAATCATAGTTTAAACCCTTTTCTGGAACACCATCAGTAGTTCCCAAAATTATTTTCCATATAGCTTACTTTATGCACATAGCAAAAATTAAGCCGACTTAAGGATAGGCTCTGAAGCTTGTATCCTTAAGCCCAAGTCAATAAGTCCATATAGCTTACCCAAAGCACACAGCAAAGGAAAGCCGACCTAATGAAACATCTTGGGGCCCTCAAGAGTCACATTAGGCCCATTTAGCTTGATCAGATCTATTCCATCGTAATTCAATTCCAAAATTCAATTGCACCGTGACATAAATTCCATAAATCCAAAAACATAGTAATCATATACCATTTCAAAACAAAAATTAGATAGCAGCCATATTCCATAAATTGTCACATTAAATTGGTGCATCCATAAAACAATAACCAATGAATTCGGTGTACCACATATTAAAACCAATAAAACAGTTCAGTAATAAGTAGGGAACACACCTCGACAATAGGTTCAAATAGCAAATCTATTGATTGCTGGTTTCACCACACTCTGCTACAGTTTTTGAACGCGTGAATAATGGAACACGTGGTTTAACTGATCTAGAAGAGCTGGGTCGAGTTATCGAACGATCCGAAGAGTCTTTTGTACCTTCAAACAATAATAATCTATCAGTCCCAAATCCTATTTAATTGTTCAAAACTAGACTTCTTAAGTATATAAGCATTTTTCGGTTTGACTATCAATTTGGGGTATTTTGAGTCTGAATTTGGCCAAATGAATTGCGGAATCGGAATCAGGACGTCGAAAAACATAAAGTATGATTTTTCGAAAATTCAGATTCTTGGTCAAAGTCAACTACTTTGACCGTCGATTTGGAGTTCTTCGGGTTCGAATTTGATGAAACGGACACCGGAAACGGATTTGGAACGTTGAAAACTATCAGGATAGGTATACTCGGAAAAGATTAACGGTCGTTTAATGCTCGGTCAAAGCCATTTTAAGTTTTGGTCAAAGAAAGTCAACGGTCAACGGTCAACGGTCCGGTCGGGTCAGGTCAACGGTCGGGTCGGGTCGGGTCGGTCGGTCGGGTCAGACCGGTCAAACCAGTTCAGACCGGTCAAACCGGTTCGAACCGGTCGAAACCGGTCAGAACTGGTTGAAAACCGGTTAAATCGGTTTCCAGCATCCACTCGCCCTATGGCGGCGCGTGTGGCGCGTGAGGCGTCCTCCGGGGCCCTAAAAATCCCAGAAAAATTTCTAAAAATTATTTTGAGCGATTTCGAGATACTTACAACGATCGGTTCAAATTTTTGAACGGCGGAGAGCTCGATTTCAAATCGGCCGAATCTTTGACTGCACCACCTCCTCAAGTGCCGCCGTCTACGGCGGACAAGGTTGACACCGGTGAACTCGAAACGACACATGGAACACGATGGTGCAGGAGGTGTCGTAAACTGAGCAACGATCGGCGGTGAATTTGAGATTTTCTCGGCGATAGAGCTAAAAAAAACGTCGATGGTTTGACTTGAAATTCCCGACGTTTAGTAGCGTTTCACTTCAATTAATTTAAGGGGATTGTTCCTGACTCGATAACGAACACGATGGTGGTTTCAATTTGACGATCGGATGTCGAACGGCGTCGGAATCAGACTTGAAAGTCGAGGTGCGGGAGGAGTGAAAATTTAAGAAAAGCTTTTGTGTTTTCTGATTGAAATTAGAAAACACATTAGTTATAACCAAACCTGCCGACACTTTTAGGGGAAATTCAGGGCTTGGTCCCTAAATTTCCTTTACTTTGAAAATGGCATATAAGTTTTCATAAATTATACTTTAGTCACTTAATTTCACCCATTTTCACAATTTACTTCCAATTTCAATTAATATTATTTTGTAAATAGTCGGGTTGTTACAGGAGGATTATTTAAATTTCTCACCATTTCATTGACTTACTAATTTCAGTTTATACGAATAAATCATAAACATATAATCTTGATATTTGTGGAAATAAAAATCACACAATAAAAACTTTAATACTCAACATGGAATGTTTTGTAGTTTTAAATGAAAAAGTATAAGATATTGTTCATGGCCATATAAAGATGTTGTTGGCATATAAATATTATTTTATTAAGTAAAAGTTTCAACATAAACATTTTATTCTTTTTTACAGTTGGAAATGTGCTCCAACTTGGCATGAATTAAATTAAACTTTACTTTGTAAGTTCATGGAACAATATCGAAGACAAAATTACATATTTGATGTTATTATGTCTTATAATCCTTTGTTAACTAAAGCAAGTGAATATCTTTAAGTGGACGGTGAGAGGGAATGGGTCAACTGGAGGTAGTCATTCCAAATCCTAACACTCTTTTTCATGATTGTCTTCGACTTCACGTGCTTGACTACATGATTTTCAAGGGTCATCTTTACCAATGCAAAGTGGCAACCTTTTCCTAAAATAAGGAGTTCACTGCAACACTTGTTAGAAACGCTCCCCTTTTCGAATATACTATCGAAAACTTCCATGATGCAAGGCATGCCCATTTTAGCTTTACAATTATTCTCCTTAATTATCCGATCATTCTTGTTTACGGCTATCACTACACCAATCGTTATGAACAACACCACTAGGAAACAAAAAAGTATTGAGGCTTGCCATGTTGTCTTAAGAATGGTATTGTTCCTTTAGTGTGGCTCGCAAGATTAATTTCGAACGAGGTATGTTACCAAGAAAACTATCATTTATAGGTAGAGCTAAAGGACATGGGTATGAAAGAAAACATTCTATATTTTAGGTTAATTGCATTAAATGTTATTTATTACACGACGACATTATAAATTTAAAACATACATTTAACCATCATTTGTTTATCCTTATTCAATTACTTGAGCTATAGAATTGGGTCAAGCAGTGGCATTTACATCTTGCATTTGATTCTTTATAAAAATGTGTTAAGGAAAATTATGTCCACAATAAACTACAAACACTTTAATAACGGAATACAGTGATTATGGATTTAGATTTTTAATAATATTCTCGAAGCAATGTAAGTGAAGACAAAACTAAAACCTTTCATACTAGAATTAGTAATGGATAAGTATCACCAAACATAAATAATCACTTTAGGGCTTGATTTCTTTAAAAGATGCAACATTATTTTTAAAAATGATGTGAAGCATAAAATAAAATATTAATTTATTAATTTTAGAATTAATTTTAAAACTTAGCATATTTTCCTTATTAAAAATATAATGTGAGGTTTAAAATTTAAAACTAATTAATTTTGAGTAGTGAACGAAACTCCAACATAAGAAAAATTGACTCGGACTGTCAATTTAGCATTTATGATTCAAATACTATATTCCTATAGATATTTTTATCGATACTAAATGTACAAACAATTTTTTGTTTTTGTATAACTTAACTTTTTTATTATAAGGATAAGCTAAGGAGTATACCATCGTTACATTCCTACGTGCTTTACTAATCTTGTCCTCCAATTATATTGAGAATTATAATTACCATTTTTTCGTACAACAATAAAATTAATTTACATAATAGAAAAACATCAACTAGTAAATCTATTTTTAGTTTTTAAAATATCTATTTCTTTAATACACACCATGCTTAACTTGCATCATGTAAATTGAAACATTTACCTTAAACAATTATTTTGAATTTTCAGTTGTTTCAATGATCCTTTATTATGTTAGTCACCGGTCTTATATTGATTAATCATCTGAAAAATCTTTTAAAATAATAAACACCAACTGTATATTTTTTTAATAAGTTCGAAACACAAAATTTGAAATTACTGATGGTCTAAAAAGTAATTTTATTATGTATAAATCATTGTATCACAAGCATAATTTGTTTATAAAAAATGTGTTTATTAAAACAAATAAAAGTTACAAACGTCTTGAATTTCAATAATATGGAAATAAGGTTTTATGATCATCCTTATTTCAAGTTCTTATGTATTTCAGATGATTCTTTCTTACTAAGGAACACAAAATAATATAAATTAAATAATAGAATCTTTTTCTTTCATAACGAAACTATGATTGAATCAAAATGTATAGTTGACTTCAAGTTGTTTTGAAAAAAACATTTTTTGTAAATAGAGAATATTTAAATTTTACTATTGATCAACAAATAATAGTAACAATAACTGGTCAATATTCTTAATTTGTGACAATGATACCACAATATTACAACATATTTAAAATTCTAGCATGGGGGATTATTTAAATTTCTCACTATTTCATCGAAATACTAATTTCAGTTTATACGAATAAATAAGAAACATATAATCTTCATATTTATGGAAATAAAAATCACACAATAAAAACTGTCACACCCCAATTTATGGGCTAAAAAAATTAAGAAATTATAAAGTATTGATTTTAATTGGTATTTTGGAAGAAATTGAGGATTAAATTGTAAAATTTCAAAGTTAGTAGACCATTTTAAGAAGTGTATGAAATTTAGTGACCTAGTCCCAAATTTACCCATTTTTCTTTAGGTAAGAATTATAAACCCCCATCCTCGAGCCTTTTTCAGATATTTTTCCCATTTCCTCTTCCCATCAACCCTCCTTTGAGCTCTGATTTCTCCACTGTCAGGCCACCGTTCGACGATCCGAAACCACCGTCGTGTTCATTGTCGACTGAATAACGAAATCCCCTAATCTCTTGTCGTGAATCGGCGTCATTTGTCATAAATTTCAACTGCAAGTATCGTCGGTTTTAACTCAATCTCCGTTGGTTTTTCGTCGATTCACGTCGATCCGACCACCCGTTTTCGACACCTCTCGCACCATCGTGTTCCTTGCATTTTTCTGAGTCCATCGGTTTCCTCCATGTCTCTGTCTTCGTCGACGTGTAGAGGGGTGATAAAGTCAAAGTTTTTGATGTTTCGTAATCGAGCTCTCCATCATTTAAAATTGTGAACCGAGCTTGGTAAGTGTCTCCAAATGCCATAAAATATTTTTTAGAAACTTTTCGAACATCGTATCACTGTTCACACATCCCCATGCACTGCCCCTACAAGTGGGGGAGCTTTGAAAACTGTTGGGGCAGTTTGACCCAGTTTTGACCCGACCAGTTTGACCCGACCCGCTAATCGTTGACCGTTGACTTTGACCAAAAAGTCAAAAATTTCAAAGTCACATTTTATGATTTTCGACGTCCTGAGTCTGATTCCAAAGTCCGTTTTTCAAAAGTCGAACCCGAAAGCCTCGAAATTGTCAGTCAAACCCATTGACTTTGACTTTAACAAAAAAGTCAAAAATTTCGAAAAGTCATATTTTATGTTTTTTGATGTCTTGAATTCGAAGTCTGTTTCGCCAAATACGAACCCGGTAAGTTGTTTTTTACTGATTAATCACCAATTCGACTCATTTTTCGTAATTAGGCTTCGTTTTTAATGAAATTTCAGTTGATGTGTATCAAAAGAATTATTGAAAGTTGATTTCAAGATCGAGGGCGTTCGAATGGAATTTATATGGTTGATCAGTATGGCACAAAAATCGAGGTAATACATTACGACCTCTTTATGCTTTATGAAACATGTTGATAATGGATAAATACATGGATATATATATGATTGGTCTATTATGCCTGTTTGATTATGGATGGATTCTAACCGAATAAGGTTTAAGCGATAAATTAGTTAAGACTCTGTTGAATTACAAGTTCTGTGATTAAATGACAAAGGAATAAGTCCTGAATATGTAAACTATGATTTATCTTATTAAAGGTACTTGGATGATAAATTATATGAATACTTCGATTAGGTAAAATTACGAAAATACCCTTATATTGTAAAAAGACATCCTGAAAGTTGGATAAGAAGTTTGTAAAGACATATTGATCTGATGAAACTACTGATGTGTATGGAAAATACTAGTTTTGATTAGGAAATCTGGATAATCGATTTCTAAACCCAAGATGGCTTGTACAAGATACTAAAAGTTGATAAGGAATAATTTAAAGTTTAGATATTATCCCGAAAAGCGATTAACCCTAGAATCTCTAAATTATAATTATATTTGTTAAGAGTTTTAATACCGATATTATATGGTTAAGAAATAACGAGATTACCATTGAGAAGGAAAAATAGCCCGAATTGACCCTGAATGAAAAGTACTCAAGAAGTAATGCCTAAATCGATGAATTACTAGTTTCATCATTAAGTTCACATGTTTATATAGAAAATTTCTGATAAGCCGTAAATCTTCGAGTTATGAGTAAATACATAAAGAATAATTTATTGAGGGCACTCTTTTGTCATAATTGTTTGAAAGGACTGAAATAGATGATAAATTTGAATTAAATTATAAGATCGGACGAAAGGAAAGGATTGAGAATAAAATCTTCTTTTTCTCCCTAGCTTTCTCTCTAATTTTTGCATACTTTTCTATTATGCTAAGTACGACTTTGGTTATGCTTAGCTAATTTTCTTTCAAGACGAAGACAAAACGAAGGCTCAATTACCAATGTGAGAATTGTAAGGTACTTAAATCGATTCGGATTTTCTCTATGTTTTCTGAACTTACTTTTCAAATCAAAACAATTTCGACATTCGTCCGGATATTGTTATGGTTAACGTTTGAAGAAGGATTTGCTTATTGAAGCATATTCAACTTCCCGAGAACACACTTAGCAAAATTGTTTGCTAACAGGAAACTGAGATTGGAATCAGTTGTTATTGAAACGACACAATCCGAGTTGGCAGTGAAGAATTGTCATTGTAAGATGACATGAATCTTGAAGTAAAAATTTGTTTCGATGATCCGAGGAACTTGAGAAAGCTGAAGTCTGAGGCTGCTTTCACAATAAGTTTCCCTTTATCTCAATCTCTTTAATTTGTTTATTTAATTATTTTCCTTTTATTTAATTCTTATTTTTTATTTTAAAAAACAACTTTTAAAAATCCCCTTTTATATTTATTACTACAAATATTTATTATTATATTATTTTTCATTTTTTATTTTATTTTAATATATCTTTTCAACTACATCTAGAATTCTATCTTTTCCTAAAATCAAGAAACGTTTTTATTAAATCATAAAAACCGTAGTCCTTGTGGATCGACCCTCATTCTCTATACTACCTTTTCCTTTTTATTTATTAAAAAGCCGAAATATATTGATAGCAATACGACGGTTATCACAAGCCATGCCCATTTTAGCTTTACAATTATTCTCCTTAATTATCCGATCATTCTTGTTTACGGCTATCACTACACCAATAGTTAGGAACAAAACCACTAGGAAAAAAGTATTGAGGCTTGCCATGTTATCTTAAGAATGGTATTGTTCCTTTATTGTGGCTCGCAAGATTAATTTCGAACGAGGTATGTTACCAAGAGAACTATCATTTATAGGTAGAGCAAAAGGACATGGGTATGAGAGGCGTTGTAAAAAAGAAACCGTTCTATATTTTAGGTTAATTGCATTAATTATTTATTACACGACAACGTTATAATTTAAAAAATATACAATTAACCACCATTTGTTTATCCTTATGGAATTACTTAAGCTATAGAATTGGGTCATGCAATGGCATTTACATCTTGCATTTGTTTCACTATAAAAATGTGTTAAGGAAAATTATGTCCATAATAAACTGCAAACACTTTAATAAGGGAATACAGTGATTGAAAAACAAAATATTAGTAATCTTGATTTAATAGCACATAGCTTTAATCATGGATTTTAGATTTTTAATAATATTCTCGAAGCAATTTAAGTGAAGAAAAAACGAAAAACTTTATACTTCTTACTAGAATTAGTAATGGATAAGTATCACCAAACAAAAATAATCTCTTTAGGGCCCGAATTCTTTAAAAGATGCAACATAATTTTTAAAAATGATGTGAAGCATAAAATCAAATATATTTATTATTTTTAGAAAAAAATTTAAAACTTGGCATATTTTCCTTATTAAAACTATAATGTGAGGTTTAAAATTTAAAACTAATTCATTTTGAATAGTGAACGAAACTTTAACATAAGAGGAATTGACTCGGACTGTCAATTTAGCATTTACGATTCAAATACTATATTCCTATAGATATTTTTATCGATACTAAATGTACAAACAAATCTTGTCCTCCAATTATATTGAGAATTATTTTACCATTTTGTCATATAAGAATAAAATTAATTTACATAATAGAAAAACATCAACTAGTAAATCTATTTTTAGTTTTTTAAAATTTCTATTTCTTTAATACTATCACACCCCAATTTAGGGGCTAAATTTTACAAATTATAAAGTATTGATTTTAAATGGTATTTTGGAAGAAATTGAGGATTAAATTATAAAATGGCAAAGTTGGCAGACCATTTTAGGAAGTGTAGGAAATTCAGGGTCCTAGCCCTGAATTTAACCATTTTTGTCTACATGCAAAAAAATAAATAAAGCACGTTTGGTTTCTGGTATTCAAATGAGAAACCAAACCAAATTTCTCCTTCGTAAACCCTTATTTGAGCTTCGATTTCTCCACCGTCCAGCCCCCGTTCGTCGATCCGAAACCTCCACCATGTTCGTTGTCGACCGATGAACAAAACCCCTCAAACCTCTCGTCATGAATCGACACCATTCGTCATAAAATTTGACTCAAACTTTAGAAGTTTTTAAACTCCACCTCCATGAAAATCGTATATTCGTCGTTTATTGTTACTATGCTTTCGACACCTCCTGCACCATCGTGTTCGTTGCATCGTTCCGAGTCAACCGATGTCCTTTTTATCTCCATCATCACCGGAGCGTGAGGGGGTGAGGAGGCTAAAGTTTATGATGTTTTAAAGAGCGCTATGCCATTCAAAATTGTGAAACGAGCTAAGTAAGTGTCTTAAAATCCCTTAAAATAATTTTAAAATTTTTGTGGATTTTTTCCAACCTCCTAAGGAATATATTGACTGGCCAGACCGGTCTGAACCGGCTGAAAGGTCTTAACCTACAGACCTGACCCGACCCGGTCCGACCAGACCCAACCCGGTTTAACCAGATCCGACCCGTTGATCGTTGACTGTTGACCGATCGTTTACAGTTAACCGTTGAATTGACCAAAAGGTAAAAATTTTCAAAAAGTCACATTTTTTTGTTTTTCGACGTCTTGAGTCTGATTCACCAAATTCGAACTCGGAAAGTTGTTTTTCACAGATTAAGCACCCGATTCGATCTGTTTTTCGCAATTAAGCTATGTTTCTGATGAAATTTATGTTGTTGTGTATCTGATAAATTATTGGACATTAATTTCAAGTTCAAAGATTATTCGAAAAAGCAATTAACCCTAGGATCTCTAAATTATATTTATCCTTGTTAATAATTTTAATACCGAAATTACCTGGTTAAGAAATTACAAAAATTCCCTTGAGAGGTAAAAATAGTTCGAGTTGACTCTGAATGAGAATTTGTACCTAACTCGATAAATTATTGATTTAATTGTTAAGATCTTACTTTATATTGAAAATTCTTGATAATTCGTCTGTAACATGTAAGAAGGCATTTGACTCGAAAATCTCTGAGTTATGAGTAAATACCTGAAGAATAATTTATCGACGGTGCTCTTTTATCATAATTATTCAAAAGGACTGAAATAGATGATAAGTTTGAATTAAATAATAAGATCAGATTAAAGGAACGTATTGAAATACCTTGGATCTGTAAAATGACCAAAATACCCTAGAATGGAAATGACTCAAGCTTTGAAATGAATGGAAAAACATTGAGCACCAAAATAACCAAAATTCCCTTATGGCTTAGACCATCTAAATGTCTTGGATTAATTAAGGAATCCAAATAAATAGTGTTATACTACCCTTAAAAGTTATGAAACACAGCTTAAGTGAGTCGATCAAACCTAATGCTATGTCAATATATGAATGGCATAGATACCACTTGAATCCTTGTTCATCTCCTCAAGTTTGGATTGATATTAATTCTTGAAGTACTCACCTCAACTCTAGAGCGCATTCGGCACTAAAAAGTGGATATTTGTTAGACAAATCAACAACGTTGTAAAAAAGAAAACGTTATATATTCTAGCTTAATTGCATTAAATGTTATTTATTACACGACAACGTTATAATTTAAAAACATCCATTTAACCACCATTTTTTATCCTTATGGAATTACTTGAGCTATAGAATTGGGTCAAGCAATGGCATTTACATCTTGCATTTGATTCTCTATAAAAACGTGTTAAGGAAAATTATGTCCACAATAAACTACAAACACTTTAATAAGGGAATACAGTGATTGAAAAACAAAATATTAGTAATCTTGATTTAATAGCACATAGCTTCGACTATGGATTTTAGATTTTTAATAATATTCTCGAAGCAATTTAAGTGAAGGCAAAACTAAAAACTTTCTACTCCTTACTAGAATTAGTAATGGATAAGTATCAGCAAACAAAAATAATCACTTTAGGGCCCGAATTCTTCAAAAGATGTACCATAATTTTTAAAAACGATGCGAAGCATAAAATCAAATATATTTATTATTTTTAGAAATAATTTTAAAAATGAGCATATTTTCCTTATTAAACTATAATATGAGGTTTAAAATTTAAAACTAATTCATTTTAAATAGTGAACGAAACTTTAAAATAAGTGGAATTGACTCGGACTATCAATTTAGCTTTTACGAATCAAATACTATATTCCTATAGATATTTTTATCGATACTAAATGTACAAACAATTTTTGTTTTCATATAACTTAACTTTTTTATTATAAGGATACGATGAGCAGTATATCATTGTTACATTCCAACGTGCTTTACTAATCTTGTCCTCCAATTATATTGAGAATTATTATGACCATTTTGTCGTATAAGAATAAAATTAATTTACACAATAGAAAAACATCAGCTAGTAAAACTATTTTTAGTTTTTAAAATATCTATTTTTTAATACACCATGCTTAACTTGCATCACGTGAATTGAAACATTTACATTAAACAATTATTTTGAATTTTCAATTATTTCAATGATCCTTTATTAGGTTATTTACCGGTCTTATAGTGATTAATCATCTGAAAAATCTTTTAAAATAATAAACACCAAATGTATATTTTTTTATTAAGTATGAAACACAAAATTTGAAACTACTAATGGTCTAAAAAGTAATTCTATTATGTATAAATCATTGTATCACAAGCAAAATTTGATTATACAAAATGTGTTTATTAAAACAAATAAAAGCTACAAACATCTTGAATTTCAATAATATGGAAATAAGTTGTTATGATCATCCTTATTTCAAGTTTTTATGTTTTTCAAATGTCTCTTTCTTACTATGGAACACAAAAAAATATAAATTAAAAAAAAGTATCTTTTTCTTTCATAACGAAACTATGATTGAATCCAAATGTATAGTTGACTTCAAGTTGTTTTTAAAAAAACCAATTTTTGTAAATAGAGAATATATAAATTTTAATATTGATCAACAAATAATAGTAACAATAACTGGTCAAGATTCTTAATTTGTGACAATGATACCGTAATATTACAACATATTAAAAAATTCTAGGTTGGGGGATATTTAAATTTCTCACCATTTCATTGAATTACTAAATTCAGTTTATACGAATAAATCCAAAACATATAATCTTGATATTTGTGGAATAAAAATCACACAATAAAAACTTTAATACTCAACATGGAATGGTTTGTAGTTTAAAATGCAAATGTATAAGATATTGTTTATGGCCACATAGATATGTTGTTGACATATAAATATTATTTTATTAAGTAAAAGTTTCAAAAGAACCATTTTATTCTTTTTTACTGTTGGAAATATGCTCCAATTTGGCATGAATTAAATTAAACTTTACTTTGTAAGTTCATGGAACAATATCAAAGACAAAAATACATATTTGATGTTATTATGCCTTATAATCCTTTGTTAACTGAAGCAAGTGAATATCTTTAAATGGACGGTGAGGGTGAATGGGTCAATTGGAGGCATTCATTCCAAATCCTAACACTCTTTTTCATGATTATCTTCGACTTCACGTGTTTGACTACATGATTTTCAAGGGTCATCTTTACCAATGCCATATGGCACAATTTTCCTAAAACAAGGAGTTCACTGCAACACTTGCTAGAAACGCTCCCCTTTCCGAATATACTATCGAAAACTTCCATGACGCAAGGCATGCCCATTTTAGATTTACAATTATTCTCCTTAATTATGCGATCATTCTTTTTTGTGGCTATCACTACACCAATCGTTATGAACAAAACCACTAGGAAAGAAAAAGTATTGAGGCTTGTCATGTTGTCTTAAGAATGGTATTGTTTCTTTAGTGTGGCTCGCAAGATTAATTTCGAAAGAGGTATGTTACCAAGAAAACTATCATTTATAGGTAGAGCTAAAGGACATGGGTATGAGAGGTGTTGTAAAAACGAAAACGTTCTATATTCTAGCTTAATTGCATTAAATGTTATATATTACACGACAACGTTAAAATTTAAAAAACATGCATTTAACCACCATTTGTTTATCCTTATGGAATTACTTGAGCTATAATAACACTTTACTAAGGCATTTACATCTTGCATTTGATTCCTTTTGTGTGGCTCGCAAGATTAATTTCGAACGAGGTATGTTACCGAGGAAGCTATCATTTATAGGTAAAGCTAAAGGACATGGTATGAGAGGCGTTGTAAAAAAGAAAACGTTCTATATTCTAGCTTAATTGCATTAAATGTTATTTATTACACGACAACGTTATAATTTAAAAACATGAATTTAACCACAATTTTTTATCCTTGTGGAATTACTTGAGCTATAGAATTGGGTCAAGCAATGGCATTTACATCTTGCATTTAATTCTCTATAAAAACGTGTTAAGGAAAATTACGTCCATAATAAACTACAAACACTTTAATAAGGGAATACAGTGATTGAAAAACAAAATATTAGTAATCTTGATTTAATAGCACAGAGCTTTGACTATGGATTTTAGATTTTTAATAATATTCTCAAAGTAATTTAAGTGAAGACAAAACTAAAAACTTTCTACTTCTTACTAGAATTAGTAATGGATAAGTATTAGGAAACAGAAATAATCACTTAAGGGCCCGAATTCTTTAAAAGATACAACATAATCTTTAAAAACGGTGTGAAGCATAAAATCAAATATATTTATTATTTTTAGAAAGAATTTTAAAACTTAGCATATTTTCCTTATTAAAACTATAATATGAGGTTTAAAATTTAAAACTAATTCATTTTAAAAAGTGAACGAAACTTTAACATAAGAGGAATTGACTCGGACTGTCAATTTAGCTTTTATGAATCAAATACTATATTCCTATAGATATTTTTATCGATACTAAATGTACAAACAATTTTTGTTTTCGTATAACTTAACTTTTTTATTATAAGGATAAGATGAGCAGTATACCATCGTTACATTCCTACGTGCTTTACTAATCTTCTCCTCCAATTATATTGAGAATTATTATGACCATTTTGTCGTATAAGAATAAAATTAATTTACATAATAGAAAAACATCAGCTAGTAAAACTATTTTTAGTTTTTAAAATTTCTATTTCTTTAATACACCGTGCTTAACTTGCATCATGTGAATTGAAACATTTTGTAACCCCCCTGACTGATGCGGGTAACCAGAACCGATCTGGGGTGTCACATTTGGGCCACCGGAGCGACCCACTGTAAAAATAGCGGAAAATTTAAAACTTTTTTTATCAGAACATGTAAACTAATAAAATCAGTTGTCGCTGTTTAAAAATAAAACAGATTTCCAGACTCGTATATAAATCAAAATACAATTACATGCCCCCTAATCACATGTACCATACTCTACAACAACGCCGGAAGAACTACCTTACTGAAGTTGATAGATGCACTGGTACAATTCTTTTAACCTGAAAAGGTGAGTAATAGAGTGATCTTTGAAAAGCTCAATAATACAGAACTACAAGATGATGCTGAAGAACGTGCAGATACAGATAAACATACATATCCTTATTAATTCCAAACATTTACAGATTTTTATGCTGAGCAGAGATCCTACTGATATTTCAGATGGTAACGGATAATGAGCTTTCAGTTCAGACAAATATTTCGGATGACTGAGTTCAGGAGATCAGAATAGGTTATCTAGTGTGTTCTAGTAAAACCAGTAAAAAGATACAGATCTTTTAAAACATATATATATATATATATATATATATATATATATATATATATATATATATATATATATATATATACCCCCATCCCATCACATCAGAATGTGTAGGTTCCCCAGAACCATACACCCAACCCAACACATCATATAAGGCCCTGAGTACAAAGCCGAGGAACCTGCGGAAATACTTCCTTCAACAATACCCCCCAATTAAAACATTTTTCCGTCATTAAACGGAGATATCAGAAATCAAAACAGAATTCAGAACAGAATCCAAATCATAACAGAATTCAGGTCATATATCAGAACATAATTCAAGTCGAAAATCAGATAAAATATTTATATGATTATGGAACACACCAGAGTTTACAGATATTATTCAGAGATATTAGATAATCTTATCAGGTATAGAGACACAAATCTTCAGTTTACCGATCGAATGTCGGAAGTTAGAAAAACTATTTTAAAAGTTCATTAACTAACAGAATCATCAGTTATTCAGGATATGATTTATCGGGATTATCTTATTCGAACACTTTTTTGAATCTCTACGGAATTTGAAGGTATTCAGGATCTTTACAATCTATGACGATTAATCCGATTATCGAACAACTCCAGATGAATAGCTCCCAGAACCAATACTTACCAACTTGTCAATTCATTAACCTTCCAGGGTATTTACTCTTTAATACCAAATATTCTTATCCACAAATCATCTTCTGAGTCATCACTGAATAAATCTTAAGGAGACAAACAAATATTCTAATGGTCTTTATTTCATTTCCATGTTTCAACTATACCAGGAAATGTTGACGTACTTGATTTATGGTTTATAATCCATAGGGATGATACATCATATAAGTTCATCCGAGTTTCCAAACTTATTTCAATCTCTTACTTAATCCTCAGTCTTTGAGGTTACTTAGTTCATTTAGCATTCAAGTCCATTTTAGATACTTCGGGGTTTTTCTAGGGTAATCCAGACGTTTCTGAAATTCGTATACATATTGTACTTCCGTTCAATACAATTTGGTCTTCGAGGTTTATTTGTCTAATGAATATATATATTTCTTAGTACCTAAGGCGATATAGAGTTGGTCTGGGCTGAGTACTTCCAAAATTATCATCGAACCAAACTTGAGAAGGCGAACAAACATTCAAGTAACATCTATGCCGCTCAGGTACTGACATATCATTAAGATTGATGAACTCACTTAAGCTCTGTTCCATAACTTCTAAAGGTATTCCAACACCTATGCTTATTTGGAATCCTTAATTAATCCAATATATTTACTTAATATAGGTCATAAGGGTATTTTGGTCATTTTGATGCTCAGTTTTATTCCATTCATTTCAGAGCTCGAGGATATCCAATCATTCCTGAGCTTGGTGATATTCTTGGGTCATTTCCATGATAAGGGTATTTTGGTCATTTTACAAATTTACGGTATTTCAATCTTTTCCCTCCATCCGGTCTTATTATTTAATTCCAATTTATCATCTATTCCAGTCCTTTCAAACAATTCTGATAAAAGAGCACCCTCCGATAAATTGTTCTTTAGGTATTTACTCATAACTCGGATATTTTCGGGTCAAGTGCCTTCTCGGATTTTACAAACGAAAAATATTGAATTTTTCTTTACAAAGACAGGATCTTAATAATTAAATTCGTACTTAATCGAGTTAAGTACAAATCCTCAAAGTACTTTCTCTTTCAGGGTCAACTCTGACTATTTTACCTCTTAAGGGCATTTTCATAATTTCTTAACAAGATAATTTCGATATTAGCTCTTAACGAAAATAATATAATATAGAGATCCTATGATTAATTGCTTATCTTGAAATGATTCCTTAAAAGACTTCTAGTATCTAGCATAAACCTTCTTGGGGTTAAAAACCGGTTATCCATAATTTCCAAGTAAAACTAACATTTCTTATGTACATCAATAGTTTTAGCATATCAGTAATTCTTTTCAGATTTATTAATCCACTTCCAGGGATAATTCTTGTCATTTTCCAACATAAGGGTAATTTTGTAATTTTACCTAATCGAAATATTCTCATAATTTATCATCTAAGTACCTTTAATGAGATAAATTATAATCTACATATCTATGGCTGATTCTTTTATCACTTAATTCCAGAACTTGTAATTTAATTCCAACTATCCTTCAATTTCTTATAATAGTCATCTGAGCCATATTCAGTTTCCTACTTTCTACCGTATTCGTATCTAGTGTAGATCTTCATTAATTACACATATGAGACCAAACATTTCCATTCATGCATTTACCAATACCAACATGTTCTATAAAGCATAAAGAGGTAGTAAAGTATTACCTCAATTTCTATGCAATACTAATCGACCAATAAATTCCATTTGAACCCCCTCGATCTTGAACTCAACTTCCAATAATTCCTCAGATACATATCAACATAAATTATATAAAAAAAATGAGCTTAATTACGATAAACAGATCGAATCGGGTGATAAATCAGTGAAAAATAGCTTACCGGTTTCGAATTTGGTGAAACGAACTTCGGATTCGGATTCAGGACGTCGAAAGCATAAAATATGACTTTTCAAAATTTGGAATTTTTGGTCAAATCAAAGTCAACGGGTTTGACTGCCAATATCGAGGCCTTCGAGTCTGAATTTCAAAAAATGGACTGCGGAATCGGATTTGGAACGTCGAAAAATGTCAGGATAGGTATACTCGGTCAAAGTCAAAGGTCGTTTATTGCATGGTCAAAGCCTGTCAAAGTTTAGGTCAACGTCGGTCAACGGGTCGGGTCGGGTCGGGTTGTGACCGGTCAAACCGGTCAAAACAGTTCCAAAACCAGTCAAACCAGTCACTTTTTCCTTCCCCACGCGCAGTGGCGTCGCGTGGGGGCGTGTGAACAGTGCTAAATTCCCGGAAAAATTCCTAAACATTATTTTGAGCGATTTCAAGATAATTACAAAGCTCGTTTCACAATTTTGAACGGTGAAGAGCTCGATTTCAACAAATCAGAAACTTTGAACGCTTCACCTCCTCACGCGCCGCCGTCGACGGAGACCAAGGATGACACTGACAGACTCGGAACGATGCAAGGAACACGATGGTGCGGGAGGTGTCGTAAACGGACGCTCGGATCGTCGTGAAATTGAGTTATTATTGACGATACTTCTGACTGAAATTAACGACGAACGATGACGATTCACGAAAAAAGCTTTGAGGGGTTTTGTTCCTCGCTCGACAACGAACACGATGGTGGTTTTGGCTTGTCGATCGGAGGTCGGACATCAAATAGATCGGAGTTCAAAGAGGGGTTAACGGGAGAGGGAAAACTGGAAATATTTCCAGAAACATACAAGAAATTGGGGGTTTATATCATCTCATAATTAAAAATGGTTAAACCAAGAGTTTAGCCACAGAACTTCCTGCACTTCATAAAACGGTCTGCCAACTTTAAAATTTTGCAATTTAACCCATTGTTTCTTTCAAAATACCAAATTAAATCCACCACTTTATAATCTCTAAATTTTAGCCCCTAAATTGGGGCGTTACACATTTACATTAAACAATTATTTTGAATTTTCAGTTGTTTCAATGACCTTTTATTAGGTTATTTACCGATCTTATAGTGATTAATCATATGAAAAATCTTTTAAAATAATAAACACCAACTGTATATTTTTTTATTAAGTACGAAACTCAAAATTTGAAACTGCTGATTGTCTAAAAAGTAATTCTATTAAGTATAAATCATTGTATCACAAGTAAAATTTGATTATAAAAAAATGTGTTTATTAAAAAAAATAAAACCTACAAACGTCTTGAATCTCAATAATATGGAAAATAAGTTGTTATGATCATCCTTATTTCAAGTTTTTATGTATTTCAAATGATTCTTTCTTACAAAGGAACACAAAAAAATATAAATTAAAAATAGTTTCTTTTTCTTTAAAAACAAAACTATAATTGAATCAAAATGTATAGTTGACTTCAAGTTGTTTTGCAAATTTTTTTTTTGTAAATACAGAATATTTAAATTTTAATATTGATCAACAAATAATAGTAACAATAACTGGTCAAGATTCTTAATTTGTGACAATGATATTGCAATATTACAACATATTCAAAAATTCTAGGCTAGGGGGTTATTTAAATTTCTCACCATTTCATCGAATTACTAATTTTAGTTTATACGAATAATTCAAAAATATATATTCTTGATATTTGTGGAAATAAAAAGCAGACAATAAAAACTTTAATACTCAACATGGAATGGTTTGTAGTTTCAAATACAAATGTATAAGATATTGTTTATGGCCACATAGAGATGCTATTGACATATAAATATTATTTTATTAATTAAAAGTTTCAACATAACCATTTTATTCTTTTTTACAGTTGGAAATATGCTCCAACTTGGCATGAATTAAATTAAACTTTACTTTGTAAGTTCATGGAACAATATCGAAGACAAAATTACATATTTGATGTTATTATGTCTTATAATCCTTTGTTAACTGAAGCAAGTGAATATCTTTAAATGGACGGTGAGGGTGAATGGGTCAATTAGAGGCATTCATTCCAAATCCTAACACTCTTTTTCATGATTGTCTTCGACTTCACATGTTTGACTAGATGATTTTCAAGGGTCATCTTTACCAATGCCAAGTGGCACACTCTCCTAAAATAAGGAGTTCATTGCAACACTTGCTAGAAATGCTCCCCTTTTCGAATATACTATCGAAAACTTCCATGACACAAGGCATGCCCATTTTAGCTTTACAATTATTGTCCTTAATTATCGTATCATTCTTGTATACGGCTATCACTACACCAATCGTTATGAACAAAACCACTAGGAGAAGAAAATGTATTGAGGCTTGCCATGTTGTCTTAAGAATGGTATTGTTCCTTTAGTGTGGCTTTCAAGATTAATTTCAAACGAGGTATGTTTCCAAGGAAGCTATCATTTATAGGTAGAGCTAACGGACATGGGTATGAGAGGCATTGTAAAAAACAAAACGTTCTATATTCTAGCTTAATTGCATTAAATGTTATTTATTACATGACAACATTATAATTTAGACACATGCATTTAACCACCATTTTTTATCCTTATGGAATTACTTGAGCTATAGAATTGGGTCAAGCAATGGCATTTACATCTTGCATTTGATTCTCTATAAAAACGTGTTAAGGAAAATTATGTCCACAATAAACTACAAACACTTTAATAAGGGAATACAATGATTGAAAAACAAAATATTAGTAATCTTGATTTAATAGCACATAGCTGCGACTATGGATTTTAGATTTTTAATAATATTCTCGAAGCTATTTAAGTGAAGACAAAACTAAAAACTTTCTACTTCTTACTAGAATTAGTAATGGATAAGTATCAGCAAACAAAAATAATCACTTTAGGGCTCGAATTCTTTCAAAGATGCAACATAAGTTTTAAAAAAGATGTGAAGCATAAAATCAAATATATTTATTATTTTTAGAAATAATTTTAAAACTTAGCATATTTTCCTTATTAAAACTATAATATGAGGTTTAAAATTTAAAACTAATTCATTTTAAATAGTGAACGAAACTTTAACATTAGAGGAATTGACTTGGACTGTCAATTTAGCTTTTACGAATCAAATACTATATTCCTATAGATATTTTCATCGATACTAAATGTACAAACAATTTTTGTTTTCGTATAACTTAACTTTTTTATTATAAGGATAGGATGAGCAGTATACCATCGTTACATTCCTACGTGCTTTACTAATCTTCTCCTCCAATTATATTGAGAATTATTATGACCATTTTGTCGTATAAGAATAAAATTAAGTTACATAATAGAAAAACATCAACTAGTAAAACTATTTTTAGTTTTTAAAATTTCTATTTCTTAATACACCATGCTTAACTTGCATCACGTGAATTGAAACATTAACATTAAACAATTATTTTGAATTTTCAATTGTTTCAATGATCCTTTATTAGGTTATTTACCGGTCTTATAGTGATTAATCATCTGAAAAATCTTTTAAAATAATAAACACTAACTGTGTATTTTTTTATTAAGTACAAAACACAAAATTTGATACTACTGATAGTCTAAAAAGTAATTCTATTATGTATAAATCATTGTATCACAAGCAAAATTTGATTATAAAAAATGTGTTTGTTATAACAAATAAAAGCTACAAACTTCTTGAATTTCAATAATATGGAAAATAAGTTGTTATGTTTATCCTTATTTCAAGTTTTTATGTATTTCAAATGATTCTTTCTTACTAAGGAACACAAAAAAATATAAATTAAAAAATAGTTTCTTTTCCTTAAAAACAAAACTATAATTGAATCAAAATGTATAGTTGACTTCAAGTTGTTTTGAAAAAACAATTTTTGAAAATAGAGAATATTTAAATTTTAATATTGATCAACAAATAATAGTAACAATAACTGGTCAAGATTCTTAATTTGTGACAATGATACCGCAATATTACAACATATTCAAAAATTCTAGGCTAGGGGGTTATTTAAATTTCTCACCATTTCATCGAATTACTAATTTTAGTTCATACGAATAAATCAAAAACATATATTCTTGATATTTGTGGAAATAAAAATCACACAATAAAAACTTTAATACTCAACATGGAATGGTTTGTAGTTTCAAATGCATATCTTTAAATGGATGGTGAGGGTGAGTGGGTCAACTGCAGGCATTCATTCCAAATCCTAACAGTCTTTTTTATGATTGTCTTCGACTTCACATGTTTGACTACATGATTTTCAAGGGTCATCTTTACCAATGCCAAGTGGCACACTTTTCCTAAAATAAGGAGTTCACTGCAACACTTGTTAGAAACGCTCCCCTTTTCGAATATACTATCGAAAACTTCCATGACGCAAGGCATGCCCATTTTAGCTTTACAATTATTCTCCTTAATTATCCGATCATTCTTGTTTATGGCTATCACTACACCAATCGTTATGAACAAACCACTATGAAAGAAAATGCATTAAGGCTTGCCATGTTGTCTTAAGAATAGTATTGTTTCTTTAGTGTGGCTCGCAAGATTAATTTCGAATGAGGTATGTTACCAAGGAAGCTATGATTTATTGGTAGAGCTAAAGGATATGGATATGAGAGGAGTTGTAAAAAAGAAAACGGTCTATATTCTAGCTTAATTGCATTAAATGTTATTTATTACACGACAACGTTATAATTTAAAAACATGCATTTAACCACCATTTTTTATCCTTATGGAATTACTTGAGCTATAGAATTGGGTCAAGCAATCACATTTACATCTTGAATTTGATTCCCTATAAAAACTTGTTAAGGAAAATTATGTCCACAATATACTACAAACACTTTAATAAGGGAATACAGTGATTGAAAAACAAAATATTAGTAATCTTGATTTAATAGCACATAGCTTCGACTATGGATTTTAAATTTTTAATAATATTCTCGAAGCAACTTAAGTGAAGACAATAATAAAAACTTTCTACTTCTTACTAGAATTAGTAATGGATAAGTATCAGCAAATAGAAATAATCACTTTAGGGCCCGAATTCTTTAAAAGAAGCAACATAATTTTTAAAAACGATGTGAAGCATAAAATCAAATTTATTTATTATTTTTAGAAATAATTTTAAAACTTAGAATATTTTCCTTATTAAAACTACAATATGAGGTTTGAAATTTAAAACTAAATCATTTTAAATAGTGAACTAAACTTTAACATAAGAGGAATTGACTTGGACTATCAATTTAGCTTTTACGAATCAAATACTATATTCCTATATATATTTTTATCGATACTAAATGTACAAACAATTTTTGCTTTCGTATAACTTAACTTTTTTATTATAAGGATAAGATGAGCAGTATACCATCGTTACATTCCTACGTTCTTTACTAATCTTGTCCTCCCATTATATTGAGAATTATTATGACCATTTTGTCGTATAAGAATAAAATTAATTTACATAATAGAAAACATCAACTAGTAAAACTATTTTTTGTTTTTAAAATTTCTATTTTTTAATACACCATGCTTAACTTGCATCACGTGAATTGAAACATTTAAATTAAACAATTGTTTTGAATTTTAAATTGTTTTAATGATCCTTTATTAGGTTATTTACCGGTCTTATAGTGATTAATCATCTGAAAAATCTTTTAAAATAATAAACACCAACTGTATATTTTTTTATCAAGTACGAAACACAAAATTTGAAACTACTGATAGTCTAAAAAGTAATTCTATTATGTATAAATCATTGTATCACAAGCAAAATTTGATTATAAAAAATGTGTTTTTAAAACAAATAAAAGCTACAAACGTCTTGAATTTCAATAATATGTTAATAAGTTGTTATGATCATCCTTATTTCAAGTTTTTATGTATTTCAAATGATTCTTTCTTACTAAAGAACACAAAAAAAATATAAATTAAAAAATAGTTTCTTTTTCTTTAATAACAAAACTATAATTGAATCAAAATGTATAGTTGACTTCCAGATGTTTTGAATTTTTTTTTGTAAATATAGAATATTTAAATTTTAATATTGATCAACAAATAATAGTAACAATAACTGGTCAAGATTCTTAATTTGTGACAATGATACCGCAATATTACAACATATTAAAAAATTATAGGCTGGGGTTATTTAAATTTATCACCATTTCATCGAATTACTAATTTTAGTTTATACGAATAAATCAAAAACATATATTCTTGATATTTGTGGAAATAAAAATTACCCAATAAAAACTTTAATACTCAACATGGAATGGTTTGTAGTTTCAAATGCAAATGTATAAGATATTGTTTATGGCCACATAGAGGTAATGTTGACATATAAATATTATTTTATTAAGTAAAAGTTTCAACAGAAACATTTTATTCTTTTTTATAGTTGGAAATATGCTCCAGCTTGGCATGAATTAAATTAAACTTTACTTGGTAAGTTCATGGAAGAATATCGAAGACAAAATTACATATTTGATGTTATTATGTCTTATAATCCTTTGTTAACTGAAGCAAGTGAATATCTTTAAATGGACGGTGAGGGTGAATGGGTCAATTGTAGGCATTCATTCCAAATCCTAACACTCTTTTTCATGATTGTCTTCGACTTCACATGTTTGACTACATGATTTTCAAGGGTCATCTTTACAAATGCCAAGTGGCACACTTTTCCTAAAATAAGGAGTTCACTGCAATACTTGTTAGAAATGCTCCCCTTTTCGAATATACTATCGAAAACTTCCATGATGCAAGGCATGCCCATTTTAACATTAATATTATCCTTAATTATCCGATCATTCTTGTTTACGGCTATCACTACACCAATTGTTATGAACAAAACCACTAGGAAAGAAAAAGTATTGAGGCTTGCCATGTTGTCTTAAGAATGGTATTGTTCCTTTAGTATGGCTCGCATGATTAATTTCACACGAGGTATGTTACCAAGGAAGCTATCATTTATAGGTAGAGCTAAAGAACATGGGTATGAGAGGCATTGTAAAAAAGAAAACGTTCTATAGTTTAGCTTAATTGCATTAAATATTATTTATTACACGACAACGTTATAATTTAAAAACATGCATTTAACCACCATTTTTTATCCTTATGGAATTACTTGAGCTATAGAATTGGGTCAAGCAATGGAACTTACATCTTGCATTTGATTCTCTACAAAAACGTGTTAAGGAAAATTATCTCCACAATAAACTACAAACACTTTTATAAGGGAATACAGTGATTGAAAAACAAAATATTAGTAATCTTGATTGAATAGCACATAGCTTCGACTATGGATTTTAGATTTTTAATAATATTATTTAAGTGAAGACAAAACTAAAAACTTTCTACTTCTTACTAGAATTAGTAATGGATAAGTATAAGGAAACAGAAATAATCACTTTAGGGCCCGAATTCTTTAAAAGAAGCAACATAATTTTTAAAAATGATGTGAAGCATAAAATCAAATATATTTATTATTTTTAGAAATAATTTTAAAACTTAGCATATTTTCCTTATTAAAACTATAATAAGAGGTTTAAAATTTAAAACTAATTCATTTTAAAAAGTGAACGAAACTTTAACATTAGAGGAATTGACTCGGACTGTCAATTTAGCTTTTACGAATCAAATAATATATTCCTATATATATTTTTATCGATACTAAATGTACAAACAATTTTTGTTTTCGTATAACTTAACTTTTTTATTATAAGGATAAGATGAGCAGTATACCATCGTTACATTCCTACGTGCTTTACTAATCTTGTCCTCCAATTATATTGAGAATTATTATTACCATTTTGTCATATAAGAATAAAATTATTTTACATAATAGAAAAACATCAAATAGTAAAACTATTTTTAGTTTTTAAAATTTCTATTTCATTAATACACCGTGCTTAACTTGCGTCTTGTGAATTGAAACATTTACATTAAACAATTATTTTGAATTTTCAAATGTTTTAATGATCCTTTATTAGGTTATTTACCGGTCTTATAGTGATTAATCATCTGAAAAATCTTTTAAAATAATAAACACCAATTGTATATTTTTTAATAAGTATGAAACACAAAATTTGAAACTATTGATGGTGTAAAAAGTAATTCTATTATGTATAAATCATTGTATCACGAGCAAAATTTGTTTATAAAAAATGTGTTTATTAAAACAAAGAAAAGCTACAAACGTCTTGAATTTCAATAATATTGAAATAAGTTTTTATGATCATCCTTATTTCAAGTTTTACTTCCAGTTGTTTTGAAAAAAAACAATTTTTGTAGACAGAGAATATTTAAATTTTAATATTGATCAACAAATAATAGTAACAATAACTGGTCAAGATTCTTAATTTGTGACAATGATACCGCAAAACATATTCAAAATTCTAGCTTGGGGTTATTTAAATTTCTCACCATTTCATTGAATTACTAATTTTAGTTTATACGAATAAATCAAAAACATATATTCTTGATATTTGTGGAAATAAAAATCACACAATAAATATTTTAATACTCAACATGGAATGGTTTGTAGTTTCAAATGCAAATGTATAAGATATAGCTTATGGTCACATAGAGATGTTGTTGACATATAAATATTATTTTATTAAGTAAAGGTTTCAACAGAACCATTTTATTCTTTTTTACAGTTGGAAATATGCACCAGCTTGGCATGAATTAAATTAAACTTTACTTTGTACGTTCATGGAACAATATCGAAGACAAAATTACATATTTATGTTATTAGGTCTTATAATCCTTTATTAACTGAAGAAAGTGAATATCTTTAAATGGACGGTGAGGGTGAATGGGTCAATTGGAGGCATTCATTCCAAATCCTAACACTCTTTTTCATGATTGTCTTCGACTTCACATGTTTGACTACATGATTTTCATGGGTCATCTTTACCAATTCCAAGTGGCAAATTTTTCCTAAAATAAGGAGTTCACTGCAACGATTGTTAGAAACTCTCCCCTTTTGGAATATACTATCAAAAACATCCATGATGCAAGGCATGCCCATTTTAGCTTTACAGTTATTCTCCTTAATTATTTGATCATTCTTGTTTACGGCTATCACTACAGCAATCATTATTAACAAAACCACTAGGAAATAAAAAGTATTAAGGCTTGCCATGTTGTCTTAAGAATGGTATTGTTCCTTTAGTGTGGCTCGCAAGATAAATTTCGAACGAGGTATGTTACCAAGGAAGCTATCATTTATAGGTAGAGCTAAAGGACATGGGTATGAGAGGCATTGTAAAAAAGAAAACGTTCTATATTCTAGCTTAATTTCATTAAATGTTATTTATTACACAACAACGTTATAATTTAAAAACATGCATTTAACCACCATTTTTTATCCTTATGGAATTACTTGAGCTATAGAATTGGGTCAAGCAATGGAACTTACATCTTGCATTTGATTCTCTATAAAAACGTGTTAAAGAAAATTATGTCCACAATAAACTACAAACACTTTAGTAAGGGAATACAGTGATTGAAAAACAAAATATTAGTAATCTTGATTGAATAGCACATATCTTCGACTATGGATTTTAGATTTTTAATAATATTATTTAAGTGAAGACAAAACTAAAATCTTTCTACTTCTTACTAGAATTAGTAATGGATAAGTATAAGGAAACAGAAATAATCACTTTAGGGCCCGAATTCTTTAAAAGATGCAACATAATTTTTAAAAATGATGTGAAGCATAAAATCAAATATATTTATTATTTTTAGAATGAATTTTAAAACTTAGCATATTTTACTTATTAAAACTATACTATGAGGTTTAAAATTTAAAACTAATTCATTTAAATAGTGAACAAAACTTTAACATAAGAGGAATTGACTCGGACTGTCAATTTAGCTTTTACAAATGAAATACTCTATTCCTATAGATATTTTTATCGATACTAAATGTACAAACAATTTTTGTTTTCGTATAACTTAACTTTTTTATTATAAGGATAAGATGAGCAGTATATCATCGTTACATTCCTACATGCTTTACTTATCTTGTCCTCCAATTATATTGAGAATTATTATGACCATTTTGTCGTATAAGAATAAAATTAATTTGCATAATAGAAAAACATCAACTAGTAAAACTAATTTTAGTCTTTAAAATTTCTATTTCTTTAATACATCGTGCTTAACTTGCATCATGTGAATTGAAACATTTACATTAAACAACTATTTTGAATTATCAATTGTTTCAATGATCCTTTATTAGGTTATTTACCGGTCTTATAGTGATTAATCATCTGAAAAATCTTTTAAAATAATAAACACGAACTGTATATTTTTTATTAAGTACAAAACACAAAATTTGAAACTACTGATGGCCTAAAAAGTAATTCTATTATGTATAAATCATTGTATCACTAGCAAAATTTGATTATAAAAATTGTGTTTATTAAAACAAATAAAATCTACAAACGTCTTGAATTTCAATAATATGGAAATAAGTTGTTATGATCATCCTTATTTTATGTTTTTTATGTATTTCAAATGATTCTTTCCTACTAAGGAACACAAAAAAAATATAAATTAAAAAATAGTTTCTTTTTCTTTCATAACGAAACTATGATTGAATCAAAATGTATAGTTGACTTCAAGTTGTTTTGAAAAAATAATTTTTGTAGATAGAGAATATTTAAATTTTAATATTGATCAACAAATAATAGTAACAATAACTGGTCAAGATTCTTAATTTGTGACAATGATACCACAATATTACAACATATTCAAAATTCTAGGCTGGGGGTTATTTAAATTTCTCACCATTTCATCGAATTACTAATTTTAGTTTATACAAATAAATCAAAAACATATATTTTAGATATATGTGGAAATAAAAATCACACAATAAAAACTTTAATACTCAACATGGAATGGTTTGTAGTTTCAAATGCAAATGTATAAGATATTTCTTATGGCCACATAGATATGTTGTTGACATATAAATATTATTTTATTAAGTAAAAGTTTCAACATAACCATTTTATTCTTTTTTACAGTTGGAAATATGCTCCAGCTTGGCATGAATTAAATTAAACTTTACTTTGTAAGTTCATGGAACAATATCGAAGACAAAAGTAGATATTTTATGTTATTATGTCTTATAATCCTTTGTTAACTGAAGCAAGTGAATATCTTTAAATGGACGGTGAGGGTGAAATGGTCAATTGGAGGCATTCATTCCAAATCCTAACACTCTTTTTCATGATTGTCTTCGACTTCACATGTTTGACTACATGAATTTCAAGGGTCATCTTTACCAATGCCAAGTGGCACATTTTTCCTAAAATAAGGAGTTCACTGGAACACTTGTTAGAAACGCTCCCCTTTCAGAATATACTATAGAAAATTTCCATGATGCAAGGCATGCCCTTTTTAGCTTTACAATTATTCTCCTTAATTATCTGATCATTCTTGTTTACGGCGATCACTACACCAATCGTTATGAACAAAACCACTAGGAAAGAAAAAGTATTGAGGCTTGCCATGTTGTCTTAAGAATGGTATTGTTCATTTAGTGTGGCTCACAAGATTAATTTCGAACGAGCTATGTAACCCCCCAGACCCGGTCTATAAGTTAGACCCAAACGTAAGTGGTCACATGTCCGATTCAGAGGTTTTTTTTTTTCCTTACAATACATTATATTAATAATACAAATTTATCCAAAACGATAGCAAATACAAGTCACCAGATACAACGGAAAACATGTAGAGATATATGTTCGTACAAAATAAGTAGTTGATCTCCCCTGATGCCAAATCTGCTAGCTTACGGTATGCTGTTATCTGAAAAAAGGGTAAAAACTATAGAATGAGCTAAAAAGCCCAGTGTGCCCCATACAGTGTATAACACATACATAACAAAATAATTCAGATAAGATAAAATAATTTATCAAATATATTTTAATAATATGCACACTACCCCAATCACCAAAATGTGTAGGTTCACCCGAACCGTACACCACCTATACACCAGTAAGGCTTAACCTGTGCACAAAGCATAGGAGCCTAGGAAAACTGTAAGGTTTATCCTTGCACACAGCAAAGGGACCTGTGAAACTGTAAGGCTTACCCTTGCACACAGCAAAGGGACCTGGTAAACTGTAAGGCTTACCTTCGCACACAGCAAAGGGACCTGGGAAACTGTAAGGCTTACCTTTGCACACAACAAAGGGACCTGATAATACTTCCTTCAATTGTACCCCAAATGACAAAAATAAACATGTATGAATTGGAGTAAAAACGGTAATTAATCCATTAAATATGGAAATGTTCCATATTTAGAAATCATGTAAAAAAATACTATAACTATAAACCATATAAAAAATTATACGGTAAATCAAACATTTAATAAACATTATTCAAAATACCGAATATTTCCTCATAAAATATATTATATTCTCATAATATAAATCAATTCAGATATATAGTTTAAAACTGTAAGATAACACTGTCAGGAAACACACCTGTAACAGTCTGAGAAATCAGATAGGGAAGCTTATTACTGGTTTTGTCGATCACGCTCTGCTGCAGCGCTAGATCCTACGTATTGGAAAAAAAATCCATATTGGAAACCTAATATAAATAATCTAAATATTATTTAAATAATATACGGAAACCTACAGGTAATTCTCGTAGCATGCGGTTCAGGCTGATCTAACGAATGGACAACACCGGACCTAATTGATCCTTGCTCAGGTGAAACACGAGTACCTTAATAAAATATTTTTATTGAATCAATTCCTTAACCAAATCTCAATTAAATAATCAAAATATTAAAATATTAAGCATTTTGGGTTTACAAGCTCGATTCGGGAATTTCAGGTCAGAATTTGGCAAAACGGACTTCGAAATCAGATTCAGGACGTCGAAAAACATAAAGTATGACTTTCCGAAAATTTGAATTCTTGGTCAAAATCAAAGTCAACGGGTATGACTGATGATTCGGACACTTTCGGGTTTGAATTTTGTGAAACCGACCCCAAAAACGAATTCGAAACGTCGAAAAATGTCAAGATAGGTCTTCTCGGAAAAGATTAACGGTTGTTTAATGGCCGGTTAAAGTTCTGGTCAAAGGAGATCAACAAACTGTCAACCATTTTACAGAAATAGCACCCTTTTTTAAATAATTACCAAAATAGCACACTTTTTAATTAAATTCCCAAAATAGCACCTTTTTCGAATTAAATTCACAAAATAGCACCCATTTCAAATTAATTCCACAAATGTCAACGGTCAACGGTCAACGGGTCGGGTTGGGTCAACGGTTCGGGTCGATCAACGGGTCGGGTCGGAACCGGTCAAACCGGTCATTTCGACCTTCCCTACACGCAGTGGCGGCGCGTGGGGGCGCGTGGGATGTCTTCCGGCAGCGTAAAATTCACGGAAAAATTTCTAAAAATTATTTTGAGCGATTTCGAGATACTTACAAAGACCGGTTCAATTTTTTGAACGGCGGAGAGCTCGATTTCAAAATCGGAAACTTTGATCGCTTCACCTCCCCACGCGCTGCCATCAACAGAGACCGAGAATAACACCAGCGGACTCAGAACGGCACAAGGAACACGATGGTGTGGGAGGTGTCGTAAACGGAGCAACGATCAGCGATGAATTTAAGATTTTCTCGGTGATTGAGCTAAAAAAAACATCAAGGCTTTGACTTGAAATTCCCGGCGTTTGGCAGCGTTTCGCTTCAATTAATATAAGGGAATTGTTCCTCACTCGATAATGAACACGATGGTGGTTTCAAAACGACGATCGGAATTTAGACGACATCGGGACCGTGGTTGGAAAATGGGCTCTGGGAAGGGAATTTGGGAGCAATTGGTTTCTGATTTTCAGAAACCAATTGCACGTATATATCAACCAAACTTACCAACTTTTCTTGGGTAAATTCAGGGCTTGGTCCCTGAATTTCCTTTAACTCTAAAATAAGCTACAAATTTTTAAAATCTTTCAATTTAGTCCCCAAAATTCACCAAATTACTTAATTAAAAACCTCAAATTACAATTATATTTTTTTTCAAATTTCCGGGTTGTTACAATTCTCCCCCTCTACAAGAAATTTCGTCCTCGAAATTTACCTTATGCAAATAGATAAGGAAATTGAGCCTTCATTGACTCCAATGTCTCCTAAGTAGCTTCTGAGGGACTACAATTACTCCACTGAACTTTTACCATTGGAATACGTCTATTCTGAAGAACTCGCTCATCCTTCTCTAAAACCTGAACAGGCTCCTCCTCATATGACAAATCAGGTCTCGGCTCTACCTCATCAACTGGAATGATGTGATCTGGATCTGGACGGTATCGCCTCAACATAGACACATGAAAAACATCATGAATACGACTGAGCTGGGGAGACAGCTCCAGCTGATAAGCAACAGGTCCAACTTTCTTCAGAATACGATACGGCCCAATAAATCTCGGACTTAGTTTACCTTTAAGTCCAAATCTCAATACCTTCTTCCATGGAGATACTTTAAGAAAAACCTGATCTCCAACCTCAAACTCGATATCCTTATGTCGCTTATCTGCGTATGATTTTTGCCTATAGAATGCCTCTTTTAAGCAATCACGGATCAATTTAACAGTATCTTTAGTCTCTCGAACCAAGTCTGGACCCAAAATTTTTCTATCATGCAACTCTGTCCAACATATAGGAGTACGACATCTACGTCCATTCAGATCCTCGTACGGTGCCATACGAATACTTGTCTGGTAACTATTATTGTAAGCAAACTCAGCTAATGGCAAGAAATCTTCCCAACTACCACGAAAATCAATCACACAACCCCGTAACATATCCTCCAACACCTGAATTACTCGCTCAAACTGTCCATCAGTCTGAGGATGAAAAGATGTACTGAAATTCAAACGAGTACCCAAAGCCTCGTGCAAAGCCTTCTAAAACCTGGAAGTGAACCTCGGATCTCGATCAGATATGATAGAAAACGGAACACCATGAAGTCTAACGATCTTAGAAATGTACAACTTAGCCAGTTTGTCCAGAGAATAATTAATCCGGATAGGGATAAAGTGCGCTGATTTAGTGAGTCGATTAATAATCACCCAAATAGAATCCTTTTTAGAAGGAGTCAGAGGAAAACCAGTAACGAAGTCCATCGTAATGCGCTCCCATTTCCACTCAGGAATCTTAATTGACTGTAAATATCCAGATGGATGCTGGTGTTCTACTTTAACCTGCTGACAATTCAAACACCTCGCCACAAAATCTGAAATATTCTTTTTCATACCAGTCCAAAAGTAACACTCCTTGAGATTATTGTACATTTTGTCCCCACCAGGATGCATAGTATAAGGACTACTATGAGCCTCCTAAAGAATAACCTATCTCAATTCATCATCTTTAGGAACGCAGTAACGACTGTGAAAACACAAAATACCATCCTGATCCACAGTATACTCTAAACTCGATCCTTGTTTAATTTGCTCAATAATGGAAAGCAATGAGCTATCCTGAAGTTGTTTGGTCTTAATCTCCTCGGTCAAAGTAGGTTTAACCTGCAACTCTGCTAACGGACTATTATCATCAAATAGACTCAAGTTGGCGAATAAGGCTCTGAGATATGATATCGCCTTATGGCTCAAGGCGTCTTCCACTACATTAGCCTTCCCTGGATGATATTCTATCTCTAAATCATAGTCCTTTAGAAGCTCCAACCAGCAACGCTGTCTCAAATTCAATTCTTTCTGAGTAAGGAGATATTTCAGACTTTTATGATAAGTATAAATATAACACTTTTCTCCGTATAGGTAGTGTCTCCAGATCTTTAAAGAAAAAACTATGGCAGCTAACTCCATATCGTGAATAGGATAGCTACGCTCATGCGGCTTTAATTGACGTGAAGCATAAGCGACAACATTCCTATCTTGCATCAAAACACAGCCTAATCCAGAGTGAGAAGCATCACTGTAGACAGAAAAATCTTTCCCAGATTCAGGCTGAATCAGTACTGGGGCTTGAGTTAGAACAGTCTTTAGTTTCTCAAACCTAGCTTGTTGGTTCTCAGACCAGACAAATGGAACATCTTTCCTCAATAGTTTCGTTAGAGGAGCTGCAATAAGGGAGAACCCCTCAACGAAACGACGGTAGTAACCAACTAAGCCCAAGAAACTACGAATCTCAGAAACGTTCATGGGTTGCTTCCAGTTCAAAATAGCCTCCACTTTGCTTGGATCCACCCGAATACCATCAGCAGAAACGATATGTCCAAGAAAAGTCACTTCGCTGAGCCAGAACTCACACTTGCTCAACTTAGCGAATAGCTTATTCTCCCTTAGAGTCTGTAGAACAATCTTTAAATGCTCCTCATATTCTTCTTCACTTCTAGAATACACCAGTATGTCATCAATGAACACAACAACAAACTGGTCCAAATAAGGTCGAAACACCCTATGCATCAGATCCATAAATGTAGCAGGGGCATTTGTCAACCCGAATGACATTACTAAAACTCATAATGCCAATACCGTGACAGAAAGCAGTCTTCGAAATATCCGAGTCTTTCACTTTGAGTTGATAATAACCAGACCTCAAGTCTATTTTTGAAAAGATAAAAGCCCCTCGAAATTGGTCAAATAGATCATCGATTCTGGGCAAAAGATATTTGTTTTTAAACTTGAGCTTGTTCAGTTTCCTATAATCGATACAAAGTCTCAATGTCCCATCTTTCTTTTTGACAAAAGAGAACTAGGGCTCCTCACGGTGATACACTGGGTCGGATAAATCCCCTGTCCAACAACTCCTGCAGTTCGACTTTCAATTCCTTAAGCTCCTTTGGGGCCATACGATAAGGAGCCATTGAAATTGGAGTGGAACCAGAATAGACTTCAATTTCAAACTCAACCTCTCTATCCGGAGGTAATCCAGGTAACTCCCCGGGAAAAACATCGGGAAATTCTTTGACAATCCGGATGCCTTCAATATCAGATTGAGAACTCCTAGTATCCAATATATAAGTAAGAAACGCCTCGAAACCTTTCCTGATCATCTTCTCAGCTACCAAGGTAGATACAACATTCGTCAGAAATCCACGGTGCTCCCCAATCATTACAATCTTTCGATTATCCGGGGTCTTCAGAACAGCTCTCTTAGTCTCAAAATCAATATTTACTCGATGTTTGTCCAACCAATCTACGCGGAGAATCAAACTCTTCAAAAGGTAACTCTATCAGGTCAGCCAGAAAAATCTCTCCATTGATCTCAATAGGGCACTCTCTATAAATACGATCCAACACAATGGACTTGCCTAAGGGACTATGAACTATCACCGAATGCTCAGTATTCTCAACAGGAATATTTAGACCCTCAGTAATAGAATGTGATACATAGGAATTGGTAGAGCCACTATCAAACAATGCAAAGTATGGAACTGAATGAATAGTAATAGTACCTGCAGTCACATTAGGCTCATCACGATCTTGTCAAAGTCTGGCAGTGTAAACCAATGCAGGTTGTCTGGCCTCAGATCTGACTAGACCCCTTCTCTGAGATGCTCGGCCTCTATTAGCCGATCCAGGTGCTCTCTCTTGAGTACGGCCCCCTGCTGGAGTCTGAACTTTACTATGAGAACTAGCGGGAGCACGAGCTGGCGTCTGAACTGAAAGATTTCGCTCTGGACAGTCCTTCATGAAATGGTCACCGGAACCACATCTAAAACATGTCCCCAATTTCAGCCTACACTTACCATAATGACATCTTCCACAGTGCACACGTGTCGGTATAGGTTGCAGCCCAGAAGATCCACCATGTCTAGAAGGATGTATGGCTGAAGAACCGGATGCCACAGGCCTGACACTTGCACCACCTCTCTGAAATGATTCACCCCTGCCTCTCTTGTTGGGGTGTGCAGAAGAATCTACAGAACCAGAAGGCCTCCTGAATCGGGTTTGAGCTCGATCACTATCTCTCTTGTGCTCCATACCAGTCGCTCTATTTCCTCAGTAGTCTTGGCTATATCAACCAAAGCATCAAAATTCCTCTCTCGGTGGGTAGAGACTCGACTCTTGATCTCATACCTGAGTCTATTCTCGAACCTCAAGCATCGATCTGTCTCCGTGTCAACAAGTCTAGGAGCATAACGGCTCAATCGGATAAACTCCACCTCGTAATCCATAATAGACATATTACCCTGCTCCATATTCTGAAACTCCTGGCATCGCTCCTGTAGATATCTCTCCCCAATATAGCGACTCCAAAAACGTGTCTTAAAAAGATCTCATGTTAATTGGTTTCTCAGGATACTACCAGAAATCGATTGCCACCATCTGAAGCTCTCTGTTTTCAACATAGTTAGGACCCCTTTCAACTTCTGCTCAGGTCTAAGATCCATCTCATCCTTAATCCTCTCTGTGTCCTCTAACCAATACTCAGCGTCTGTCGGAGGTCCACCAGTAATATCCTCGAATGGAACTACACCAGCAGCTACCAAGGAATTTGAAATCTCAACCGCAATCATATTACTAGAGGCTATAGCAGCTCTCTTAAACATGTGGAAGATAACTCTATTAATGGCGTCTTCATTCATCTCAGTATCCTCATCTTCAGTGATGGGAGGGTCTCTCACAGGATTAAACTGATCATCATGAGAAAGAGTCGGATCTACTTGCGGAACAGGAGGATCACGTGGTGACATCGGATCATTTATCGTAACAGAAGGTCGAGTGACTCATCCTCGAGCACAGCCACGTCCTGTCATACATCCTCTAGCAGCACTCATCATTGGATCTATAAGGCTCTACAGAAAGAATTTGAAACATATGTCAGATTAGCATCAGGGATCTCGAGAAAATTTTAAATCATAAAATAAGGTGACATTTTTTTCTTCAAAATTTATTAAAAATCCAAAATTTAGGACCCATATACAGTCCGAGTGTTTAAAACCGAAAGCTCTGATACCACCAAATGTAACCCCCCATACTCGGTCTGTAAGTTAGACCCAAACCTAAGTGGTCACATGTCCCATTCAGAGGTTTTTTTTTCTTACAATACATTATATTAATAATACAAATATATCAAAAACGATAGCAAATACATGTCACCAGATACAACGGAAAACATGTAGAGATATATGTTCGTACAAAATAAGTAGTTGATCTCCCCTGATGCCAAATCTGCTAGCTTATGGTATGCTGTTATCTGAAAAAGGGTAAAAACTATAGAATGAACTAAAAAGCCCAGTTTGCCCCATACAGTGTATAACACATACATAACAAAATAATTCAGATAAGATAAAATAATTTATCAAATATATTTTAATAATATGCACACTACACCTATCCAATCACCAAAATGTGTAGGTTCACCCGAACCGTACACCACCTATACACCAGTAAGGATTAACCTGTGCACAAAGCAGAGGAGCCTAGGAAAACTGTAAGGTTTATCCTTGCACACAACAAAGGGACCTAGGAAACTGTAAGGCTTACCATTGCACACAGCAAAGGGACATGGTAAACTGTAAGGCTTACCTTCGCACACAGCAAAGGGACCTGGGAAACTATAAGTCTTAACTTCGCACACAGCAAAGGGACCTGATAATACTTCCTACAATCGTACCCCCAATGACAAAAATAAACATGTATGCATTGGAGTAAAAACGGTAATTAATCCATTAAATATGGAAATGTTCCATATTTAGAACTATAAACCATATAAAAAATTATACGGTAAATCAAACATTTAATAAACATTATTTAAAATACCGGATATTTCTTCATAAAATATATTATATTCTCATAATATAAACCAATTCAGATATATAGTTTAAAACTGTAAGATAACACTGTCAGGAAACACACCTGTAACAGTCTGAGAAATCGGATAGGGAAGCTTATTACTGGTTTTGTCGATCATGCTCTACTGTAGTGCTAGATCCTACGAATTGGAAAAAAATCCATATTGGAAACCTAATATAAATAATCTAAAAATTATTTAAATAATATACGGAAAACTACGGGTAATTCTCGTAGTACGTGGTTCAGGCTGATCTAACGAACGGAAAACACCGGACCTAATTTATCCTTGCTCAGGTGAAACACGAGTACCTTCATAAAATATTTTTATTGAATCAATTCCTTAACCAAATCTCAATTAAATAATAAAAATATTAAAATATTAAGTCTTTTGGGTTTACAAGCTCAATTCGGGAATTTCGGGTCAGAATTTGGCAAAACGGACTTCGGAATCAGATTCAGGACGATGTAAAACATAAAGTATGACTTTCCAAAAATTTGAATTCTTGGTCAAAATCAAAGTCAACTAGTTTGACTGACGATTCGGAGACTTTCGGGTTTGAATTTTGTAAAACCGACCCCAAAAACGGATTCGGAACGTCGACAAATGACAGGATAGGTATTCTCGAAAAAGATTAACGGTTGTTTAATGGCCGGTCAATGTTCTGGTCAAATGAGGTTAACAAACTGTCAAACATTTTACAAAATAGCACCCTTTTTAAAATAATTACCTAAACAACACATTTTTTAATTAAATTCCCAAAATAGCACTTTTTCAAATTAAATTCCCAAATAAGCACCCTTTTTGAACTAATTCCCAAAATAGCACCTATTTCGAATTAATTCCTAAAATAGCACCCATTTCAACGGTCAACGGTTAACGAGTCGGGTCGGTTAACGGGTCTGGTCGGAACCGGTCAAACCGGTCAAACCAGTTATAAACCGGTCAAACCGGTCATTTCGACCTTCCCCACGCGCAGTGGGGGCGCGTGGGACGTCTTCCGGCAGCGTAAAATTCACTGAAAATTTTCTAAAAATTATTTTGAGCGATTTCGAGATACTTACAAAGACCGATTCAAATTTTTGAATGGCGGAGAGCTCGATTTCATTAAATCGGAAACTTTGATCGCTCCACCTCCCCACGCGCCGCCGTCGACTGAGACCGAGAATAACACCGGCGGACTCAGAACGGCACAAGAAACACGATGGTGCGGGAGGTGTCGTAAACGGAGCAACGATCGGCGATGAATTTAATATTTTCTCGGTGATTGAGCTAAAAAAACGTAGAGGCTTTGACTTAAAATTCTCGGCATTTGGCAGCGTTTCACTTCAATTAATTTAAGGGAATTGTTCCTCAATCGATAACGAACACGATGGTGGTTTCAAAACGACGATCGGAATTCGGACGGCATCGGGATCGTGGTTGGAAAATGGGCTCTGGGAAGGGAATTTGTGAGCAATTGGTTTCTGATTTTCAGAAACCAATTGCACATATATATCAACCAAACTTACCAACTTTTCTTGGGTAAATTCAGGGCTTGGTCCCTGAATTTCCTTTAACTCTAAAATAAGCTACAAATTTTTAAAATCTTTCAATTTAGTCCCCAAATTTCACCAAATTACTTAATTAAAAACCTCAAATTACAATTATATATATTTTTTTCAAATTTTCGGGTTGTTACAAGCTATGTTACCAAGAAAGCTATCATTTATATAGGTAGAGCTAAATGACATGGGTATGAGAGGCATTGTAAAAAAGACAACGTTCTATATTCTAGCTTAATTGCATTAAATGTTATTTATTACACGAAAAACGTTATAATTTAAAAACATGCAATTAACCACCATTTTTTACCCTTATGGAATTACTTGAGCTATAGAATTGGGTCAAGCAAGGGAACTTACATCTTGCATTTGATTCTCTATAAAAACGTGTTAAGGAAAATTATGTCCACAATAAACTACAAACACTTTACTAAGGGAATACAGTGATTGAAATAAATATATTAGTAATCTTGATTTAATATCACATAGCTTTGGTTATTAATTTTAGATTTTTAATAATATTTTCGAAGCAATTTAAGTAAAGCTAAAACTAAAAACTTTATACTTCTTACTAGAATTAGTAATGGATAAGTATCAGCAAACATAAATAATCACTTTAGGGCCCGAATTCTTTAAAAGATGCAACAAAATTTTTAAAAATGATATGAATCATAAAATCAAATATATTTATTATTTTTAGAAAGAATTTTAAAACATAGCATATTTTCTTTATTAAAACTATAATATGAGGTTTAAAATTTAAACTAATTCATTTTGAATAGTGAACGATAATTCAACCTAAGAGGAATTGACTCGGACTGTCAATTTAGCTTTTATGAATCAAATACTATATTCCTATAGATGTTTTTATCAATACTAAATGTACAAACAATTTTTGTTTTCGTATAACTTAACTTTTTTATTATAAGGATAAGATGAGCAATATACCATCGTTACATTCCTACGTGCTTTACTAATCTTGTCCTCCAATTATATTGAGAATTATTATTTCCATTTTGTCGTATAAGAATAAAATAAATTTACATAATAGAAAAACATCAACTAGTAAATCTATTTTTTGTTTTTAAAATCTCTATTTCTTTATTACACCGTGCTTAACTTGCATCATGTGAATTGAAACACCAACTGTATATTTTTTAATAAATACTAAACACAAAATTTGAAACTACTGATGGTCTAAAAAGTAATTCTATTATGTATAAATCATTATATCATGAGCAAAATTTGTTTATAAAAAATGTGTTTATTAAAATAAATAAAAGCTACAAACGTCTTGAATTTCAATAATATGGAAATAAGTTGTTATGATCATCCTTATTTAAAGTTTTTATGTATTTAAAATGATTCTCTCTTACTAAGGAACAAAAAAATAATATAAATTAAAAAATAGATTCTTTTTCTTTCATAACGAAACTATGATTGAATCAAAATGTATAGTTGACTTCAAGTTGTTTTGAAAAAAACAATTTTTGTAAATAGAGAATATTTAAATTTTAATATTGATCAACAAATAATAGTACCAATAACTAGTCAATATTCTTAATTTGTGAAAATGATACCTCAATATTACAACATATTTAATATTCTAGGCTGGGGTTATTTAAATTTCTCACCATTTCATCGAATTACTAATTCAGTTTATACGAATAAATCAAAAACATATAAACTTGATATTTGTGGAAATAAAAATCACACAATAAAAACTTCAATACTCAACTTGGAATGGTTTATAGTTTCTATTGCAAATGTATAAGATATTGCTTATGGCCACATAGAGATGTTGTTGACATATAAATATTATTTTATTAAGTAAAAGTTTCAACATAACCATTTTATTCTTTTTTACAGTTGGAAATATGCTCTAGCTTGGCATGAATTAAATTAAACTTTACTTTGTAAGTTCATGGAACTATATCGAAGACAAAAGTGCATATTTGATGTTTTTATGTCTTATAGTTCTAATCCTTTGTTAATTGAAGCAAGTGAATATATTTAAATGGACGGTGAGGGTGAATGGGTTAATTGGAGGTAGTCATTCCAAATCCTAACACTCTTTTTCATGATTGTCTTCGACTTCACGTATTTGACTACATGATTTTCAAGGGTCATCTTTACCAATGCCAAGTGGCACACTTTTCCTAAAATAAGGAGTTCATTGCAACACTTGATAGAAAAGCTCCCCTTTTCGAATATACCATTGAAAACTTCCATGACGCAAGGCATACCCATTTTATCTTTACAATTATTCTCCTTAATTATCCGATCATTCTTGTTTACGGCTATCACTACACCGATCGTTATGAACAAAACCCCTAGGAAAGAAAAAGTATATAGGCTTGTCATGTTGTCTTAAGAATGGTATTGTTTCTTTAGTGTGGCTCGCAAGATTAATTTCGAACGAGGTATGTTACCAAGAAAACTATAATTTATAGGTAGAGCTAAACGACATGGGTATGAGAGGTATTGTAAAAAGGAAAACGTTCTATATTCTAGCTTAATTGCATTAAATGTTATATATTACACGAAAATGTTATAATTTAAAAACATGCATTTAACCACCATTTGTTTATCCTTATGGAATTACTTGAGCTATAATATTGGGTGAACCAATGGCATTTACATCTTGCATTTGATTCTCTATAAAAACGTGTTAAGGAAAATTATGTCCACAACAAACTAGGAACACTTTACTAAGGGAATATAGTGATTGAAAAACAAAATATTAGTAATCTTGATTTAATAGCACATAGCTTTGATTATGGATTTTAGATTTTTAATAATATTCTCGAAGCAATTTAAGTGAAGACAAAACTAAAAACTTTCTACTTTAGGGCCCGAGTTCTTTAAAAGATGCAACACAATTTTTAAAAACGATGTGAAGCATAAAATCAAATATATTTATTATTTTTAGAAAGATTTTTAAAACTTAGCATATTTTCCTTATTAAAACTATAGTATGAGGTTTAAAATTTAAAACTAATTCATTTTGAATAGTGAACAAAACTTTAACATAAGAGGAATTGGCTCAGACTGTCAATTTAGCTTTTACGAATCAAATTCTATATTCCTATTGATATTTTTATCGTTACTAAATGTACAAACAATTTTTGTTTTCGTATAACTTAACTTTTTTATTATAAGGATAAGATGAGAAGTATATCATCGTTACATTCCTAAGTACTTTACTAATCTTGTCCTCCAATTATATTGAGAATTATTATTATCATTTTGTCGTATAAGAAAAAAATTAATTGACATAATAGAAAATCATCAACTAGTAAATCTATTTTTAGTTTTTAAAATTTCTATTTCTTTAATACACCGTGCTTAACTTGCATCATGTGAATTGAAACATTTACCTTAAACAATTATTTTGAATTTTCAATTGTTTCAATGATCCTTTATTATGTTATTCACATGTCTTATATTGATTAATCATCTGAAAAATCTTTTAAAATAATAAACACCAGTTGTAAATTTTTTTAATAAGTACGAAACACAAAATTTGAAACTACTGATGGTCTAAACAGTAATTCTATTATGTATAAATCATTATATTACAAGCAAAATTTATTTATAAAAAATGTGTTTATTAAAACAAATAAAAGCTACAAACGTCTTGAATTTCAATAATATGGAAATAAGTTGCTATGATCATCCTTATTTCAAGTTTTTATGTATTTCAAATGATCCTTTCTTTCTAAGGAACACAAAAATAATATAAATTAAAAATTAGATTCTTTTTCATTCATAACGAAACTATGATTGAATCAAAATGTATAGTTGACTTAAAGTTGTTTTGAAAAAAACAATTTTTGTAAATAGAGAATATTTAAATTTTAATATTGATCAACAAATAATAGTAACAATAATTTGTGACAACATATTTAAAATTCTAGGCTAGGGGTTATTTAAATTTCTCACAATATTACACCATTTTATAAAGTGCATGAAATTCAATGGCTAAACTCTTGATTTACCCATTTTTATTTTGGAGAGAATTATAAAACCCATTTCCCGTGAGTTTCTATAGATGATCCCCTATTTCCCTCTCCTGTTGACCCTCTTTTGATCTCTGGTCTACTCACCGTCCGACCACCGTTTGATGAATTGAAACCACCATCGTGTTCATTGTCGACCGATGAACAAAACCCCTCAAACCTTTCGTTGTGAATGGTTGTCGTTCATTGTTAATTTTAGTCGGAAGTATCGTCGATTTTAACTCAGTTTTTGTTGGTTTTCTATCAATTCACATCGATCCTGTTACCCGTTTTCGACACCTCCCACACCATCGTGTTTCTTGCATCGTTCCGAGTCCACCGGTGTCCTCTGTGTCTCCGGCGTCATCAGCACGAGGAGGGGTGAGGAAGTCAAAGTTTTCGATGTTTCAGACTTGAGCTCTCCGCCATTCAAATTTTTGAGCCGAGCTTAGTAAGTGTCTCAAAATGCCTTAGAATAATTTTTAGAAATTTTTTGGGGATTTTTCGGACACCGTAACACTGTTCACGCGCCACCCCTAAGAGTGGGCTTCGTCTGGTCCGATCCGACCCGACTGACCGACCCGACTCGTTGACCACCGTTGACTAGAACTTTGACTGGCGTTGATCAGAAATTAAACGGCCGTTGACTTTTTCCGAGTACACCTATCTTGACATTTTTTGATGTCCTTAATATGTTTTTGGGGTCCCTTTCACCAAATTCAAACCTGGTAAGTTGTGTTTCACTAATTTATCATCCGATTCGATCCATTTTTCAAAATTAAGCCCCGATTTTGATGAAATTTCTATTGTTATGTATTTGAGGAATTATATGAAGTTGTATTAAAGATCGAGGGTGTTCGAATGGATTTTAAGTGGTCGATCAGTATGGCGTGAAAATCAAGGTAATACATTACTACCTCTTTATGCTTTATAGAACTTGTTGATAATGGATAAATGCGTAGATATATATATGTGATTGGTCTATTATGCCTGTTTGATTATGGATGCATTTGAACCGGATACGGTTTAAGTAATAAATTATGAAAATACCCTTATGTTGTATAATGACAAGAATTATCCCTGGAATTTGATTAATAAATCTGAAAAGGTATATTGATATGATAAAATTATAGATGTGCATAAGTAATGCTAGTTTTGCTTAGAAAATTCGGATAATAGGTTTTTAACCCCAAGAGGGTTTGTGTAAGATACTAGAAGTCTGTTAATGAATCATTTCAAGATTAGAGAATGTTCGGGAAAGCAATTGACCATAGGATCTCTAAATTATAATTATTTTCGTTAAGAGTTAATATCGAAATTATATGGTTAAGAAATTACAAAATTGCCATTGAGAGGGAAAAATAGCCCAAATTGACCCTGAATGAAAAAGTACTCAATAAATCATGCATAAATCGATGAATTACTAGTTTCATCGTTAAGTTATACATTTATACAAAAAATTTCTGATAATCCGTAAATCTCCGAGTTATGAGTAAGTACATGAAGAATAATTTATCGATGGTTCTCTTTTGACAGAATTGTTCGAAATGACTGAAATAAATGATAAGTTTGAATTTGATAATAAGATCGGATGGAAGGAAATGATTGTAATACACTAGATCTATAAAATGAACAAAATACCCCTGGAATGGATGTAACCCTCTCAGATCAATGCGGGTAACCCGATCCGATATGGGTTGTCACATTAGGGCCACCAGAGAGACCCACTGTAAATATAATAGAAAATTTAAAACTTTTATTAAAACATGTAACTTATAAAATGATTTATCAATATGCATAAACAAAACAGATTTTTAGACTCGTATATAAAATAAAATACAATTACATACCCCCTAATCACATGTACCATACTCTGCAAATAATTCCTGATTGGTTTAGATATCTACAAATTTTTAGGCTGAACGAAGATCCTATTGATATTTCAGGTAGTAAAAGACAGTGAACTTTCAATTCAGAGAAATATTTCGGATGACTGGGTTCATGAGATCAGAATAGGTTATCTAATGTGTTCCCATAAAACCAGTAAAAAGAAACAAATCTTTTTAAATATATTTTTACCCCATCATTTCATAATTTGTTTGTGTAGGTTCCCCATAACCATACACCCAACTCACACAACCTGTAAGGCCCTGAGCATAAAGCTGAGGAACCTGCATAAATACTTCCTCCAACATTACCCCCCTTAAATAAAACATTTTTCTTTCGATAAACGGAGATATCAAATATCAAAACAGAATTCAGATCAGATATCAGAACATAATCCAGATTAGAAATCAGAATAGAATCTAAGTCAGGTATCAGAACAGAATTCAAATTGGAAATCAAATAAAACATTCATGTAATTAGGGAACACATTAGAGTTTTCAGAGGTTATTTAGAGATACTGGATAATCTTATTGGGCAGAGAAACATGGATCTTCAGTATACCGATAGAATACCAAAAGGTATAATCACAATTGGAAGAGTTCATTAACTGACAAAATCATCAGTTATTCAGAATGTGAATTGAGCTGATAAGGAAGAAATGAAGGTTTAGGACCTTTACAATCTATGTCGATTAATCAGATTATCGAACAACTCCAGATGAATAGCTCCCATAACTAATACTTATCAACTTTTTAATTCATTAACCTTTCAGGGTATTTACTATTTAATGCCAAATATTCTTATCCATAGATCATCTTCTGAGTCGTCACTGAATAGATCTTAAGTAGAAGAACATATATTCTAATGGTCTTTATTTCATTTCCATGACTATACCAAGAAATGTTGACGTACTTGATTTGTGGTTCATAATCCATAAGGATGAAACATCACGTAAGTTCATCCGAGTTTTCAGGCTTATTCCAATCTCGTACTTAATCCTCAGTCCTTGAGGTTATCTAGTTCATTTAGCAGCCAAGTCTATTTAAGTTACTTCGGGATTTTCTAGAGTAATTCAGACGTTTCTGAATTTCAGATATATATTGTACTTCTGTTCAATTCAATTTGGTCTTCGTGGTCGATTTATCGAACAAATATCCAATTCTTAGTACTAAATGCGATCTAGAGTTAAGTTGAGTTGAATACTTCCAAAATTATCATCGAGCCAAACTTGAGAAGACGAACACACATTCAAGTGATACCTATGTTGTTCAGGTACTGACATATCATTAGTGTTGGTCAACTCACGTAAGCTTAATTCCATAAATTTTAAGGGTAGTTCAACACCCATGTTTATTTGGATTCCTTAATTAATCCAAGACATTTTCTTAATCTAGTCCATAAGGGCATTTTGGTCATTTTGGTGCTCATTGTTTTTCCATTAATTTTAAAGCTTGAGGATATCCATTTATTCCTTGGCTTGGTGATGTTCTTTAGTTATTTCCATTACAGGGATATTTTGCTTATTTTACTGATCCAACATATTTCAATCATTTCATTCCTCCTGATCTTATTATTTAATTCAAACGTATCATCTTTTCCAGTCCTTTCGAACAATTTTGACAAAAGAGCACCCTCGAAATTTATTCTTAACTCGTAGATTTTCAAGTCAATTGCCTTCTCAGATGTTACTAACAGGTTATCTGGAATTTTTCTGTAAAAAGACATGATCTTAACAATTAAATCCAAAATTTATCGAGTTAAGTATGAATCCTCAAAGTACTTTCTCATTCAGGGTCAACTCGGACTATTTTTACCTCTCAATGGCATTTTCGTAATTTCTTAACTAGATAAGTTCAGTATTAACTCTTAACGAACATACTTATAATTTAGAGATCCTATGGTTTATTGCTTCCCTGAACATTCTCTGATCTTGAAATGATTCCTTAACAAACTTCTAGTATCTTGCGTAAACCATCTTGGGGTTAAAAATCGGTTATCCAAATTTCCTAAGCAAAACTAGTATTTCTATGCACATCAATAATTTCATCAGATCAATATGTCTTTACAACTTCTTATCCAACTTCTATGGTTAATTCTTGTCTTTTTACAACATAAGGGTATTTTTATAATTTTACCTAATTGAAGAATTCTCATAATTTATCGCTTAAAACATATTCAATTCAAATCCATCCATAAACAAACATGTATAATAGTCCAATCATATACATCCATGGATTTTTCCATTTTCAACATGTTATATAAAGCATAAAGAGTTAGTAATGTATTACCTCGATTTCTATGCCATACTGATTGACCATAAAAATTATATTCGAACACCCCCAATCTTAAAATCAACTTCCAATAATTCCTCAGGTACATATCAACAAAAATTACATCAGAAACGGAGCTTAATTGTAAAAAATGGATCGAATCGAGTAATAAATCGGTGAAAAAAAAATTACCGGGTTTGAATTTGGCGAAACGGACTTTGGATTTGAATTCAGGACGTCGAAAAACATAAAATATGACTTTTTTGAAAATTTTGACTTTCTAGTCAAAGTCAACGGGTTTGACAGACAATTTTGAGGTTTTTGGGTCCGAATTTTAAAAAACGGATAGCAGAATAAGACTCAGAACACCGAAAAACGTCAGGATACTTATACCCGGAAAAAGTCAACGGTCGTTTAATGCCCGGTCAACATCGGTCAAAGTTCTGGTCAACGGTAGTCAACGCCAGTCAACGGGGTCAACGGTCAACGCTGGTCAACGGGTCAATGGTTTTACACAAATATCACCCTGACAAAAATTAATTACATATTAGGCAGTATTTCAAAAATATTTACAAAACTAGCACCCGAGTTTTTTTTCTTTCTGTTTACTTGCGGCCAAAACTTCCCCACGCGCAGAGGGCAGTGCGTGGGCCGCGTGTGGCGTCATGGGGTGTCCAAAAATTCCCAAAAATTTCTTAAAATTATTTTAAATCATTTTGAGACACTTACCAAGCTCGGTTCACAATTTTGAATTGCGTAGAGCCCGATTCGAAAACATTGAAAACTTTGACTTTCTCACCCCTCCACGCACCGATAATGACGGAGACATGGAGATCATCGGTGGACTCGGAATGATGCAAGGAACACTATGGTGTGGGAGGTGTCGAAAACAGATGGGCGGATTGGCATGAATCGACGAAAAACCAACAAAAATTGAGTTAAAACCGATGATAGTTCCGATTAAAATTAACGACAAACGATGATGATTTACGACAAGAGGTTTGAGGGGTTTTGTTCATCGATCGAAAATGAACACGATGGCGGTTTCGGTTCATCAAACGGAGGTCAGACGGTGAGTAGATCGAAGACCAAAGTCGTTGACCAGGGAGAGGAAAAATGAGAATTTTTCTGCAGAAATACACGAGGAAAGACACTTATAATTGTCTCTAAAATAAAAATGGTTAAACTATGAGTTTAGCCACTAAATTTCCTACAATTTATAAAATGGTCTGTGTAACCCCCTCAGACCGATGCGGGTAGCCCGATCCAATCTGGAGTGTCACATTAGTGTCACAAGAGCGACCCACCGTAAAAAAAATGGAAAATTTAAAACTTTTCTTAAAACATGTAAAATCATAAAATGATTTGTTATTATTCAGAAATAAAACAGGTTTTTCAAACTTAGCTATAAAACAAAATACAATCTACATCCCCCCTAATCACATGTACCATCCTCTGAATGAAACGCCATAAGAACTCTCTTATAGATGTCATTGGCTGCACTGGTACAATTCTTTTAACCTGCAATAGTGATTAATAGAGTGAGCTTTGGAATGCTCAGTAATACAGAACTACCACATGATGCTATAGGACATGCAAATAAATGGAAAGCCATATAATTTCCTTATTGAATCAGACGTATACTGGTTTTCGGGATAATCTAGGGTTCCACTGGTAGTTCATAGAGTAAAATCCACGAAGATCACAGTTCATAGGAACCATTCAAAGTATGACATTTTCAGGAGATCGAATAGAATGTCTAGTGTGTTTCAATCAAAACCAGTGAAAAGATATAAATATTTTAAAACCATAGTTGAACCCCTAACCAAACTCCATTATGCAGTTCCCCAGAACTGCATCCATAGGGCTTGCCCTCAGCACACAGCAAAAGGGGAGCCAACCTAAGGATATACCTTGGGTCCTATGGGCCTACCCAAAGATATCCTTAGATCTGTAGGGTTACCTTAAGCACACAAAAAAAGGGAACCAACCTAAGGATATACCTTGGGTCTACCCAAGGACATCCTTAGATCCGTAGGGTTAGCTTAAGCACACAACAAAAGGGAACCAACCTAAGGATATGCCTTGGGCCTACCCAAGGGCATCCTTAGATCCGTAGGGTTACTTTATACACACAACAAAGGGAACCAACCTAAGGATATGCCTTGGGCCTACCCAAGATATCCTTAGGTATATAAGGACTTACAGTTGGATCAGGGTTGTGCCTCCAAACTCCAGATTCCTATCTATATAAAAATCCAATAGAAATCAATTTTATCCGTAAATTGTAATACATGGATCATGATCCAATAATATATCATAATCGAGATAATAAAATAAATCATATAACCAATTTCCACCTGCACATAATAAGTAGTCAAATGATTAACCCAAAGGAGTGCATTGGGGCCTGAGAGCCTACCCAGAGATCACCTTAGGTTCGTAAGAAATTTCCAGCTTGATCAGAGTTGTACATCCAGTCTACCCATATAATATCCCAATAAAACTGTTCCATTAGTGACCAGTATATTTCATGGTCCATAAATCAATAACCATAATTTTATTCCAGTGAAAATAGGGAAACCTGATAACATATTTTAGGTAACCATAATTCATAAATCAATAATTTCCATGATTTCATAAATCAGGAAAAATTCATATTTTTCGGTGTAAACCATAATCAAATATCACATACCATGATGCCAGGGTTTATATATAGTAAATCAATGATTTCGTTAAAACTCATTTCAAAACATATAAAATCGTCATGTAGTTCATATGGAACACACTAGAGGATTCAAGTATTCTTCAGAAGCATTTTGTAGTCATCAGTATAAATAACAAGAAATTTCTGCAATTTGATCGAATTCCAGGAATGATATCCTATTGAAGAGAATCGATTACTAACCGATCTAATCAGACATTTAAGGTTGATATTTTAGAATTCTGCTACGTTCTCATGTGCATTAGGAAAACGTTCAGGAATGTCCGGAGTGATTTAAGTTAATAAAGGGGAAACAGAGATTCAAGACATTCACAATCCATGTTGATCGATCGGTTTATCGAACTATTCGAATTGAACAACTCTCAAAACTAATGCATGTTGATAAGTCCATTCAACACCCTTCCAGGGTATTCACTCTTTAATACTAACAATTCTTGTTCATTTATCACCTTTAGAATCATCGCTGAATGGGTCTTCAAAGGGTCTTTATTTCATTTCTATGTTTCAACTATATCAGAAAAATTAGATGTACTTGATTCATGATTCATGATTCATGACCCATAAGGACAATTCATCATATAAGTTCAACAGTGTTTCCATACTCATCAATCACCTATTTAATACTCAGTCATTGAGGTTACTTAGTTCGTTTAACCATCAAGTCTATCCCGACTACTTCATAGTTTTCCAAATTAATTCAGACGTTTCTGAATTTCAAATACATATTGCATTTCCTTTCAGTTCAATTTAATCATAACCTAGAGTCATTCTAGTATTTGTGGTTGATTTATCTTACAGATATTCATTTCTCACTATCAAAAGTGCTATAGCGTTGAGATGAGCTTAGTACTTATAGAATTATCATCAATTCAAACTTGAGGACATTTAATTTGAATTTAGAAAAATGAAAGGCAAAGATAAAGTATTTGTAGTTCCTATGCCATTCAAGAACTGTTATAGCACTAACATTATTTGACCGGCTTAAGTTGCGTTCTATAACTTTTAAGAGTAGTACAACATCCTTGTTTATTTGAATTTCTTAATTAATCCAAGACATTTAATTAGTTTAGGACATAAGGGCATTTTGGTGCTCAATATTTTTTTATTCATTTCAAAGATTGAGGATATCCATTCATTCCTAGGCTTGATGATATTCTTGAGTCATTTCCATTACAGGGGTAATTTGGTCATTTTACATATCCAGTGTATTTCAATCCTTTCCATCCATATGATCTTATTATTAAATTCAAACTTATTATTTATTTCAGTCATTTTGAACAATTCTGTCAAAAGAACACCATCGATAAATTATTCTTAATGTATTTACTCATAACTTAGAGATTTACCGATTATCAGAAATTTTCTATATAAACGTATAACTTAACGATGAAACTAGTAATTTATCTTTTTAAGCATGACTTCTTAAGTAATTTTCCATTCAGGGTCCATTCAGGTTACTTTTCCGTCTCAAGGGTAATTTTATAATTTCTTAACCTTATAATTTCGGTATTAAAATTCTTAACAAAGATAATTATAATTCAGAGATTCTAGGGTCTCTCTTTTCCAGATAACTTTAAACTTTAAAATATTCCTTTTCAAGCTTCTAGTATCTTGTACAAACCATCTTGGGTTTAGAAATTGGTTATACAGATTTCCTAAGAAAAACTAGTATTTTCCATGCACAACAGTAGTTTCATCATATCAATATGTATTTACAACTTCTTATCCAATTTCCAGGGTCAATTCTTATCTTTTTACAACATAAAGGTATTTTCATAATTTTACCTAATCGAAGTATTCATATAATTTATCATCCAAGTACCTTCAATAAGATAAATTATAATTCACATATTCAGGACTGATCTCTTTATCACTCAATCACAGAACTTGTAATTCAATCGAGTCTTAATTAATTTATCCCTTAAACTGTATTCGGTTCGAATCCATCCATAATCAAACAGACATAATAGACCAATCATATATATATCCATGCATTTATCCCTTATCAACATGTTCCATAAAGCATAAAGAGGTAGTAATGTATTACCTCGATTTTCACGCCATACTGATCGACCATTAAATTCCATTCGAACATCCTCGATCCTTAATTCAACTTCCAATAGTTCCTCAAATACATAATAATATAAATTTCATAAAAACGGGACATAAATCTGAAAAACGAATCAAATCGGATGATAAATCAAGGAAAAACAACTTATCGAGTTTGAATTTGACGAAACAGACTTCGGAATCGGTCTCATGACGCCGAAAAATGTCAGGATAGGTATACCTGGAAAAAGTCAATGGGCGTTCAACGCCGGTTAAAGTTCTGGTCAGCGGTGGTCAAAGCTAGTCAATGATTTTACACAAATATCACCCTAATATAAATTAATTACATATTAGGTAGTATTCTAAAATATTTACAAAACTAGCACCCAAGTTTTGTTTATTTGCGGCCAAGACTTCCCCACGCACATGGGGCACGTGCGGCGTCGTTGGGTGTCAAAAAATTACCTAAAAAATTCCTAAATTTTTTTTAAGGCATTTTGAGACATTTACCAAGCTTGGTTTACAATTTTGAATGGTGGAGAGCTCGATTCTGAAACATCGAAAACTTTGACTTTCTCACCCCTCCACGTGCCGGCGATAACGGAGATACAGAGATCACTGGTGGACTCGGAACGATGCAAGGAACTCGATGGTGCGGGAGGTGTCGAAAATGGATGGCCGGATCAACGTGAATCGACTAAAAACCAATGGAAATTGAGTTAAAAACCGAAGATAATTTCGATTGAAATTAACGACGAACGACGATGATTTACGATGAAAGGTTTGAGGGGTTTTGTTCATCGGTTAACAACGAACACGATGATGGTTTCGGTTCGTAAAACGGAGGCTAGATGGCGATTAGATCGGAGATCAAAAGAGGGCCAAAGGGGGAGGGAAATTTGGAAAATTTTCTGCAGAAACATACGAGAAATGAGTTTATCTTTTCAACATATAAGAAAAATGGTTAAACTATGAGTTTAGCCACTGAATTTCCTATACCTCTTAAAATGGTCACCAACTTTGAAATTTTACAATTTAATCCCAAATTTCTTCCAAATACCAATTAAATCCAATAGTTTAAAATTACTAAAATTTAGCCTCTAAATTGGGATGTTACAATTCTCCCTTCCTTAAAAGAATTTCATCCCCGAAATGCATTCATGTCACAGAAATGCAGAAATAAAACTTACATATGTTCTTTCATACTTTCAAGTAACTTTTATAAAAAATGTGAGTTCTTTACTAATCCTTAACCAGCTGAGCATACATTCTTATCATAATTTTTCCTCATTTCAATAAAAGAATCCAAACGAAAATTTCCTTGAAGAATCAATTCAGCCTTGGTTAAGAAAATAGGCTCATGGAGCTGTAACATATCCAAATTTCATTTCTAGAGTTGGTTAAGAATTTCTCAGATTAGTAACTCTTACATGGCTCGTGTGGTACTTTACAGAATTCAAATAGACGCTACTAGTATTCCTTTATGCAAAGGTAAAGCCTTTACGGATAAAAAAATTGCTTTGCTCATTGTAGATAGGGACTCAACCTTGGAGTTTCAGCTCAGAGAAGTACAATTGTAGTATAGGGGCATGTACTGATCATACATCTTTTTAAATTCGATCGGCCAGTCTATTTGGAAAACTTTTAACTCAAACCTAAGCTCTGATACCACTAAATGTAACCCCCTTAGACCGATGCGGGTAGCCTGATCCGATCTGGAGTGTCACATTAAGGCCACCGGAGCGACCCACTGTAAAAATAACGGAAAATTTGAAAATTTTCTTAAAACATGTAAAATCATAAAATGATATATTATTATTCAGAAATAAAACAGGTGTTTCAAACTCAACTATAAAACAAAATACAATCTACATGCCCCCTAATCACATGTACCATCCTCTGAAAGCAATGCCGGAAGAACTCCCTTATTGATATCAATGGCTTCACTAGTACAATTCTTTTAACCTGCAGTGGTGAGTAATAGAGTGAGCTACAGAAAGCTCAGTAATACAGAATTACCAGGTGATGCTATAGGACATGCTGATAAATGGAAAGCCATATAATTTCCTTATTGAATCAGACGTATACCAGTTTTTGGGATAATCTAGGGTTCCACTGGTAGTTCATCGAGTAAAAGCCATGAATATCACAGTTCATAGGAAGCATTCAAAGTATGACATTTTCAGGAGATCGAATAGAATGCCTAGTGTGTTCCAATCAAAACCAGTGAAAAGGTATAAATCTTTTAAAACCATAGTTGAACCCCCAACCAAACTCCATTATGCATTTCCCCATAATTGCATCCATAGGGCTTGCCCTCAGCACACAGCAAAAGGGGAGCCAACCTAAGGATATACCTTGGGGCCTATGTTCCTACCCAAGGATATCCTTAGATCCGTAGGGTTACCTTAAGCACACAACAAAAAGAGAACCAACCTAAGGATATACATTGGGTCTACCCAAGGACATCCTTAGATCCGTAGGGTTACCTTAAGCACACAACAAAAGGGAACCAACCTTAGCATATTCCTTAAGCCTACCCAAGGGCATCCTTAGATCCGTAGGGTTACCTTATGCACACAACAAAGGGAACCAACCTAAGGATATGCCTTGGGCCTACCCAAGATATCCTTAGGTCCGTAAGGACTTATAGCCGGATCAGGGCTGTGTCTCCATACTCTAGATTCCTATCTATATAAAAATCCAGTAGAAATTAGTTTTATACGTAAATCGTAATACATGGATCGTGATCCAATAATATATCATAACCGAGATAATAAAATAAATTGTATAACCAATTTCCACTTGTACACCATAAGTAGTCAAATTATTAACCCAAAGGAGTGCCTTGGGGCCTGAGAGCCTACCCAAAGATCACCTTAGGTCCATAAGAAATTTCCAGCTTGATCAGAGCTATACCTCTAGTCTACCCATATAATATCCCAATAAAACAGTTCCATTAGTGACTGGTATATTTCATGGTCCATAAATCAATAACCATAATTTTATTCCAATGAAAATAAGGAAACATGATAACACATTTCAGGTAACCATAATTCATAAATCAATAGTTTCCATGATTCCATAAATCAGGGAAAAACATATTTTTCAGTGAAAACCATAATCAGTTATCACATACCATGATGCCATGGTTCATAAACTAGTAAATCAATGATTTCGTTAAAACTCATTTCAAAACATATAAAATCGTCATGTAGTTCATATGAAACACACTATAGGATTCAAGTATTCTTTAGAGATATTTTGTAGTCATCAGTATGGATAACATGAAATTTCTATAATTTGATCAGATTCCAGGAACGGGATCCAATTGAAGAGAATGGATTACTAACCGATCTAATTAGACATTTAAGGATGATATTTTAGAATTCTACTACGTTTTCATGTGCATTAGGAAAACGTTCAGGAATATCTGGAGTGATTTAAGCTAATAAAGGGGAAATGAAGATTCAAGACATTCACAATCCATGTTGATCAATCGGTTTATCGAACTATTCGAATTGAGCAACTCTCAGAACTAAGGCATGTCGATAAGTCCATTCAGTACCCTTCAAGGGTATTCACTCTTTAATACTAAGAATTCTTGTCCATTGATCACCTTTAGAATCATCGCTGAATGGGTCTTCCAATGGTCTTTATTTCATTTCCATGTTTCAACTATATCAGAAAATATAGACGTACTTAATTCATGATTCATAACCAATAAGGACAATTCATCATATAAGTTCAACAATGTTTCCATACTCATCCAATCACCTATTTAATCCTCAGTCATTGAGGTTACTTAGTTCGTTTAACAATCAAGTCTATCCCAGTTACTTCATAGTTTTCTAGATTAATTCAGACGTTTCTGAATTTAAAATACATATTGCATTTCCTTTCAGTTCAATTTAATAATATCCTAGAGTCATTCTGGTATTTATGGTTGATTTATCTTACGGAAATCCATTTCTTACTATTGAAAGTGCTCTAGCTTTGAGCTGAGCTGAGTACTTACAGAATTATCATCAATTCAAACTTGAGGAGACGAAGAAGCATTCAAGTGGTTCCTATTCCATTCAAGTACTGTTATAGCACTAGCATTAGTTGACCGGCTTAAGTTGCGTTCCATAACTTTTAAGAGCAGTAAAACATCCATGTTTATTTGAATTTCTTAATTAATCCAAGACATTTAATTAGTCTAGGACATAAGGGCATTTTGGTTATTTTGGTGCTCAATATTTTTCTATTGATTTCAAAGCTTGAGGATATCCATTCATTCCTAGGCTTGATGATATTCTTGAGTCATTTCCATTACAAGTGTAATTTGGTCATTTTACAGATCTAGTGTATTTCAATCCTTTCCATCCATCTGATCTTATTATTAAATTCAAACTTATCATTTATTTCAGTCATTTCAAACAATTTTGTCAAAACAACACCATCGATAAATTATTCTTCATGTATTTACTCATACCTTGGAGATTTTCTGATTATCAGAAATTTTCTGTATAAACATATAATTTAATGATGAAACTAGTAATTCATCGATTTAAGCATGACTTCATAAGGACTTTTCCATTTAGGGTCAATTCAGGCTACTTTTCCCTCTCAAGGGTAATTTTGTAATTTATTAACCTTATAATTTCGGTATTAAAATTCTTAAAAAGATAATTATAATTCAAAGATTCTAGGGTTTATCTTTTTATCCGATAATCTTTAAACTTTAAAATATTCCTTATCAAACTTCTAGTATATTGTACAAGCCATCTTGGGTTTAGAAATTGGTTATCCATATTTCCTAAGAAAAACTAGTATTTTCCATGCACAACAGTAGTTTCATCATATCAATATGTATTTACAACTTCTTATCCAACTTCCAGGGTAAATTATTGTCTTTTTACAACATAAGGGTATTTTTGTAATTTTACCTAATCGAAGTATTCATATAATTTATCATCCAAGTACCTTTAATAAGATAAATTATAATTCACATATTCATGACTGATCCCTTTATCACTCAATCACAGAACTTGTAATTTAATATAGTCTTAACTAATTTATCACATAAATCGTATTTGGTTCGAATCCATCCATAATCAAACATACATAATAGACCAATCATATATATGTCCATGCATTTATCCCTTATCAACATGTTCCATAACGCATAAAGAGGTATACACGTCAAAAACCAGGACTTAATTCTGAAAAACGGATCAAATCGAATGATAAATCAGGGAAAAAACTTATCGAATTCTAATTTGATGAAACGGACTTCGGAATCGGACTCAGGACGTTGAAAATGTCAGGATAGGTTTATCCAGAAAAAGTCAATAGGTGTTCAACGCCTAGTTAACGCAGGTCAAAGTTCTGGTCAACGGTGGTTAACGCTGGTCAACGCGGTCAATGGTAAACTATTTTACATATATATCACCCTAACAGAAATTAATTACATATTAGGCACCATTCTAAAAATATTTATAAAACTACCACCCAAGTTTTGTTTATCTGCGACAAAGATTTCCCCATGTGCAGAGGGATGCACGTAAGGCGCGTGCGGCGTCGTGGGGTGTCTAAAAATTCCCAAAAAAATTTCTAAAAATTATTTTATGGCATTTTGAGACACTTACCAAGCTCGGTTCACAATTTTGAGCGGTGGAGAGCTCGATTCCGAAACATCAAAAACTTTGACTTTCTCACCCCTCCATACGTCGATGACGACAGAGACACGGAGATCACCGGTGTACTTGGAATGATGAAAGGAACTCGATGGTGCGGGAAGTGTCAAAAACGGATGGTTGGATCAATGTGAATCGATGGAAAACCAACATAAATTGAGTAAAAATCGACTATACTTCCGATTGAAATTAACGACGAACGATGATGATTTACGACAAAAGGTTTGAGGGGTTTTGTTCAACGGTCGACAACGATCATGATGGTGGTTTCGGTTCGTCAAACGAAGGCCGGATGGTGAGTAGATCGGAGATCAAAGGAGGATGAAAGGGGGAGGGAAACTGGGAAAATTTTCTGTAGAAACATACGGGAAATGAGTTTATATTTTCAACATATAAGAAAAATGGTTAAACTATGAGTTTAGCCACTAAATTTCCTGCACCTCTTAAAATGTTCTGCCAACTTTGAAATTTTACAATTTAATCCCCAATTTATTCCAAAATACCAATTAAATCCAATACTTTAAAATTACTAAAATTTAGCCCCTAAGTTGGGATGCTACGGTCTTCCAACTTTGAAAGTTTTCAATTTAATCCTCAATTTTCTTCCCAAAATACCAATTAAATCCGCCACATTATAATTCTAAAATTTAGCACCTAAATTGGGGTATTACAATGGAAATGACCAACAATAACACCAAACCCAAGAATGATTGGATATCCTCGAGCTCTGGAATTAATGGAATAAAACTAAACACCAAAATGACCAAAATACCCTTATGGCCTAGACTAAGTAAATGTTTTAGATTAATTAAGGAATCCAAGTAAATATGAGTGTTGTACTACCCTTAAAAGTTATGGATCGCATATTAAGCCGAGCAACCAATGCTAGTGTTATATCAGATGTCACTTGAATGCGTGTTTATATTCTCAAGTGTGGCTCGATGATAATTTTGGAAGTATTCAGCTCAGCTCAACTCTAGATCGCATTCAGTACTAAGAATTTGATATTTGTTAGACAAATCAACCACGCAGACTAATTTGAACTAAACGAAAGTACTATATGTATCAAAAATTTAGAAACGCCTGAATTACTCTGAAAAACCCCAAAGTAAATGAAATGGACTTGACTGCTAAATGAACTAAGTAACCTCAATGACTGAGGATTAAGTAAGTGATTTGGATAAATCTGGAAACTCTTATGAGTTTACATAGTGTACCATTACTATAGGTATTAAACCACGAATCAAATATATCAGCATTTCTTGATATCATTGAAATGTGGAAATGAAATAAAGACCATTAGAAGATCTATTCAACAATGATTCTGGAGATAATCTATGTATATGCATTTTGGTATTAAAGAGTGAATACCTTGGAAAAACAATGAATTGACCAGTCGACAAGCATCAGTTCAGTAGTTGTTCAACCAGAGTTGTTCAATAATCTGATTAATCGACATAGATTGAATCTTTGTTCTACCTTATCAACTCAAATCACTTTGGTCACATCTGAAAACATAGGAAACACATATGTAAAGGATTTTGAATACACTTCTAATTACGTATAGTTTCCGAAAAATGTCCGAATAAGATATGATCCTGATAAATCACATTCTGAATAATTGATGATTCCGTCAGTTAATGAACTCTTCCCATAGTGATTCTAACTTCCAACTTTCTATCGGTAAACTGAAGATCTGTATTTCTCTACCCAATAATATTATCCAGTATCACTGAATAATATATATAAACACTAGTGTGTTCCCTATTTACATGAATATTTTATCTGATTTTTTATTTGAATTCTATTCTTAATTCTGTTCTGATTTCTGATCTGGATTTTGTACTGATATCTAATCTGAATTCTATTTTGATTTCTGATATCTCCGTTTACTGATAGAAAAATGTTTTAATTGGGAGGTATTGTGGAAGAAAGTATTTCTACAGGCTTCTCAGCTTTGTGCTCAGGGCCTTACAGGTTGTGTGGGTTGGGTGTATTGTTATGGGGAACCTACACAAACAGATTATGAAATGATGGGGGTAAAAATATGTTTTAAAAAATATATGTTTCTTTTTACTGGTTTTATGGGAACACACTAGATAACCTATTATGATCTCATGAGCTCAGTCATCCGAAATATTTCTCTGAACTGAAAGCTCATTGTCTGTTACCACCTGAAATATCAGTAGGATCTCCGCTTAGCATAAAAATATGTAGATGTCAGATCTAATAAGGAAATATATTTTTATCTGTATCTACACGTTCTTCAGTATCATCTGGTAGTTCTGTATTACTGAGCTTTCCAAAGCTCACTCTGTTACTCATATTTTCAGGTTAAAAGAATCGTACCTGTGCATCAATAGACATCAGTAAAGAAGTTCTTCTAGCATTGCTTGTACAGTATGGTACATGTCATTAGGGGACATGTAATTGTATTTTGTTTTATATGCGAGTCTGAAAATCTGTTTTATTTCTGAATACTGATAAATTTTATTTTGTATTCATAAATAATTTTATGAGTTACATGTTTTAATAAAAGTTTTAAATTTTCTGATATTTTTACAGTGGGTCGCTTCGGTGGCCCTAATGTGAAACTCCAGATCGGATCAGGTTACCCACATCGGTATGAGGGGGTTACATCACGTGTTTGACTACATGATTTTCAAGGGTGATCTTTACCAATTCCAAGTGGCACACTTTTCCTAAAATAAGGAGTTGACTGCAACACTTGTTTGAAACGCTCCCCTTTTCGAATATACTATCGAAAACATCCATGATGCAAAGCATGCCCATTTTAGCTTTAAAATTATTCTCCTTAATTATCTGATCATTCTTGTTTATGGATATCACTACACCAATCGTTATGAACAAAACCACTAGGAAAGAAAAAGTATTGAGGCTTGCCATATTGTCTTAAGAACGGTATTGTTCCTTTAGTGTGGCTCGCAAGATTAATTTCGATCGAGGTATGTTACCAAGAAAACTATCATTTATAGGTAGAGCTAAAGGATATGGGTATGAGAGGCGTTGTAAAAAGGAAATGTAACACCCCAACCCGAATCTAACCGGATACGAGTTTGAGATGTTACATTGACATTATTAAAACCTTTTTTTACCAAATAGCAGAACATTTGAACTTATATTAAGAAAATACAATCATATATTGTTGAATTATATTTCAATAAAACAAATTTTTAAAAAATACGTTTTCATGAATAGTACTATACAGTATGAACAGTAATGAACAATACCGTGAACAGTGAACAGTGTACCGATGCACTGCTATAGTAACGTGAACAGTGTATCAATGCACAAAATTTTTGAATCAAAATTATGTATCGATGCACTGCTACAGTTCATCGATGCACTGCTATAGTATTTTTCGTAGAATACACATAAATTCATAAAAACTTAAACTTTCATCAGTATAAAATTACCATTTACATATATACATTTAAATTTATTTAAAACATTTTTATATTATTAAAATATGTTACATGTCGACTAAACTATGACTAAAACAGTCTATTATTTCGTACGGTTACTGATGAGGCGATCTTGACCGAATATCCAAATATCTCCTTACAAGTTGTATTCAACCTACGCGTGAAATAAACACACGTTAAGTATTACTTAGTGAGGCATAATTATTCACAAATAACATTTCTACATACAATTTATGTTCTGATATTTAATCTCCACGGAATCTTTAATTCCAATGAATATACTATAATCTGCATTACTTATGCCATTAACCTCATTTAACAATTATTAATGGAATCCATACATTCCATAAGAAATCCATACAATTCATGAAATTTGTTTTTAATATTAGCACTCTCAGTGCTCTATCTGGAAATCATACACTTGGTATACTTCCCCTTTCATTTTAGCACACAAAGTGCCCTATTCGAATATCCATACCATTAGTAGGCTTTTGTTACCATTTTAGAACATGAAATGCCCTATGAGAAAATCCATACCATTAGTATGATTTCCTTATCCTTGTAGCACCCTTAGTGCTTTATTTGGAAATTCATACACTCAGTATGATTCCCTTACCATTTTAGCACATGTAATGCCCTATCTGGAAATCCATATATTCAATATGATTTCCTTATCATTTTAGCACATATAGTGTCATTTGGTAATCACTATACATACATTAATAAATCATGCTATTATAGCTATTACCACATGTATGTACATAATTAAATGCACTCACCTGGTTCGTCTTGCTATTATTTCCAATATGTAAATCTGATTTTTCAGCTACTTTGTCTTTGCCTTTCGTTTTGCTAGATTCGGGAGCTTGATTTCGATCTTTCAAGCATCCATTAAAGATACATTCAATATCACTTATTAGTATATTGAAATCTTTCATTTCTTAAACTAAAAGAAAGGCTATTTTCATTTATTATTTAAGGTATGTATCGGGGCACTGCACAGTGCATCAGTACATTCCTTAACGTGTGCATCGATACATTACTTATGCATCAATACACAAATTACATTCAATATTTTCATCTTAAGGGGGTGCATCGATACCCTACCTATGCATCGATACACTTAGTGCATTCGATGTTTATTTATTTAAGTGTGCATTGGTACACTACTCATGCATCGATGCACCTTGCCCATAATTTAAATTTTGAGCACGAAAATGACTTCATTCCAGCTCAAATACTCCATATTTCAACCCCTTTCATACCCTTAACTCAAATATATTCATTTAAACTCATTTATACGTATTTACCACATCCTTAACCTCAAAATTTTATCTTCTACAAGAGATTCAAGAATCATACCCAATTTTCAACATGTTCTAAATCCAATTGTAACACTTCATATTTCTTAATTAACTTGATGACAAGTAAAATCTACCAAAAAAACATTCATAAACCTTCATATTTCATCATGTTACTCAAAAACCCATTATCTTTAATCTCTAATATCTCATCAATAACTTAGTTTTGATATCATTTAAACTTTCCTTTAGATTCCATAATATACAAAGCTTCAATTCCCATAAAAATCGAAGGAAATAGCCATTAAATTGAAAACTAACCTTTGAGCTGAAGGGGAGAGTTTTCCACAGCAATAAGAGAATAAGATGAAAGGGTTGACTTCCTATTCCCCTCTTCATCTTTTCTCTTATCTTAATTCCCCACTAATTGAATATTAAATTCAATTTAATCCAAAAGACCAAAATATCTTTTTAATCATCATTTCTTACAATTTAGTCTAAGCTATGAATCCTATTCATCCTCGTCTTTCATTATTTAATTTAATAAATCCTCGTATTTTTAAATCATTTCAACTTAATCCTTAAATAAATTTTTGGGGCATTACAAAAACGTTCTATATTCTAGCTTAATTACATTAAATGTTATTTATTACACGACAATGTTATAATTTAAAAACAGGTATTTAACCACCATTTGTTTATCCTTATGGAATTACTTGAGCTATAATATTGGGTGAACCAATGGCATTTACATCTTGCATTTGATTCTCTATAAAAATGTGTTAAGGAAAATTATGTCCACAATAAACTACAAACACTTTAATAAGTGAATACAGTGATTGAAAACAAAATATTAGTAATCTTGATTTAATAGCACATAGCTTTGATTATGGATTTTATATTTTTAATAATATTCTCGAAGCAATTTAAGTGAAGAAAAAACTAAAAACTTTCTACTTCTTACTAGAATTAGTAATGGATAAGTATCAGCAAACATAAATAATCACTTTAGGGCCCGAATTCTTTAAAAGATGCAACATAATTTTTAAAAACGATGTGAAGCATAAAATCAAATATATTTATTATTTTTAGAAAGAATTTTAAAACTTAGCATATTTTCCTTATTAAAACAATAATGTGAGGTTAAAAATTTAAAACTAATTCATTTTGAATAGTTTTACGAATCAACCTATAGATATTTTTATCGATACTAAATGTAAAACAATTTTTTTCGTATAACTTTATATTATAAGGACATATGAGTAATTGACTCGGACTGTCAATTTAGCTTTTACGAATCAAATACTGTATTCCTATAGATATTTTTATCGATACTAAATGTACAAACAATTTTTTTTCGTATAACTTAACTTTTATATTATAAGGATAAGATGAGAAGTAGACCATCATTACATTCCTACGTGCTTTACTAATCTTGTCCTCCAATTATATTCAGAATTATTATTACCATTTTGTTGTATAAGAATAAAATTAATTTACATAATAGAAAAACATCAACTTGTAAATCTATTTTTAGTTTTTAAAATTTCTATTTCTTTAATACACCATGCTTAACTTGCGTCATGTGAATTGAAACATTTACCTTAAATAATTATTTTGAATTTTCAATTGTTTCAATGATCCTTTACTAGGTTATTCACCGGTCTTATATTGATTAATCATCTGAAATATCTTCTAAAATAATAAACACCATCTGTATATTTTTTTAATAAGTACGAAACAAAAAATTTGAAACTACTGATGGTCTAAAAAGTAATTCTATTATATATAAATCATTTTTCACAAGCAAAATTTGTTTATAAAAAATGTGTTTATTAAAACAAATAAAAGCTACAAACGTCTTGAATTTCAATAATATGGAAATAAGTTGTTATGATAATCTTTATTTCAAGTTTTTATGTATTTGTTTATCCTTGTGGAATTACTTAAGCTATAATATTGGGTGAAGCAATGGCATTTACATCTTGCATTTGATTATCTATAAAAATATGTTAAGGACAATTATGTCCACAATAAACTACAAATACTTTAATAAGGGAATACAATGATTGAAAAACAAAATATTAGTAATCTTGATTTAATAGCACATAGATTTGACTATGGATTTTAGATTTTTAATAATATTCTCGAAGCAATTTAAGTGAAGACAAAACTAAAAACTTTCTACTTCTTACTAAAATTAGTAATGGATAAGTATCAACAAACAGAAATAATCACTTTAAGGCTCAAATTCTTTAAAAGATGCAACATAATTTTTAAAAATGATGTGAATCATAAAATCAAATATATTTATTATTTTTAGAAAGAATTTTAAAACTTAGCATATTTTCCTTATTAAAACAATAATGTGAGGTTTAAATTTTAAAACTAATTCATTTTGAATAGTGAACGAAACTTTAACATAAGTGAAATTGACTCGGACTTTCAATTTAGCTTTTACGAATCAAATACTATATTCCTATAGATATTTTTATCGATACTAAATGTACAAAAAAAATTCGTATAACTTAACTTTTTTATTATAAGGATAAGATGAAAAGTATACCATCGTTACATTCCTACGTGCTTTACTAATCTTTTCCTCCAATTATATTGTGAATTATTATTACCATTTTGTCGTATAAGAATAAAATTAATTTACATAATAGAAAAACATCAACTAGTAAATCTATTTTTAGTTTTTAAAATTTCTATTTCTTTAATACATGTGCTTAACTTGCATCATCTGAATTGAAACATTTACCTTAAACAATTATTTTGAATTTTCAGTTATTTCAATGATCCTTTATTAGGTTATTCACCGGTCTTATATTGATTAATCATCTGAAAAAACTTTTAAAATAATAAACACCGGTTGTATATTTTTTTTAATTAGTACGAAACACAAAATTTGAAACTACTGATGGTCTAAAAAGTAATTCTATTATGTTTAAATCGTTGTATCACAAGCAAAATTTGTTTATAAAAATGTTTTTATTAAAACAAATAATAGCAACAAAGGTCTTGAATTTCAATAATACCCCAAAAATTCAGATAATGATCAAAATGAAAAATTGGAAAGTTTGATGGTCAAAGTAGAAAATTGGGAAAAAGTTTTGGGAATTAAGTGATAAATTTCCTAAAAAGGATTTTATTCTATAAATAGATTGTTTACTCTTGAGAGTGGAGTTTTATAGAAATCATATTTTTGGATTTGGAATTTTAGTAAAGAAAAATTAGAAAGGGTTAAAGTCCGATAAGGAATCGGTAATTCCGATCGAATTACAATTTTTAAAAAAAATTGAAGGATGTTATAAAATGGTTGGAAATATTATTTTAATATTTTAAATCAGAGAAATTTGGTTTGGAATTGTGCTTTTTTCATATTTGATCGAAACAGTGGAATTTAGTGACTAAAATGCAAGTTTTGAATTTTCATGAGCATTTTCGTAAGACAAAGTCAAATTTATTCATCTTTGACTTTGAAGATGATAAGGATGAGTTGTCATGGTTTTATGGTGAATATGAAGATTCATTAATGGAAAAAATGGAATTTCCTATTGAATAGAATAAAAAGAATTCCATTATACTATATTAAGCCATGTGCTAGATTTATTTAATATTAGAGTATCAATGATGGTGGAGCATTTTCAGCTCTTCTTCTTCTTCTTCAAGATGTCGTGGGTGTTCTTCAAAGGTGAGAGAAAGCTTCAACTCAATTTTCAAGCAATTTACTTAGGAATTTGAGTAAGTTGTAAAAAGAAAATTGTTATATGCGAAAAACGCTATCTTTTGGTACCAATATTGTATGATAATCTTGTTGGTGTTCAAAGATCCTAAAATCTATAGTTTGTGTTCATATAAGGGATCACGAAATTAATGATGGATCTTGATGTTTGTGAGGTAGTAGATTCATATTCAAACATGTGATGATTAGAACATGTTTAATCTTTCTAGAACTTGTTCTTTAAGTTTCGGCTATGGATTGTTTAAGTAAGAAAAATTATGCCAAAATATATATGGGTTGGAAATGATGAAGGAAGTATTCTATAAGCCTTAGAAAAATTTTGAGACCATTTTGTAATTTTTGAAAAGTTGGGGATCAATTTAGAACTTTTGGAAAATTGATGGGTTATTGTGTAAGTGTTATATAATTGATGTACTATGCTGGAAAATATTGTTTTGGAATTTAAAATGAGTGTTAGAAGGTGAAATATGACTATTTTGGAAGTTTGAAAAGATTAGTGATTTAAATACCACAATTTCATAGTTGGGGTACTTAAATGTGATTATGCTTTTGTAAATGCCTTTGAATGGTAATAATTTCAATAAAGGAATTATTGGTATTAAGAATCTAAGTGATAAAATGGTGGGCCATTTGTGTAAATTGGAAAAGTAGGTTCCAATGTCAAAAGGAATTAATAAGTGTTAAAATACTTTGGGTTGAAAATGAGTTTCAAGTATATTATGGAATTGATACGAAATGTGTTTATGTTAGTACAATACTAACATATGTAATCGTTATGAATTTGTGATTTATCCAGATCGTGATTGATTTGTGATCGAAGCAAGTCAAATAGAAAAGGGGTTTATTGTGGACAATAGTGAGGCACATATTTTTGAAAGATATAAAGTGTCAAGGTGAGTGCAATACATGCATGACATTATACATGAATGTTTTATACATCATCAGGAAGACTTGTGATAAGTCGACCTTGTTTATGTCAACATGATATTATGCCATATTTTTATAAATTGACATGACATTGATATGTCACAGTATGAAATTATAATGCATTGATTATAGAAAATGTGATAATTTACCACGAATGTTATTCCGGGTTAGCACTAAGGCGTAAGCTTAGTGCAGGGTTAGCACTACGGTGCAGGTATATTACTCTAATACCCAAGGTCCTCAGGGTCGTATATTGGGCTATTGTCCATGGTTTACGGTTATTGGTTATTAAATGGTAAGTATGCATTGCTTACGGTTATGGATTAATGGTAAGTATGCAAATAAGCTTACGAGCTTATGGATAATGGTAAGTATTGGTAAAATAAGCTTACGAGCTTATGGGATAAATGGTAAGTATATTGGTAAAATAAGCTTACAAGCTTATGGGTTAAATGGTAAGTATTTTGGTCAAATAAGCTTACAAGCTTATTGGACAAATGGTAAGAGATTTTATATGATTTTGATCATGGTAAAATATTGGACATGTATTTAATGATTTTATGGCATTTTGATTTGGACATTGAAATTCATGCATGAATTGTATTGCACTGATTATTGTTTTAATTGCCTCACTAAGTTTATACTTAGCGTGTAATGATTTTCACGCGTAGGTAAAAAGCAAGTAGTGGAATAAAAAGTTCAAAGTGACATAAAGCATCGAGGAGTATATTTCAATATCAGTAAAATATCCCATAATGGAATTTGAATTAGAAAGTGGCATGTAATTAATAATGTTCAATTTGTTTTGTTGAATAAATTTGGAAACAAAATTGTAAATTTTATAGTGATGAAAGATCAATTTTTATGAGTTTTATATGTATTTTTCGAAAATTACTATAGCAATGCATCAATACACATTTTAAGTTCGAAATTTTTGTGCATCGATACACTGTCCACGGGTACTATTCATATGATATGATATTTATATAATATTGTTTACCATTTTAAGAAAATAAATTTTAAATCATGTTTGAAATTGGAAATGGTTTTAGAAAATTCGGGTGACATTTATAATCTGTATATGTATAATTATATGGGTTATGGGTGTTACAATTCTTTCTTACTAAGGAACAAAAAAATAATATAAATTAAAAAATAGATTATTTTTCATTCATAACGAAACTATGATTGAATCAAAATATACAGTTGACTTCATGTTTTTTTTGAAAAAACAATTTGTAAATAAGAATATTAAATTTTAATATTGATTAACAAATAGTAACAATAATTTCTCCCATTTACGAATTACTAATTTCATTTTATACGAATAAATCAGAAACATATAATTTGATATTTGTGGAAATAAAAATCACACAATAGAAACTTTAATAATCAACAAGGAATGGTTTCTAGTTTCAAATGCAAAAGTATAAGATATTGTTTATGGCCACATAGAGATGTTATTGACATATAAATATTATTTTATTAAGTAAAAGATTCAATAGAACCATTTTATTCTTTTTTTACAGTTGGAAATATGCTCCAACATGGCATGAATTAAATTAAACTTTACTTTGTAAGTTCATGGAACAATATCGAAGACAAAATTACATATTTGATGTTATTATGTCTTATAATCCTTTGTTAATTGAAGCAAGTGAATATCTTTAAATGGACGGTGACGGTGATTGGGTCAATTGGAGGCAGTCATTCCAAATCCTAACACTCTTTTTCATGATTGTCTTCGAGTTCACGTGTTTGACTACATGATTTTCAAGGGTCATCTTTACCAATGCCAAGTGACACACTTTTCCTAAAATAAGGAGTTCACTACAACACTTGTTAGAAACTCTCCCCATTTGGAATATACTATCGAAAACTTCCATAACGCAAGGCATGTCCATTTTAGCTTTATAATTATTCTCCTTAATTATCCGATCATTCTTATTTACGGCTATCACTACACCAATCGTTATGAACAAAACCACTAGGAAAGAAAAAGTATTGAGGCTTTCCATGTTGTCTTAAGAATGGTATTGTTCCTTTAGTGTGGCTCGCAAGATTAATTTGGAACAAGGTATATTACCCAGAAAACTATCACTTATACGTAGAGCTAAAGGACATGGGTATGAGTGGCGTTGTAAAAAGGAAAACGTTCTATATTCTAGCTTAATTTCATTAAATGTTATTTATTACATGACAACATTATAATTTAAAACATGCTTTTAAACACCATTTGTTTATCCTTATGGAATTACTTGAGCTATAATATTGGGTGAAGCAATGGCATTTACATCATGCATTTGATTCTCTATAAAAACGTGTTAAGGAAAATTATGTCCACAATAAACTACAAACACTTTAATAAGTGGATACAGTGATTGAAAAACAAAATATTAGTAATATTGATTTAATAACACATAGCTTTGATTATGGATTTTACATTTTTAATAATATTCTCGAAGCAATTTAAGTGAAGACAAAACTAAAACTTTATACTTCTTACTAGAATTAGTAATGGATAAGTATCAGTAAATAGAAATAATCACTTTAGGGCCCAAATTCTTTAAAATATGCAACATAATTTTTAAAAACGATGTGAAGCATAAAATCAAATATATTTATTATTTTTAGAAAGAATTTTAAAACTTAGCATATTTTCCTTTTTAAAACAATAATGCGAGGTTTAAAATTTAAAACTAATTCATTTTGAATATTGAACGAAACTTTAACATATGAGGAATTGACTCGGACTATCAATTTAGCTTTAACGAATCAAATACTATATTCCTATAAATATTTTTATCGATATTAAATGTACAAACAATTTTTTTCGTACAACTTAACTTTTTTATTATAAGGATAAGATGAGAAGTAGACCATCGTTACATTCCTACCTGCTTTACTAATCTTGTCCTCCAATTATATTGAGAATTATTATTACCATTTTGTCGTATAAGAATAAAATTAATTTACATAATAGAAAAACATCACCTAGTAAATCTATTTTTAGTTTTTAAAATTTCTATTTCTTTAATACACCGTGCTTAACTTGCATCATGTGAATTGAAACATTTACCTTGAACAATTATTTTGAATTTTCAATTGTTTCAATGATCCTTATTAGGTTATTCACCGGTCTTATATTGATTATTCATCTGAAAAATCTTTTAAAATAATAAACACCGGTTGTATATTTTTTTAATAAGTACGAAACACAAAATTTGAAACTACTGATGGTCTAAAAAGTAATTCTATTATGTATAAATCATTGTATCGCAAGCAAATTTTGTTTATAAAAAATATGTTTATTAAAACAAATAAAAGCTACAAACGTCTTGAATTTCAATAGTATGGAAATAAGTTGTTATGATCATCCTTATTTCAAGTTTTTATGTATTTCAAATGATTCCTTCTTACTAAGGAACACAAAAATAATATAAATTAAATAATAGATTCTTTTTCATTCGTAAAGAAATTATGATTGAATCAAAATGTATAGTTGACTTTAAGTTGTTTTGAAAAAAACAATTTTTGTAAATAGAGAATATTTAAATTTTAATATTGATCAATAAATAATAGTAAGAATAACTGGTCAAGATTCTTAATTTTTGACCATTTCGTCGAATTACTAATTTCAGTTTATACAAATAAATTAGAAACATATAATTTTGATATTTGTGGAAATAAAAAGCACACAATAAAAACTTTAATAATCAACATGGAATGGTTTGTAGTTTCAAATGCATAAGTTTAAGATATTGTTTATGGCCACATAGATATGTTCTTGACATATAAATATTATTTTATTAAGTAAAAGTTTCAACGAAACCATTTTATTCTTTTTTACAGTTGGATATATGCTCCAACTTGTCATGAATTATATTAAACTTTACTTTGTAAGTTCATGGAACAATATCGAAATCAAAATTACATATTTGATGTTATAATGTCTTATAATCCTTTGTTAATTGAAGCAAGTGAATATTTTAAAAGGACGGCGAGGGTGAATGGGTCAATTAGAGGCAGTCATTCCAAATCCTAACACTCTTTTTCATGATTGTCTTCGACTTCACGTGTTTGACTAAATGATTTTCAAGGTTAACTTTACCAATGACAAGTGGCACACTTTTCCTAAAATAAGGAGTTAACTACAACACTTGTTAGAAACGTTCCCCTTTTTGAATATACTATCGAAAACTTCCAAGACGCAAGGCATGCCCATTTTAGCTTTACAATTATTCTCCTTAATTATCCGATCATTCTTTTTTACGGCTATCACTACACCAATCGTTATGAACAAAACCAATAGGAAAGAAAAAGTATTGAGGCTTGCCATGTTGTCTTAAGAATGGTATTGTTCCTTTAGTGTGGCTCGCAAGATTAATTTCGAACGAGGTATGTTACCAAGAAAACTATCATTTATAGGTAGAGCTAATGGACATGGGTATGAGAGGTGTTGCAAAAAGGAAAACGTTCTATATTCTAGCTTAATTGCATTAAATGTTATTTATTACACGACAACGTTATAATTTAAAAACATGCATTTAACCACCATTTGTTTATCCTTATAGAATTACTTGAGCTATAATATTGGGTGAAGCCATGGCATTTGCATCTTGCATTTGATTCTCTATAAAAACGTGTTAAGGAAAATTATGTCCACAATAAACTACGAACACTTTAATAAGGGAATATAGTGATTGAAAAACAAAATATTAGTAATATTGATTTAATAGCAAATAGCTTTGATTATGGATTTTAGATTTTTAATAATATTCTCGAAGCAATTTAAGTGAAGACAAAACTAAATACATTCTACTTCTTACTGCAATTAGTAAAGGATATGTATAAACAAATATAAATAATCACTTTAGGGCCCGAATTCTTTAAAAGAGGCAACATAATTTTAAATACGATGTGAAGGATAAAATCAAATATATTTATTATTTTTAGAAAGAATTTTAAAACTTAGCATATTTTCCTTATTAAAACAATAATGTGAGGTTTAAAATTTAAAACTAATTCATTTTGAATAGTGAACGAAACTTTAACATAAGAAGAATTGACTCGGACTGTCAATTTAGCTTTTACGAATCAAATAATATATTCCTATAGATATATTTATCGATACTAAATGTACAAAAAAACAATTCGTATAACTTAACTTTTTTATTATAAGGATAAGATGAGAAGTAGACCATCGTTACATTCCTACATGCTTTACTAATCTTGTCCTCCAATTATATTGAGAATTATTATTACCATTTTGTCGTATAAGAATAAAATTAATTTACATAATAGAAAAACATCAACTAGTAAATATATTTTTAGTTTTTAAAATTTATATTTCTTTAACACACCGTGCTTAACTTGCATCATGTGAATTGAAAGATTTACCTTAAAAAATTATTTTCAATTTCCAATTGTTTCAATGATCCTTTATTAGGTTATTCACCGGTCTTATATTGATTAATCATCTGAAAAATATTTTAAAATAATAAACATCGGTTGTATATTTTTTTAATAAGTACGAAACACAAAATTTGAAACTACTAATGGTCTATAATGTAATTCTATTATGTATAAATCATTGTATCAAAAGCAAAATTTGTTTATAAAAAATGTGTTTATTAAAACAAATAAAAGCTACAAACATCTTGAATTTCAATAATGAGGAAATAAGTTGTTATGATCATCCTTATTTCAAGTTTTTATGTGTTTCAAATGTTTCTTTCTTACTAACGAACACAAAAATAATATAAATTAAAAAATATATTCTTTTTCTATAACACCCCAATTTAGGGGCTAAATTTTAAGAAATTATAAAGTATTGGATTTAATTGGTATTTTGAAAGAAACAGTGAATGTTAAAGTTAGCAGACCGTTTTATGAAGTGCAGGAAGTTCAGTGGCTAAACTCTTGGTTTAGCCATTTTTAATTATGAGATGTTATAAACCCCCAATCTCCCGTATGTTTCTGGAAATTTTTCCAGTTTTCCCTCTCCGATCAACCAACTTTCAACTCCGATCTACTCGCCGTCCGTCCTCCGATCGACGAGCTGAAACCACCATCGTGTTCGTTGTCAACCGAGGAACAAAACCCTTAAAACCTTTCATCGTGAATCTTCACCGTTCGTCGTTAATTTCAGTCGGAAGTATCGTCGGTAATAACTCGGTTTTAGTTGGTTTTTCATCGATTCACGACGATCGGGTCATCCGTTTACGACACCTCCCGCACCATCGTGTTCCTTGTGCCGTTCCGAGTCCACCGGTGTCCTCCCTTTTCTCTAGCGGCAGCGGCGCGTGTGGAGGTGAAGCGGTCAAAGTTTCCGATTCGTTGAAATCGAGCTCTCCGCCATTCAAAAATTTGAACCGAGCTTTGTACGTATCTCGAAATCGCTTAAAATAATTTTTAGGAATTTTTCCGGGAATTTTCCGATATCAGGGCACTGTTCACGCGCCGCCACTGCGCGTGGGGATTGTCTAAATGACTGGTTTGACCAGTTTTGGTGCATAGTTAACCGGTTTGACCGGTCATAACCCGACCCGACCCGACCCCTTTACCCGACCCGTTGACCCGACTCGTTGACCCGTTGACCGTTGACTTGAGTTGACCATTGTTGACCAAAAATTTGACCAGCTTTGACCAGGCATTAAACGACCTTTGACTTCGACCAAGTATACCTATCCTGACATTTTTCGACGTTCCAAATTCGATTCCGCTGTCCATTTTTTGAAATTTGAACCCGAAGGCCTCGAAATTGCCAATCAAACCCGTTGACTTTGATTTTGACCAAAAATTCCAAATTTTTGAAAAGTCATATTTTATACTTTGGACATCCTGAATCCGAATCCGAAGTTTGTTTCGCCAAATTCGAACCCGGTAAGCCATCGTTTACTGATTTATCACCCGATTCGATCCGTTTATCGCAATTAAGCTCCGTTTCTGATATAATTTATGTTGATATGTATCTGAGGAATTATTGGAAGTTGAATTGAAGATCAAAGGTATTCGAATGGAATTTTTATGGTCGATCAGTATTGCACGGAAATCGAGGTAATACTTTACTACCTCTTTATGCTTTATGGAACATGTTTATATTGATAAATGCATGAACAAGATAATATGGGTCACTTTGGTGGAGTTGAATAATTTATACACTCGATATGATGTGATATAAATTTTGTAACTAATTACGGATCGAATGACTAATATAAGAAATTGAGGAATTGTTAGATTAAATTACAAGGTTGTGATTAGTGATAAAGAAATTAGCCCTGTATCTGCAACTTATAATTTATTTCATCAAAGGTTAAATGTAAAAGGTACTTGGATGAGAAATTATGATAATACTCTGGTAGGGTAAAATTACGAAAATACCCTTATGTTATAAAAAGACAAGATTTGAATATGGAAGTTAGATAAGAGGATTTTATAGACATATTGATCTGATAAAACTATTGATGTGCATAAGAAATGTTAGTTTTATTTGGAAATTATGGATAACCGATTTTAATCCTATAAGAGTTTGTGAAGGATACTAGAAGTTTGTTAATAGAACCGTTTCAAAATCAGAGAGTTTTCAAGAAAGCAATTAATCATAGGATCTCTAAATTATATTATTTTTGTTAAGAGCTAATATCAAAATTATCTGGTTAAGAAATTACGGAAATGCCTTAAGGGGGTGTTTGGATGGGGGAATGTGGGATTCCCATGGGAATGGAATCTACATTCCCCCGTTTGGTTAGGTCGGGAATCCCATTCCCGGTAATGTAAGATTACCAATAGTGGATTTTTTGGGGTATATTACCGGGAATGTCATTACCTCCCTTTCGTTAGGTATTGTTGGATTGCCGACGTTTTGGACTAAAATGCCCTTAAATTTTTATTTTTTTTTCAAAAATATTATTCTTATGTCATTGAATAATAAAAATTCTACGAATGTTAAATTACAAATTTATCCTTAAATTATTTTAGATTTATAAAATAAATCTATAATTAAAATTTTATATGAAGTTCAGGAGTTAAAATAAAATTTAAACCTTTCATTAAACCTTTTTATATTTTTAATTTTGTAAAAAAATATATAAATATTATGAATTTAAATTTTTTAAAGAAAATATATAAATATTTTCCAACTTGTAATATTATACAAATATATAATAAAGACAATTTGGTCAAATATACATTCAATAATATTTTATTCTTTTAACTAAACACGGTAATCTTACATTCCTGCTAAGCTAACCAAACACAAAATATAACATTCCCGGTAATCCTATTCCCTGGTAATCTTACATTCCCACTGGTAATCTTACATTCCGTGAACCAAACGCACCCTAAGAGGTAGAATAGTCTGAGTTGACTCTGAATGAGAAAATACTTAGAGGATTCATACTTAACTCGATTAAGTACAGATTTGATTGTTAAAATCATGACTTAGTGCAGGAAAAATCTTGATGTTCCATTTGTAAAATATGAGAAGGCACTTGACCCGGAAATATCCGAGTTATGAGTAAATACCTGAAGAACAATTTGTCGGGGGTGTTCTGTTGTCAGAATTGTTCAAAAGGACTGAAATAAATGATAAGATTGAATTTAATAGTAAGATCAGACGGAAGGAAATGATTAAAGTACACTAAATCTGTACAATGACCAAAATACCCCTGTAATAGAAATGACCAAGAATACCACCAAGATCAAGAATGATTGGATATCCTCGAGGTCTGAAATGAATGGAATAAAATTGAACACCAAAATTACCAAAATACCTTTATGGCCTATATTAAGTAAATGTCTTGGATTAATTAAGGAATCCAAATAAGCATAGGTGTTGGACTACCTTTAAAAGTTATAGAACAAAACTTAAGTGAGTAGATTAACCCTAAAGCTATGTCAATACCTGAATGACATAGATATTACTGGAATGCGTGTTCATCTTCTCAAGTTTGGCTCGATGATAAATTTTGGAAGTATTCAGCTCAGTTCAGCTCTAGATTGTATTCAGTACTAAGAATTGGATGTTTGTTCGACAATCAACCACGAAGACCAAATTGAATGGAATGGAAGTACAACATGTATCTAAAATTCAGGAACGCTTGAATTACTCTGGAAAATCCTGAAGTAACTGGAATGGAGATGACTGCTAAATGAAATAGGTAACCTCAATGACTGAGGATTTAGTAAGTGATTTGGATAAGTTTGGAAACTCTGATGAGTTTACGTAATGTACAATTACAATGGGTTATGAACAAATTAATCAAGTATGTCAGCATTTCATGATATTGTGGAAGTGTGGAAATGAAAGAGCTATTCAACGATGATTCCGAAAATGGTCTATGGACAAGAGTTTGTGGTATTAGAGAGTAAATACCCTGGAAGAACAATGAATTGATCAATCGACAAGCATTAATTTTGGGAGCTATTCATTTAAGAGTTGTTTGATAATCCAATCAATCGACATAGATTGTAAATGTCCTGAATCTTCATTTCTTCCTTACAGCTCAAGTCATATTCTGAATAATTGATGATTTTGTCAGTTATTGAACTCTTCCAATAGTGATTCTGAATTCTGATATTCTATCGGTATACTGAATAACTGTGTTTCTCTGCCTGATACAGTACCTCTAAATAATACCTGTAAACTCTGGTGTGCTCCCTAATTATATAAATATTTTATCTGATTTCCGAATTGAATTATGTTCTGATACGTTACCTGAATTCTGTTATGATTCTGATTTGGATTCTGTTCTGATATCTGATATGAATTCTGTTTTGATTTTTGATATCTTCTTTTACCGACGGAGAAATGTTTTATCTGGGGGTTTATTGTTGGAGGAAGATTACTGCAGGCTCCTCGGCTGTGTGCTTAGGGCCTTACTGTTACTGGTTGTGCGGGGTGTATGGTTCCGGGGAACCTACACAAACAGATTGTGAAAGGATGGGGGTGTATATATATATGCTTTAAAAAAACATGTATCTTTTTACTGGTTTTATGGGAACACACTAGATAACCTGTTCTGATCTCCTGAACTCAGTCATCCGAAATATTTCTCTGAACGGAAAGCTCATTGTCCGTTACCATCTGAAATATCAATAGGATCTCTGCTCAGTATAAAAATCTATAAATGTTCAGAAATAATAAGGATATGTATGGTTATCTATATCTGCACGTTCTTCAGCATCATCTGGTAGTTCTGTATTACTGAGCTTTTCGAAGCTCACTCTATTACTCACCTTTTCAGGTTAAAAGAATTTTACCAGTGCATTTATCGACTTCAATAAGGGAGTTCTTCCGGCGTTGTTGTAGAGTATGGTACATGTGATTAGGGGGCATGAAATTGTATTTTAATTTATATACGAGTCTGAAAATCTGTTTTAGTTTTAAATAGTGACAACTGATTTTATTAGTTTACATGTAATTTAAAAAGTTTTAAATTTTCCGCTATTTTTACAATGGGTCGCTCCGGTGGCCCAAACGTGACACCCCGGATCGGATCTGGTTACCCTTATCGGTCTGTGGGGGTTACATTTTCATTCATAACGAAACTATGATTGAATCAAAATGTATAGTTGACTTCAACTATGATTGAAAAAACCATGAATTAAATTAAACTTTACTTTGTAAGTTCATGGAACAATATCGAAGACAAAATTACATATTTTATTTTATTTTGTCTTATAATCCTTTGTTATTTGAAGAAAGTGAATATCTTTAAATGGACGGTGAGGGTGAATGGGTCAATTGGAGGCAATCATTCCAAATCCTAACACTTTTTTTCATGATTGTCTTCGACTTCACGTGTTTGACTACATGATTTTAAAGGGTTATCTTTACCAATGCCAAGTGACACACTTTTCCTAAAATAAGTTCAGTGCAACACTTGTTAGAAATGCACCCCTTTTCGAATATACAATTGAAAACTTCCATGACGCAAGGCATGCCCATTTTAGCTTTACAATTATTCTCCTTAATTATCCAATCATTCTTGTTTACAGCTATCACTACACCAATCATTATGAACAAAACCACTAGGAAAGGAAACGTATTGAGGCTTGCCATGTTATCTTAAGAATGGTATTGTTCCTTTAGTGTGGCTCGCAAGATTAATTTCGAACGAGGTATGTTACCAAGAAAACTATCACTTATAGGTAGAGCTAAAGGACATGGGTATGAGAGGCGTTATAAAAAAGGAAAACGATCTATATTCTAGCTTAATTGCATTAAATGTTATTTATTACACGACAACTTTATAATTTAAAAACATACATTTAACCACCATTTGTTTATCCTTATAGAATTACTTGAGCTATAATATTGGGTGAAGCAATGGCATTTACATCTTCCTTTTGATTCTCTATAAACACGTGTTAAGGAAGATTATGTCCAAAACAAACTAGGAACACTTTACTAAGGGAATATAGTGATTGAAAAACAAAATATTAGTAATCTTGATTTAATAGCACATAGCATTGATTATGGATTTTAGATTTTTAATAATATTCTCGAAGCAATTTAAGTGAATACAAAACTAAAAACTTTCTACTTCTTACTAGAATTAGTAATGGATAAGTATCAGCAAACATAAATAATCACTTTAGGTCCCGAATTCTTTAAAAGAGGCAACATAATTTTTAAAAACGATGTGAAGAAAAAATAAAATATATTTATTATTTTAGAAAGAATTTTAAAATTTAGCATATTTTCCTTATTAAAAAAATAATGTGAGGTTTAAAATTTAAAACCAATTCATTTTGAATAGTGAACGAAACTTTAGCATAAGAGGAATTGACCCGGACTGTCAATTTAGCTTTTACGAATAAAATACTATATTCCTATAGATATTTTTATCGATACTAAATGTACAAACAATTTTTTTCTTCGTATAACTTAACCTTTTTATTATAAGGATAAGATGAGAAGTAGACCATCGTTACATTCCTACGCGTTTTACTGATCTTGTCCTCCAATTATATTGAGAATTATTATTACCATTTTGTCTTATAAGAATAAAATTAATTTACATAATAGAAAAACATCAACTAGTAAATCTATTTTTAGTTTTTAAAATTTCTATTTCTTTAATACACCGTGCTTAACTTGCATCATGTGAATTGAAACATTTACCTTAAACAATTATTTTGAATTTTCAATTGTTTCAATGATCCTTTATTAGGTTATTCACCGGTCTTATATTGATTAATCATCTGAAAAATCTTTTAAAATAATAAACATCGGTTGTATATTTTTTTAATAAATACGAAACACAAAATTTGAAACTACTGATGTTCTAAAAAGTCATTCTATTATTTATAAATCATTGTATCACAAGCAAAATTTGTTTATAAAAAATGTGTATATTAAAACAAATAAAAGCTACAAACGTCTTGAATTTCAATAATTTGGAAATATGTTGTTATGATCATCCTTATTTCAAGTTTTTATGTATTTCAAATGATTCTTTCTTACTTAGGAACATAAAAAAATATAAATTAAAAAATAGTTTTTGTTTCTTTCATAACGAAATTATGATTGAATCCAAATGTATAGTTGACTTCAAGTTGTTTTGAAAAAATAATTTTTGTAAATAGAGAATATTTAAATTTTAATATTGATCAACAAATAATAGTAACATTAACTGTTCAAGACTATTAATTTGTGACAATGATACCTCAATATTACAACATATTCAAAATTCTAGGCTGGGGGTTTATTTAAATTTCTCCCCATTTCATCGAATTACTAATTTCAGTTTATACGAATAAATAAAAAACATATAAACTTGATATTTGTGGAAATACAAATCACACAATAAAAACTTTAATACTCAATGTGGAATGGTTTGTAGCTTCAAATGCAAATGTATAAGATATTGTTTATGGCCACACAGAGATGTTGTTGACATATAAATATTATTTTATTAAGTAAAAGTTTCAACAGAACCATTTTATTATTTTTTACAGTTGGAAATATGCTCCAACTTGGCATGAATTAAATTAAACTTTACTTTGCAAGTTCATGGAACAATATCGAAGACAAAATTACATATTTGATGTTATTATGTCTTATAATCCTTTGTTAATTGATGCAAGTGAATATCTTTAAATGGTATAATCATTTGTTAATTGATGCAAGTGAATATCTTTAAATGGATGGTGAGGGTGAATGGATCAATTGGAGGCAGTCATTCCAAATCCTAACACTCTTTTTCAGGATTGTCTTCGACTTCACGTGTTTGACTAAGAGGTTTTCAAGGGTCATCTTTACCAATGCCAAGTGGCACACTTTTCTTAAAATAAGGAGTTCATTGCAACACTTTTTAGAAATGCTCCCCTTTTCGAATATACTATCGAAAACTTCCATGACGAAATAGCATAAAATTTAAAACTTTTATTAAAACATGTAACTTAAAAGAAACGATTAACAATATGCAAAAAATAAAACAGATTTTCAGACTTATATATAAAACAAAATACAGTTACATGCCGCCTAATCACATATACCATACTCTGCAAACAACGCCGGAAGAACTTCTTTACTAATGTCGATAGATGCACTAGTTCATTTCTTTTAACCTAAAAAGGTGAGTAACAGAGTGATCTTTTGAAAGCTCAGTATTACAAAACTACCAGATGATGCTAAAAAAACGTGCAGATACAGATAAACATATATTTCCTTATTGATTCAGACATGTACATATTTTTAGGATGAGCTGAGGTCCCATTGATATCTCAGGTAGTAACAGACAGTAATATTTTCGTTCGAAGGAAAATATTTCGGATGACTGGGTTCAGGAGATCATAACAGATTTGTCTAGTGTGTTCCCACAAAACCAATGAAAATATTCATATCTTTTCTTTTAAAACAGTGGCAATTTAAAACATATTTTTATTTAAAAACCATATTAATCCCTCTAATCGAACACTCCATAATGTGTAGGTTCCCCAGAACCATACACCCACCAACACTCCAAGCAAGGCCCTGAGCACAAAGTAGAGGAGCCTGCAGTAACGGTAATGGTAACTTCCTCCAACAGCACCCTCCCATAAAACATTTATCAAAAACCATAGTAATCAGTCCAACCAAACACTGCATAGTGTGTAGGTTCCCCAGAACCTTACCAAAAACTATAGTAAAACCCTCCAACCAAACACTCCAAATTAAACATGTTCCGTCCATAAACGGATATGTAAAAAATCAAAACATAATTCAGGTCAAGAATCATATCAAAATCCATGTCAAGTATCAGATCAGAATCCAGGTCAAGTATCAAATCAGAATCCATGTCAAATATCATAATAGAATTCAAATCAGAAACCAGATAAAATATTCATGTGATTAGGGAACAAACTATAGTGTACATATATTATTCAGAGGTACTGGATAATCTTAGCATGCAGAGAAACACGGATCTTCAATATACCGATAGAATGTCATAATTTAAAATCATTATTGGATGACTGCAATAACTGATGGAATCATCACTTATTCAGAATCCTTTACATATGAGTTACTTATGTTTTAAAAAATGACCAGATTGATTTGAGCTGAAAAGGGAGAACGCAGATTTAGGACCTTTACAATCTATGTGGATCTATCGATATATCGAAATAACTCAAGCTGAAACAACTCCCAGAACTAATGCATGTTGATCAGTTCATTCTTTGTCCTTCAGGTAATCACTCTTTAATACCATCAATTATTGTCCATAAATCATCATCAGAATCATCACTGAATAGGTCTTCCAATGGTCTTTATTTCATTTTCACGCTTTCACAATATCGTGAAATACCGACGTGCTTGATTTATAATTCATAACCCATCAGGACAGTACATCTTATAAACTCAACGGAGTTTCCATACTTATCCAAATCACTTACTTAATACTCCTTCATTGTGGTTACTTGGCTCATTTATCTATCAAGTCTATTCCAGTTACTTCAGAATTTTCCATAGTAATTCATACGTTTCTGAATTTCAAATACATATTATACTCTTGTTCCGTTCAATTTGGTCTTCATGGTTGATTTGTCTAACTAATATCCCCTTCTTAATATAGAATGCGGTCTAGAATTGAGCTGAGCTGAATACATCCAAAATTATCATCGAACAAAACTTGAGAAGTCGAACACGCATTCGTACGTTATGGTACTGATATAACACTAGCATTGGTTGCTCGACTTAAAATGTGATCCATAACTTTTAAGATCAGTACCACACCCATGTTTATTTGGATTCCTTAATTAATCCAAGACATCTACTTAGTCTGGGTCATAAGGGTTTTTTGGTGATTTTGATGCTCAATGTTTTTCTATTCATTTCAAAGCTTGAGAATGTCCATTCATTCTTGGGCTTGGTGATATTCTTGAGTTATTTATATTTCAGGGGTATTTTGGTCATTTTATAGATTCAGTGTATTTCAATCCTTTTCTTACATCCGATCTTACTATTAAATTTAATCTTATCATTTATTTTAGTCCTTTCGAACAATTCTGACAAAAGAACACCCCCGAGAAATTGTTCTTCAGGTATTTACTCATAACTCGAATATTTTCGGTCAAGTTCCTTCTCAGATTTTACAAACGGAATATCATGAATTTTTCTTTACAAAGACATGATCTTAACAATTAAATCTGTAATTTATCAAGTTAAGTACAAATCCTCAAAGTACTTTCTCATTTCGGGTCAACTCATACTACTTTTTGTAATTTCTCAACCAAATAGTTTTGGTATTAACTCTTTACTAAAATAACTATAATCTGAAGATCATATTGTTAATTGCTTTCCTGAACATTCTCTGATCTTGAAATGATTTCCTTAATAGACTTATAGCATCTTGCATAAACCCTAATGGGGTTAAAAACCAGTTATCCAAATCATTTAAGCAAAACTAGCATTTCTTATGCACATCTGTAATTTTACCGAATCAATATGTTTTTTAGAGTTATTAACCAACTTCCAGGTACAATTCTTGCCATCTTTCAACATAAGGGTATTTTCAAAATTTTACCCTACCGGAGTATTCTCATAATTTCCAATCCAAGTACCTTTGATGAAATAAATTATAATTTACATAACCAGACTGATTCATTTATCACTTAATCACAAAGCTTGTATTTTAATTCCAACTGTCCTCCAATTTCTTATATTAAATATATGAACCATATTTAGTTATCGCATTTTTACTCTATTCAGATCGTGTGTAGAAATTAACTAACTACACAAATGAGACCAAACATTTTTTATTCATGCATTTACTAATATCAAAATGTTCCATAAAGCATAAAGAGGTAGTAAAGTATTACCTCTATTTCTGTGCCATACTGATCGACCATAAAAATTCCATTCGAACACCCTCGATCTTTAATTTAACTGTCAATAATTCTTCAAATACATAACAATAAATATTTCATAAAAAATGAGGCTTAATTTTGAAAAACGATCGAATCGAGTGATTAATCAGTGTAAACCAACTTATCGGGTTTGAATTTAGTGAAACAGACCCCAAAAACAAATTCAGGACATCCAAAAACTTCAGAATAGGTTTACTCGGTCAAAGTCAAAGGTCGTTTAATGCCTGGTCAACGCCAATCAACATTGGTCAACGCCGGTTTACGTTTAACGCAGGTCAATAGTCGACCGTTGTACACAAATATCACCCTAATAGAAATTAATTACAAAATTAGCCACCTTCTACAAATATATACAAAACTAACACCCGAATTTTACACAAATATCACCCTAATAGTAATTAATTATAAAATTAACCCCCAAAGCGCAGTGGCGGCGCGTCCGGCGCGTGAACAGTGATACGGTGTCAAAATATTCCCGAAAAAATTCCTAATAATTATTTTA